>NC_073693.1:87283905-87883905 GCF_029784155.1 Uranotaenia lowii
TTGTTATCTTTGTTATCTGTTTCATGTTCATACATACATTGATTAAAATATCTTACATATTTCAACGGATGAAACGAAAAAGTTTTCATCCGTGTCACTATGATCACACTGTTAACGTTCGGTTTGAATTAAGATGGAGTGTGGATGATGTTGGGTTCATGTTAGTATGAAATGTGGAAACTGTGGGTATTGTTGATATTTGAGCTTTCTGATTGAGTTTGTAAAGGTGAAATCATGTTGTGGTTTATACTATCTAAGCTATGTGTATTGGTTCCTGTTCTATTGCTATTTTTTGTTTTTGTGTGTGTTTTAACTGCATGTAATATTCCGGCGTATGTTGAGCTGAGTTTGGCGGTGTCTGTTCTGAAGTTCACAGCGTTTTGGGTGTTGGTGATATGGCACATTTCCAATACACGTAGGGTTTGTTTATGTTGTGCTCTGTCGATGATCTTCGCTCTGCAATGTTCGAATCTGTGTGTTGTAGTTATGATATGATCCGTCATTGCCGTGGTGTCTCCGAGCTGTTTTTTTATGTCCATGGTGTTGGTGGTTCCATTCGCTAATACCTTTTCATATTTGTTTACATCGGATTTGTGTCCATACATTCTTTTTGTTAGAGTGTTTGTACTTAATCCGATGTAAACAGCTTCACAGTCTCGGCACGGTACGCTGTAGATGATGTTCGACTGTTGGGCAGGCAAAACGACATCTTTGACGTTGGGATACAATTTTCCAACATTATTGATGGTTTTTTGGGCAATTCTAACGTTCGGAAAATTTACTTTTAGGTCTCTGGTGATTCTGCTGGTCAATGAAGGTACGTAGATTAAGGTTCTGTAGCTGAATTCCTGAGTTGATCCTGATTGCGAAAGGTGAGTTGATGTGATGTGAATGCTATCTGTGGCTGCTTGTATTCCGTTGTTGGTGCTGTGCTGCTGCTGCTGTTGGGTGATCGATGCTGTGTTTTGATGTTGTGGGGTTGTTGGTTGTACGATTGCATGATGTTCATTATTGTTTGTGGTTCTATTTATGTTGAGTTGATTGAGTAACCTGTTGATTAGATGGGCTGGGTAGTCATTGGCTCGTAGGTGTTGGAAAATTATTTGTTTGCACTGTTGGATGGTTTGATTGGTTGTTAATTTAACAACTCTCTTCATGAAGTTGAACGCTACATTCAACTTCATTACGGTGGGGTGGTGAGAGTAGAAGTTTAACAGCCTTCCCGATGATATGGGTTTTGCGTACCACTGGGTTGATATGGTTTGGTCTGGATTTCTGATAACCACAGTGTCCAGGTAAGGAATCTTGTTTTCTCTTTCTTCTTCCATAGTAAACTGTAGCTTCGGATGATATGCGTTGAAAGCATCTAGCGTAGTTCGTGTTTTGTCCGCAGGTAAGGCCAGTAGAAGATCGTCTACGAACTTGCGAAGGTATGGTATTTCGAAATCCAGTGTGCCTATGACCGTTTTTATCAAGGTGTCGACCACTAATTCTGCTAGAATTGGTGAGAGACAACTCCCCATCGCTGTTCCTTCCGTTTGTATGAAGAAAGTATTCCTGAATTGGAAATAGGAACTTTCTAAGCAGAATTCGACAATTTCCAAAAACAAGTCGAGATTTATGTTGGTGCAGTCTCTAATGTTTTTCCATTCTGCTATCAGATTGCTGATTACTAGATGTCGTGGTATATTTGTAAAAAGAGATACAACATCAAATGATACCAGTACATATCCTTGTGGTAGCTGGACTGTGTTGATTTCTTCGACGAATTGAAAGCTGTCCTTTATGCTGAAGCTACTTTTTATACCCCCTTTTAAAATCTCTGCCAGGTATTTAGAGAGAGCATAAGTTGGCGCCGTTATGTTGGGGACTACTGGGCGAAGGGGTAAATTTGCTTTGTGAGCCTTCGGTTGTCCATAAATCCTGGGACAGATTGAATTTGCTGCTTTGAGACGATATGCCACATTCTTGTCTAATAATTTTAGGTTTTCTAATCGTTTGATAAACTGATTGGTTTTGGTTTGTATGGAGGATGTCGGGTCTTTTTTGATGATTTTATAAATTGGATCTTCCAACAATTATTGTTGTAGTCATCGACATACATAATAACAGTCCTTCTGCCTTTATCAGATTCTAGAATGAATATGTCTTTGTTTTCTGTTATGAATTTCTTAGTTGTGATTTGCGCTGTTTTGCAGAAATTTTTCAGCGGGGAAAACAGCGCAAATCACAACTAAGAAATTCATAACAGAAAACAAAGACATATTCATTCTAGAATCTGATAAAGGCAGAAGGACTGTTATTATGTATGTCGATGACTACAACAATAAAATGAAGATCTTGTTGGAAGATCCAATTTATAAAATCATCAAAAAAGACCCGACATCCTCCATACAAACCAAAACCAATCAGTTTATCAAACGATTAGAAAACCTAAAATTATTAGACAAGAATGTGGCATATCGTCTCAAAGCAGCAAATTCAATCTGTCCCAGGATTTATGGACAACCGAAGGCTCACAAAGCAAATTTACCCCTTCGCCCAGTAGTCCCCAACATAACGGCGCCAACTTATGCTCTCTCTAAATACCTGGCAGAGATTTTAAAAGGGGGTATAAAAAGTAGCTTCAGCATAAAGGACAGCTTTCAATTCGTCGAAGAAATCAACACAGTCCAGCTACCACAAGGATATGTACTGGTATCATTTGATGTTGTATCTCTTTTTACAAATATACCACGACATCTAGTAATCAGCAATCTGATAGCAGAATGGAAAAACATTAGAGACTGCACCAACATAAATCTCGACTTGTTTTTGGAAATTGTCGAATTCTGCTTAGAAAGTTCCTATTTCCAATTCAGGAATACTTTCTTCATACAAACGGAAGGAACAGCGATGGGGAGTTGTCTCTCACCAATTCTAGCAGAATTAGTGGTCGACACCTTGATAAAAACGGTCATAGGCACACTGGATTTCGAAATACCATACCTTCGCAAGTTCGTAGACGATCTTCTACTGGCCTTACCTGCGGACAAAACACGAACTACGCTAGATGCTTTCAACGCATATCATCCGAAGCTACAGTTTACTATGGAAGAAGAAAGAGAAAACAAGATTCCTTACCTGGACACTGTGGTTATCAGAAATCCAGACCAAACCATATCAACCCAGTGGTACGCAAAACCCATATCATCGGGAAGGCTGTTAAACTTCTACTCTCACCACCCCACCGTAATGAAGTTGAATGTAGCGTTCAACTTCATGAAGAGAGTTGTTAAATTAACAACCAATCAAACCATCCAACAGTGCAAACAAATAATTTTCCAACACCTACGAGCCAATGACTACCCAGCCCATCTAATCAACAGGTTACTCAATCAACTCAACATAAATAGAACCACAAACAATAATGAACATCATGCAATCGTACAACCAACAACCCCACAACATCAAAACACAGCATCGATCACCCAACAGCAGCAGCAGCACAGCACCAACAACGGAATACAAGCAGCCACAGATAGCATTCACATCACATCAACTCACCTTTCGCAATCAGGATCAACTCAGGAATTCAGCTACAGAACCTTAATCTACGTACCTTCATTGACCAGCAGAATCACCAGAGACCTAAAAGTAAATTTTCCGAACGTTTAGAATTGCCCAAAAAACCATCAATAATGTTGGAAAATTGTATCCCAACGTCAAAGATGTCGTTTTGCCTGCCCAACAGTCGAACATCATCTACAGCGTACCGTGCCGAGACTGTGAAGCTGTTTACATCGGATTAAGTACAAACACTCTAACAAAAAGAATGTATGGACACAAATCCGATGTAAACAAATATGAAAAGGTATTAGCGAATGGAACCACCAACACCATGGACATAAAAAAACAGCTCGGAGACACCACGGCAATGACGGATCATATCATAACTACAACACACAGATTCGAACATTGCAGAGCGAAGATCATCGACAGAGCACAACATAAACAAACCCTACGTGTATTGGAAATGTGCCATATCACCAACACCCAAAACGCTGTGAACTTCAGAACAGACACCGCCAAACTCAGCTCAACATACGCCGGAATATTACATGCAGTTAAAACACACACAAAAACAAAAAATAGCAATAGAACAGGAACCAATACACATAGCTTAGATAGTATAAACCACAACATGATTTCACCTTTACAAACTCAATCAGAAAGCTCAAATATCAACAATACCCACAGTTTCCACATTTCATACTAACATGAACCCAACATCATCCACACTCCATCTTAATTCAAACCGAACGTTAACAGTGTGATCATAGTGACACGGATGAAAACTTTTTCGTTTCATCCGTTGAAATATGTAAGATATTTTAATCAATGTATGTATGAACATGAAACAGATAACAATTGTACATTTATAACAGACGAGCAGCAATCAATGGACTCCTAGCCGTTGGACTAAAACGAAATCGACAAAAACAACAGACAGCAAAGTGAGTTACAACACTACATTTCACAAATCATTAACAACGCTCAAAACAATAATTTGCAATAAAATTTCCAGTTCCCTTGAAAAAGACCAACAAAACTGGTCGAAACGTCGGGTATTTCAAAAACCATCGTTGTTTGATCTACATCCAAGACCGAAAAAGCCAAAATTAAATTACTATATAGTTAATTCAGTTCGTTAGTTTTATTCAGTGTCTATTTTTTTTTATTCAAGTCTTTTTGTTTGTTCAAATCTTTATTTATTCTCTTATTTTGTTTCCATCCGATCTTTTGGCTTATATTTGAATAATTTTTTATAATTTTTTCAAGTGTTTTTTGCTTATGTAATTAAAATCGGATTTTTGTCATATTTTCATTTATTCTAGCTGGACTTTTAATTAATTTTGTTATTTTGTACGATATTTATTAGAATTAAAGTTGTCTGATTTTATTTATTTTTTAGTCTGTGTGAATTATGTATTTTTTTGTCTGTTTTTGTATCATTTTTTCTGCCTTGTAGTCATTTTATTTTTATCATGTTCCGCACTCGAAGTCGCGATTTGATGTGCTTCTTCGTAAGAGAAGTAGTCTCAATGCATTTTTTTGGAATTTTTATAGCACTATTTGAATACGTTTTTTGGAATTTTTTATCAGCGGCAGTCTCAATCTTCACAGTTTTTATCCATCCCATTTTTTTGCAAGAGCCTCGATTGATTTTAACATTTTATTCAATAAAAGTTTCAATCTACATATTTTTCACTGCTTATCAGAAGTCTCAATCAATGTGAATCAAAAGTTTCATTGACTAAATAATTTACAAGACCTTGTTCTGCAATGTTGTTTCAAAAACTGAAATCTAAATAAAATTTGAAACGTCTGTGACGTAGATGATAGCGTTCAAGTCTTCTAAGCCAACAGTCATGAGAACGAATCACGGTCCCGGTAGGTTGGTGTTTTTAGCATTTGTAAGATGCTTGCCATCATATCCTCGAAAGATGTACGATTAAGGTTATGTATATGGTATCTTTTCGAGAAAACATCAGGTCTCATTGAAATGCATGTTCGTGTTTGTCTTTTTTCTTCATATTTTTACTCAACAATACATCTCAATTCACTGGTTTGTTTTTTTGTAAAAGAAGTTTCAATCAATTTTTATCAGCAAGATATGGTTTTATGATTATTTCATTGGTTTCATAATAGTTTGAAATTTGAATGAATGAAGCATTGGAAACAAGGCATACGAAATGAGTTCATTTTGTGAGAGTTATTTAAAAAAATTCGAGATAAGCAAATATTCTAATTTCTTATCATGAGTTTTTTTAATAACTCTTACAAAATGAACTAATTTCGTATACCTAGTTTCCAATGTTTCATAAATAAATTGCTTCAACCATCATGAAACCAAATAAATAATAAGTTTTAATCATAAAAATTCTGTTTGTTTTTTCAATGTCGTTTGTCCCAACCAATTTCGAATTCAGCGGAAAAAAAGTTGCAATTGAAATACACCCAATAAATGCAAAACAAATTTGCGTGATTGCACCCGTCGCTCGCCAATTTGTTCCTGCTCGTTTATTTCAATCGAACTTCAAACTGTGTTTCAAGTATCCCGGGGCATCAGGAATTCAATCACCATATTCAGGCTGACTGACAGACGGGAGTGGAACTGGAACTGGGATGACAACAAAAAAGAGTAGGATGGAAGAAAAATAAACACAATAACAAACAGCACCCCTCCCAGAATTTCCTTCAAAAAGTGAGTAGTCACCCAGAGATGATGATGGTTGGTGGTTTGGCAGAAAAAAAAGCTGCAACTAACATAGGGACAATCGATTTTTCTTCTGGGCTTCTTTTGCGGTTGACGAAATGTGTAACACTCGGTGACAGCGCGTGAAATTGTCTGGAAAAATAGTACTTTTCACCGTATCAGGTGACAACAGCATATTCTTTCCGTTTTGTTGGCTTTTTTTTTGTAACAATTTTGTTCCTATCATTTTTTGTTGTCATTGAGGTGCCTCTCATGCGACTGACATCGCACAATTTTGGCATCAACAATTGCTGACAAGTTGAACGAATTCCGGCCGCCACCGCCATCGTTTTTATTATGTGGGAAAAGTTTGGTTTTCCCATTCCGGAAGTGCTGTTATGGGGCAAGGAAAGGTTTTTTTCTCGTTTCTGTTTTGTGACAATTTAATTTTCCAGTGCCACTTGTGGAGGGACTTGTTGCATCGGGAGCAATAACCATTTGGCAACTTTTGTTTGTAACGGGAATTAACTTGACTTAATTGATGCGGGGAGCCGAACTTTTTTTTATTAAAATTTTAAATTTTTATGATGTCTAGAAAAAGCAATATTGCAACGTATATTTTAATGCCGTTTTTTCGTAAGTGCTCAACTTTTACTTTTGAAAACTAATATTACTTTCAGGAATTATTTTAGAAATTGATTATATTCATGGAACTAGAAAATATTAATCGGTGAATGGTTGTGCATTTCCTGTCATTTTTTTTTGGATACGAATTGTGCGTGGATCTTTAAAATATCTATTTGGACTCCTGTACAGTTTGAGTATCACGGTCGCCATATACCACACACAAAAAGACTTCATTTTTGTCGCAAACAAATCTTTGTTCATTTTTTTTCTAACCGATTGAAAATTTGGATTATCTTAATTTTGATTTCAATAATGAATGTGTTTCTGAGGAAAAATTGATTTTTTTTAAATTTATGACATTCTGTTTATGTCAATGCATTTGTTTCAATAAAAAAAAGTGCACTCGATTAGGATCGTACATTTTCGTTTTTTTCAGTCACGGGCTAAACCCTCAATTTTCCTCAACTTAAGATAAGTAAAAAATAATCCAACAATCCAGAAATCTGTTGCTTTCCAAATAGCTGTTTCAACAAAATTTTCATTTCCAAAGGATAAAACGAGAAATTGAATTAAAAAGCTTTCATTGCCAAATCCTTCCCATCTGGTGTTTGCTGTATCGAAAATTATTGAAAATTCCTTCTCCCAGATCACTTTTCTTCCACGAAAAAAAAAAAAATAGATTGGAATATAAATCGAAAGTAGCGCTGCTATCGGAAGGATCTGAACATGATGGCTGTTTCCCAATCACAAGGCGATAAAAGAAATATTTCCATAAATAAGTATACAACAGCAAACAGCAGCAGCAGAATTCTTGTTGTGCAGTTGCCCCCGGGGGAAAATCTCCTTTTGGTGATGATTTGATTTGCCTTTCTCGAGGTTTGTCCGCGTCCGGGTTCTTCTGTCCGATCGAAAATTGAAACCCAAGTTTTGCCGGGCTCAATTCCTATCGATGGCAATTTTCTATTGGCGCGGCCAAACTATTTTAATTAATGTTTCGAGGCTATATTCCATTTTGTTGAGGGTTTTTGTTTACGGAAACCTTTCATAAGCCAGTAAGAGGGGAGAAACTTGATACTGTTGATTGGTTCATCATCAAAGGCTAAGAGTCGCCGACAGATTTATTTAACTTTACTCATTATCGTGACTTTGATTGGATCAAAAGTTACGAGAAATTCAATTTTATTTGCAAACATCTTCATAGGTTTTTTTATTATCTAGTTCACTCTTTCTTCTTGAAAAAAAAAGTTAAAATTAAAATTTTTAAAAATTTTGATAGGCAATTTCCCAATGATATTTTGAAGTTTTTAATAAAATTTCTTCCAAAATAGTTTTTGAAAGAAGATTTTTTTCACCGATGATTAAAAGATTTTCTCATAGTTATGTGTCAAAGGTTCAAGAATTTGTTCAGAAATTTTTTACTCTCAAACAAGACGCCCCATTCTTCTGAGGTTCCATGCAGATGTTTCCTATTTTTAATTCAATATCTTCGTGCAAATGGATAACACCAACCAGTGGGACGTGTATCGAAAACATTAGACTGATAGGATATATAATCCAATTTAAGTCTCAGGGGAGGAATCTTTCATTCTTGCCCAATAATTGAATTGAAAAAAATAAAAAAAAGATTCAAATATGTTAATTAAAAACACTTAGAAGAAATCAGTGGGGATGAAAATATCAAGTGAGTTGACCAGTTTGCCTTAAAATTCTTCCGTCCCAGCCATTCATACCCTTTAAATTTCTTGAAATGTCAATTATACACTTTTGACTAAAACCGTTAAATCTCTTTTGTTTTTCAAACAATTTGTTCAAATTTATAGTTTTAGAATTTTCGTTATGTAACTCAAAGACGTTTATCGAAGAATATTCAGCTACAATACTTCATTTTTCCGTTACTCAAAGTTTAAGTAAAAAAACTTGCTTTGGAAAAAAGACTGTAGATCAGCTACGCAACGCTAAAAAAATTCACTTAGTCACACCAGATACATTTTGAAAAGGGGACTAGAAAGTTACACATACTACACATTTTTACATGTATAGATTTTCAAAATACGAATCACAGAGTTTTTAACGAATTTTCAAAGGTGAGTGATTTTCCAACATTTTTTCATTTTGCAATTTTTCAATTTTTTCTTACAATCAATTTGAGCTTTGTACTGGATTTTTAATGTATATTCGCAAAATTTCCGCACTAAATTTATTTTCACCAGAAAAGAAATTTTCCTATAAAGCATTGCAGCAGTGATCATATTTATCCACCACTAGAACCAGTTTGAAATTTGAGTTACTTTACGAGGTTTTTTAAACCAAAGATTTTAAAATCTCAAAGTCTGATTTTAGAGTTTTTTGTCTTGGTCTTCAGGGTGCGATCAAAAACTAAGTATTGATGCAAAGTTAAATACTTTATGGAATCAATGGAGTTCTCAGAAGAGATTTGAAATAGAAAAAAAAAAGCTTTACATGAGTTTGTCAGATTGTCCGTATACACACGGACTTGCCTGGACATTTGATTCAAAATTTGGGAAAAGTTCGTTCAGGCCCGGATGTTCGGCATTTCTTGAAAATAGCCGGGATTTTTGTCATATTTGTTCATCCTATTTGCACAACCAAACAAAAACCTCAAAATAAGTCAAATTTTAGATTTTTGGGAAAAAAACTAAAATTTTAAGCAACTTTTATTGGAAAAAAGAACGCTTTTTAGAAGCTTAAAATACGATTTAAAATAAATGGTGCGTTTTTATGAAAACAAATTTACCAAGCGTTTTTTTTCTTGAAATTTGGTGAAAAATCTTGGTTTTGCCAAAATTTGCCCGGATATTGCCCATATGTTTGGTTGAAAACTTTTAATTAGGCAACCCCAGTTTTTTTTTGATAAACAAGCCCAAACGAGCGAGAAATATTCTGCAACCTTAAGTAAACATGAATAGGTTTACTTTAGTTAAATAATTATTAAATAAAATTTAAAATAATTAAAATAATATTTTAAAATTGAGATTTCTTAAAAAACTAGCTGATTTTACCCGGCCTTGCTCCGGTTCACGTATAATATTAATCAAAATGAGTCGTTTGACTTTTCGCAAAATTTGAAGCTTTATATTCATCATAACAAGAAATTTGGCCCATGTTTGGCTATGTATATTTTGAAAATTTTGTTAGTTTTTTTAAATTTTGTATTGAGATAACTGTATTTACCGTGTTGAGGTGCTATGAGGTTTAATTTAAAAGAAATTAAAAATAAATATCCTTGAATCCTATCAAGAAAAACATTTTTTTCACTCACCATTTTTTCAGGAATCTTGAATAGATTTGGCCTTTTACTTTTTATCTTCAAATGATTAATTTGTTTTTCATCTTTCTCATACACCATCGAATGAATATCTCCTTTGGAGTTCATCCTACTTTTCAATATGGAGGATCTCTCTGTTTAATGGTATCAAGTATTATTTACTTAGAAATTTCTTAAAATACTTCTTAACCTTGTTGAAGACTCACTTTGCATGTTTTCAATTGTATGTGTTTTTTTGTCACTTTTTAATTTCACAGTGTTTTATGATTACTTCGGTAGCGAATTTTGAAAAGGGCGAATGCGCCAAATGTGAACAAATTAAGTTGTTAGCTGTGTCGAAAAGTACGTTATGAAAAAGGTTTTATTAGGGTTCCATTTCCATTTTTCTATTCTTGGACACAATTATCCCATGAAATAGTTTTTGTAAAGGGTCATCAATGTTAAAATGCTTAGATATCATTTGTTTGAGTTCGAACTAAACGGGTTTTCAATAAGTTTTCTCAAAATTGGATGGTAGAATTGAACACATATCTCAGAAACGACTGGAGCAAATTAAACCGATTTAATACTTTTGAGTAAATTAAATTGTTGTGCAAAGTTTTGTAGAAATTTTATTAAGCTTCTAAGATAAGCACACACTAGCGAAGAGACACAATACGAGATATTTCGTGTTTGTTCGCAATGTGTAAAACCAATGTCTAAGAGCCAGTAAATTTTTCGAAAACTGAATGAGCTTACTGCAGATAAGAATAATTTTTAAGATTGAAAAAGTTTATGGACCAAAAATCAGCCAATTCCCAATATATTCAATTTCTAAAGAAAGTAAATATCAGATTTTTTTATTAGAGAAAGAAAAGTCTAGTTTGGAGTGGCCCAATTGGAAGGAATGTTTAGTCACGTTGATTCAAATGGATCATAAATATAAAAGTTTAAATTGTAACTAGTTTGTCTTTTCGAAAAAGGTTAACCAAATGGACTCAGAAGAGAATTAAATGAAAACATCAATTTTTGGCTGGAGATATTCGACAAAAAGTTTGAAAATCTATTAAAACAGCTGGAAATAATGATTTTTTTTTTATATTTTCCCGTAATTGTTCAATTAACTCCTACAAAAGCCAATTTTTACACATTTTGTATGTTTTTTCTTCATAGAAAAATCGAAAAATGTATGAGACCTGATTACAAGTGATACAAGCTTTATAAAAGTAAAGACAAATCTGTTTAATCGGGGTATGGTTTCAATACCATTTTTTTATCCAGATTCCTTTTAAATCAAGATTCTTCAATGATTTGTGTTTTTCTGATTCAAAAATAGAATCGAAATGATTGGGACTAAACATCGAGCATTATTGCACTTCTGCCCTTTTTATTAATTTTTTTTCAACAATTATTAACAGAGAACTATGATTTTTATGATGATATTATTTTTAAATATTTAAAAAAGCCATATAATTATAAGAATTCCATTTGGTAAAGGCAAAGGTTGACACAGGCAATTCGATTTTTTTTTAAATTTAATTACTAACGATAGCTGATGACAAAAAGATGGTCTAAACTCCACATACATTTTTCAAATGTATTTTTCACATAAAATATAATGTTTGAATTCGAAGTCATCAATTAACAACCCAGAATTGTGGTTTATGGGCATCTCCTGAATGTTATAAAAAATTTGATTAAGTTTATGTTTTTAAAATTAAAACTCAAAATTTTTTAAATGAAGATTTACTTATTTTCTCTGACGATCATATTTTATTTTTTAGTCATGATATCTGCTTAATTATGAATTTTAAAAACTAAAACTCAATTTTCCAAAAAATGCAATCTTGGAATTTAAAGAATGAAAATTGAACACTAAAAAAAATATTTTGTTTCAGTATGGACTTGAAAAAGCTTGTTCCAACACAAACATTCTTCCTTGAAATATGCAAATGTTGCAATGTATGGACGACACTTAGGCCTTATCATAACCCGCCTCAGAAAATAAAAAATCGAATTCTATAAGATGGCATTTTTTTGGGAATTAAGTTTTTAAATGCATTTTCCTTAGTGAAAGATTCAAAAAAAATATTTCTTTTTCTTAAAATTTAATCTCTTTCCAAAAACTCTCTCATGAACTACATTGTGTAGGAATTGTAATTTTCGAGCTTAAAATGTTTATAAAATCTTTGTCTGAAAGGTTTGACCCTTTTCAAAAATTTGTATTGATAATTTTTATGAAAACCAAGTATGCCAAGTTGCTTTACTAGATAAGATCTTTATGAACACAAAGATTCATCAAATTCTGAGAGGGTCATGCCAAGTTCGTGTAGATTCCAATCATCCATCGTAAAATCCATCATTTACAAATTTTTCGACGGGCGGCGTACAAAATAAGAATTAATGGTTCATGTATAGTTATAGAGAACAGTTAAAATTAAATATTTGGTTTATCACTCAACTTAAGATAGTTGTTATAGAAATTTCAAAACATTTCGATTTTCAAACAGATACATCATTTGATTGGTTTTTTTTATCCAAAACGAAAATTTGTCAAGGCCTTGTAGGCCAAGGCTTTGTATTTTTTCTACAAATTTAAACTGTTTTCTAAAAAATATTAATTTTTTTAAACCTCCCTTCCAACGTTTTCTGGAGCTCTACCACAGTGATAAACTATAGTATAAAAAATATTGTTTTTTAGAAATCGCTCTCTTTGAGGTTTTGAATAAAATTCTTTTATTCTGTACATATTTTTTGAAAAAGTTTTCAACAATTTTAATTTTCTACATAGACCCGATTATTTTTTTGGTACAATCAGCTAAATTGCCGAAATAAAATGAATCCACAAATTCACAAGCTTTTTGGCAAATTTCACCAAATTTCAGTAATCAATCTTGATTTCTAGAATCCTAGATAAACTTCCCACTATTTACCCTATGTCAATCTGCTATCAGAAACCTGAGTGGCTGAATAAATAATGATAAGTTTTTTTAACGCCTTGCAAGGGTTTTCTAATGAATTGAAAGATTTTCCACATTTTCCTCCGCAGGATTCTCATTATTTGCTTCACTTTTTATTGTTTTAAACATGAAAACGTTAGAAGGCCTTTTAATGGTTCATATAAAAGTTTGAGACATTACTTTAGACAAATCCATATTTTTCCAAACAGATGATTCTTTTCATCATCATTTTCGTATAAGATCTGAAGCTGTACCATAGCAATACATCAGCTTTGGACATTGAATCTTTGAAAAATGCTGATGACTTAAATACGCATTTTTTGTGCTTATTTCCGAGAAATTTTCCCACAATTTATCTTTATCCACGAAGTGCCGATTTCTTCTTACAAACGGAGAGAAAACTATTTTTTTATTTGAATTTTTTCCGTATCAGATCATTGCATTGAGATAATAAGCAAGTTTTCCAGTATACTTACGCAACAGACTTAGAAATATCTGTAAACATCACCTTCCGAAGTGAGTCGAAAAATAACGAATCTTCTTCTTATATATAAAGATGAGTTGGACTATATGTTTGTATGCACCTTATACAAAACGACACCGCTTAACCGATAAGCCTGAAATTTGGTACAGAGATGTATTTAGACCAGGGTAAGGTTTTAGCGAAAGTTCTGAGCCCCTCCCGCCTAAGAAAAGGGACCCTCCCATACAACTTTCGTTTTTATTCCCACAAATCAAAAGTCATGGCACCCATTTGGCAGCCGATTTTCGTTTCCTTTCTTTGGCAGGTTGTTTTCACCATCACCATGGGCCGGGCGTAAGAAACGACTATCCAGAGTTCACGTGTACTGGAAAGCAAATCAATGCTTGCTGAGCGTTGAAGATTTGAAAGGGGAAATTTTGGCGGGTGTTTTTTGTACCTTCTACTGCTGAAAGCACGTGGTACCGGTAGATACGAGAATTTTGGATGCAATAATGAGCAAACATTTCGGATTGAAAAATACAACTCACCTGTAAAGTATGTATTGACTTGAATTGTAGTGGTTTTCAAAGTACTCCCTACCACTGCTGCAGGGCTTTGGAGTCTATAAAAATATACAGTGTGTGAAGTATGGATGCAGTGATTCATCTTAATTATGAATTTGGATTGAGTGCTGGGGATTTTTTTTTATTATCTGACAATTTGCGCCGGGGGTCTTCAGATTTTCCCCAAAATTGAAAATTTGGTTCATTTTCGCGACTTAAAAACACATGTATTTTTTCAGATTTTTAACATTTTTATTTTTTGAGTTAGCTTCGGTTAGATTTTTTTGTAAATAAAAAATAACCATTTTTCAAAGCTACATAACTCTGTTGTTTCTCATCGGAAATTATAAAATAGCACATCAAAATGCATTAAAATTTTATCAGCTTTCCAAATAGAATAGTTGAAAAAAATTAAACAATGACCTTCAACATGAAAAGTTGTAAATAAACTTTAAATGGCGTCTAAAAGTACCGTCTGCACCACCGAATATTTTGCAAAAAATACCATTGTATAGCTCGATTCATGATGCAACTTTCATCTGAAGACACCAAAGTGGGCCATTACCACCTTGAAGAGTTATGAAAGAAATAATGACAATAAATCTCTTTTTTTGCATCGAAAACAAACAATGGTGGAACAACTGCACTCACATATGGAGATAGCAAGCACTTCTAACAACATGGAAACAAAAGAACTTACCAAAGCAGGTAAAAAACACACTTTGTAGAGTGTTTTCAGCAAAACTGACTTTAAATTTTAACCAAAATTCTGAGTATCGTATTGCTTATGTGATATAACTAATAATGGGAATGTTGCTTTTACAATCTGGTCATATACTATATATCTTGTTAATTTTTCGATCAAAGATCATTGTGAAGCATAATCAATGCCAATAGTAGAAGGTTCAGTCCCTGTGCTTGGGATCACAAAAATGTGATTAAAAAAAAGAAATATAGAAGTGCTTTACATAGTTCTTATATCGGTAACTAAGCACTGGACACCAAAATCCTTTCCCATTGATCAAAAAAGTATGAGAAAGTGGCACAAATGTTGTAAAATTAATCAAAGAGCTCAGTATGGCCAGCCCAGGCTGTAAAATGATGAAAATATGATACTTTTACCGTATTCGTTTTCTACATTCGCCCAGTTTTGAGGTTTACCATACTAGAACGAACATAATTCGTCGTCAGTGTTTTGCTACCTCGATCGCTCACACACGAATCTTCAGTGTTCCACCGTCCATTTTAAATCAAATCTGGGGAATTACGGATGCAAAACTTAGCGCATAAACTTCTAAAAATGACAGTAAAATGTGCATAACTTGTTGTGACCTGGTGCAAAACTGGGTATAAACGAATACGTTATTAGATTTTTGGATATAACATGAAGTCAGTTAAGCTGCAACAATCTGCCGCCCCTTCTTTCATAACAGTCCCATATACAAAAACAAGCAAGCGAGACAATCAGTTTTTTCTGTTTTGGAATATATTTTTAAATTGTGACCACCACTTTCAGCATAAACGAAAATCGTTTCTAGGTTGTCATTAAAGAAACTATAGTAAACAAAGAAGCGCAATCTGATCCCTTTTGAAATAATGAGCTTGCAACCCTGCTGTAGGGCTCCCTTTAAGACTGCTGGGTTTTGCTCGATTGGAATGACACTGACAGAAAATCAAAAATTCCAATCGTGACATTTCGTCTCTTTGTTTACTATAGGCTCGTTAGTTGTCATAATAAATCGTTAGACCTGAAATTTTCGAAATTGGGTTATTGGTAAGGTCGAGAGCACCATTTTTATTCATTATGGGACTGTTAATCGACCATATTTGAAACCTTTTTCAAATTTCAATCAAGCATAACAGTCCCAAACAAAATATATTTTTCTCACCAAGCTACTTTCTAAGACTTAAATTTGATCATTTTTGAAATTCTAAATGCAATTGTCAGGAAAAGAAACATGCTTTTGCAAAAAAATATCATGAATTCCACATTGTAAGTTGAATCTTTTCACGATTTTTGATTGCATCCGATAGTTTTTTGCTCAGGAAGTCATTCCTAAGAAAGTTAGACCTGCCTTCGAAAACTAGTGTGCATCATTCGACATCAAGTGAGTTAAAAAAAATGTTTAAATGATTCAAAGCAATAAACCAAAGACTATTTCGCCGAAAGAAACATTGAAAAGTAACCAAATCCGTGGTATTTCACATATGGGACTGTTATTCAGGTATATTTCATATAGGACAGCCACGAATTGATATTTTTTTTCGAAATTTCTAGAACAAAACCTCTTTTTTTAGTCTTTTATGTTGAAGCCTTATGTTGACCTAAAATGACGAAAATGCATATGGGACTGTTATGCGAGTAGAGGCAGTCTGAAAAGGACGAAAAAATAGTGTTTTTTACCAGCTTTGATAAGTTCTTTTGTTTCCATGTTGTTAGAAGTGCTTGCTATCTCCATATGTGAGTGCAGTTGTTCGACCATTGTTTGTTTTCGATGCAAAAAAAGAGATCTATTGTCATTATTTCTTTCATAACTCTTCAAGGTGGTAATGGCCCACTTTGGTGTCTTCAGATGAAAGTTGCATCATGAATCGAGCTATACAATGGTATTTTTTGCAAAATATTCGGTGGTGCAGACGGTACTTTTAAACGCCATTTAAAGTTTATTTACAACTTTTCACGTTGAAGGTCATTATTTAATTTTTTTCAACTATTCTATTTGGAAAGCTGATAAAATTTTAATGCATTTTGATGTGCTATTTTATAATTTCCGTTGAGAAACAACAGAGTTATGTAGCTTTGAAAAATGGTTATTTTTTATTTACAAAAAAATCTAACCGAAGCTAACTCAAAAAATAAAAATGTTAAAAATCTGAAAAAATACATGTGTTTTTAAGTCGCAAAAATGAACCAAATTTTCAATTTTGGGGAAAATCTGAAGACCCCCGGCGCAAACCCGTCAGATAATAAAAAAAAAATTCCCTGCTGAAAACATATTAAGTAATTTTCTTAAAATCAAGCTTTTTAGAACCAATCATTTTCGTATTTTTAGAATTCCTCATAGAGAAAGATAAAATAATTAAATTCAGAGTTATATGTTGAGAGCTGTCAACGTTTGAAAGCCGTCTCAAAAATTTAATGTGCATTATCTGGAAAAACCAAATCCAACGCAAGAAATTTTATTTGAAATTAAGTATGAGGTTTTAAGTGTTATACAATTTAATTTTATCGGTCAATCTATGACTTTTGTAAAAATGTTGATCATCAATGTGTTCAATTTTACCATCCAATTATGCGAAAACTTAAACCGTTAAATACTGGCAATTCAATCAAATTATTTCCAAGATTTTTTACTTTATCACTCTTCACAATAATTAATGAGATTTTTATTCATAGAATGTATAAATTTAAAAAAAATCATTCGTTATAACATCATAAAATGGGCGATTTGGGTTCCGAGATAATTTCTTTTAGATCACTTCAAAAAACTAATAGTGGAACTTGGAACATTGAAGATAAACTAATCATAAAACAGTGTGGAAAAAACAACATGCAAAATGAGTCTTCAACAAGTTTAAAAAACCAAAAACAAACACATACAGGATCTCAATTAAACTTAATGGTTCCTCGAAGAGATTCCTTTTACAGCGTACATCTTTCGAGTATATGATGGCTAGCATCTCACAAATGCTTAAACCACTAAACCAAAAAAGTTTACTGTGTATGCCGTGACTGGGATTCGAACTCATGGCCGTTGGCTTGGAAGACTTGAAGGCCACGAGCTGCGGCAAGTTTCGGAAGCCTTCTTAGAATTTTTTGGACAAATTAAACTTGAATCTAGCATACGGGGGAGCATTTGGCATATAGCGACCGAAGAGATAATCTCCAAAAGAGGTTTTATTAGATGGGGGTGGGAAAGATAAAAATATAGTTTAATCATTTGAAGAAGAAAAATAAGAAGGCCAAAGCTATTCAAGCTTCCTTCAAGAAAGGGTGGGTATAAAATGTTTTGCGTGATGAAATAAAAAAGCATTCATGGTAAATTATTTTAAATTTCTATGAATACGAACCTCATAACTATAAGTATTTCAAAAATATGAAAAAGGGAAACACAGTAAATATTCTCATTCAAAACATGAAAAACACTATCAAAACTTTCAAAGCTTACATACATGGCACAACATGGGTAAAGTTTTCTCATAATAAATATATAAAACATATCGAAGCTACCAAAATTTCGTTAAGTCAAACGACTAATTTTGATTTATATTTTATGCAAACCCGAGCAAGGCCGGGTAAATCAGCTAGTATTTGATAAAAGCTTCGCAGGCCGCACAAAAACGTGTCGTAGGCCGCGCTCTGCACCCAGATTGATTTGGATATATAAATGTCAATATCCTTCCGAAATTATCAGTTTTTGAAATTTTGAATTATTCTCAATGTTAGAAAATAAAGTAGGGAAAAGGTGGGGAAAAAAGTTTTCTCCAATAAAAACACTTAAACAAATCTGAAACCTTGGTTTTTTTCTCGATGTGATTTTCGGCGAATTTCGTTTGATGTTGATATCATTCAACATCACAACAAAATTCCTTGTGCTGCTGAATTGGTACTCACAATGGTGAGTATCAATTTAAAATGAGAATTGGAAATCTTGCAACTCTGAATTGAAAGAATCAATTGCACGACCAATTTTTTTTAATAATTTGAGACGTGATTAAAATGCTGAATTTTTTTTCTGCCGCTCGTAATTGAAATTTAAGTTGCGAATAACATAAAGATGTTAAAACAAATTTTCTTAAAACAAAAAAATATTATTTAAATTTCCTATCGACTGATCAAGTAAAGTTGAAAAAGTTTCTTGGCGATTTAAATTAAACGATGTTGATTTACTATATCCGACGTTTCGGCATGTTTATTTTGCCTTTATCAAGGAATCTAGCTAATTGGATGAAGTTTAAAAAACTATGAATAATTATTATATCAGCTTATCTGATTCCTTACTTCTAATTATTTTTATATTATGAGGACAAAACGAAGTAAATATTATATTATAAGATGTTGTGAATAATACAAATCAAAGGAGTAGAAAATGATAGAATATAAAGCTTTGTGTTTAAAAAAAATTGTTAAATCTACTTACAGTAATTTTTCGTTTTAATTGTCCACGAAGTTTTTTGAATCTATGAAATTGTCTTGCTGGAAAAGTCGTCTTGTAATCTTCTATATTTTCACACCACAAACAACGCGGCTTTTTTCTTCAAGACAGTTTCATTGATTCAAAAAACATTCTGAACAACTGAAACGAAAAATTACTATAAGTATAATTAACTTTTTTAAAAATGTGTATTTTAATTAAATAATATTTAAATAAACATCGTTTTATGATGTTTTGGGGCTGAAATCACCGAAAATCTATTTCAACGAAAAAAAAAAATTATAAAAATTCTGAATTCAGTTTTAAGAATGAACTACAAAAAAATATTAATCGAATTAGATGATACATCTATCCAGAACGAAGAGAATATTTTTTTATTTCAAATTATAGTAACCAATCACCAATCAGTTATATAACATTGATGTATGTATTTATGCACAAAATTTCAATGTAAAACAAATCGTAAACAACACCCACATCGATGACTCTGTCCTGGCTCATTCTCTAAAGAATCTTTCGCACAAAAGATGCTACCGCCTTCAGGAACGGAAGTCATCCGAAGGGGAAATGTACTGCTTACTGGAGCTCGCCAAAGCGCCAAGTCGAGATTCAGAGACAGTCCACCCGCGCACTTCGACAAATTATGGGAAACGGAAACGATTCCCTGTTTGTCAGGGATGATTTCGCGACAGGAAATTTGATAAAGCGACGACCGACGACGACGACGTTGGTGTGGCAGCAAAAATTAGACTTGCAATTTGTTCCATCATCAGCATCATCCCCCCTTACCCTCCTCGCTAGAACTGACTGACAACGTGATTCATCCCCCCTTTCCAGACCCAGTCTTTCGGTGTCGGTGACGGATGATAAAAAATGTATAAATATACCATGGGAAATTTTATTTCATTTCTTTTGACAGATGCGCGATAAAATTGCTTGCCCTCACCCTGCGATACCACACATTTCCTATTTGAGGCGGAGATTTTCCGAAGGTCATAAGAATGGAAAAAAATCAGAATGTTATAAAGTTATTTAAATCAACTAAGGGGTTCGACTTTCAGAAAAGTCTTTCTCGATTCCCATTTTTTTTCATATTTAAACCGAAGGAAGAAAAAAGGGCGGGAAAATGGGAAAAGGTCAGCAATTTCCGCTTCCTGCTTGTGCCGAAACCAAATTAAATTGATGAAATGCTTAATCAGAAAACTCTGGAAATCCGAAAAATGAAATCGAGCTCCCTCATCATGGCCCCACATTGCTTGGCCTAGGTCTAGGCCTGTTGGAGCCACCATCGCCATCATCATCTTCCCCAGTGGTAGAAACTCAAACGCAAAACTCCGGATCGGATCGGATTGGATTGGAAGTTGAGCTGTGGCAAATACTGAAAATTGAATTATTGTAGCTGACTTTCTGCTGCCGTAATCTGATTTTGCCTGCTTGCAGGGGGAGACTTCTGCTTGGACAGATTCAAATTCGAGAATCGTTTGCTAAATGGGGGGCCTTGTTCTTGCGATGCTATTCTTGTTTTTTTTCAGTTCTGACTGCGTACTTGAAATTTGCGGTAATTTTCGAATCGAAAGTCGAAAACAAATCCCAAATTGTTAGTATAGCAATTTTGGGAAACTTTCCACTTCCGATGGGGTAATGAGGGAAAAGTTTAATGCGCGTTTTTCAACCAAATCGTGACTTGGATACTAATAAACGATGAAACCACTGTAAATGTTCAAGTTGGTTACTGCAATATTTTTTAAGCTTTTTTCGATTTTGATTGGAACTACCATTAATTTTACCCGCGTGTCTTTTCCAACATTTCTTTCCTCAATAGATTCGACAAATATCTAGAAATAAGAAGTTATTTTTAAGTAAAAATTCAACTTACCTTGGGAATTTGAATTGACCTTCATCTGAGCCTTCGCCACCAAAAGTTGATAAAACTCGACCGTTAACATCAAATATCTGAAATGGAAAATCGGAAAACTTATCAACACTTGTTGAGATTCACGACGATTGTACACCAACAAGTAGAATAACAAATCCAAATTGGAAAATTCCAATTCCCTTTTCCCAATTCAAAATCCCTTAACCTTTTATAAAAGAGAGTTGAAAAAAAAAAAACGCTATAAACCTTCGTTTTCCTTTGAATGGAGCTCATTATCATAACTTGAATTCAATATGGACTTCCTCCAAACCATTCGCAAGCAATCCCTCCACAGGTGGTCAAGTGATTGACAAAGCGTCCGTCCCCGCCATCAGGGGATAAAAGGAGGGAAAAAAAGGTTGTAGAGAAAAACAAACTAGTTATACACAGGGAGTCGAACAAATTATGCGCCATAGTTGGAAACACCTTTCCCGGTATTCAACCCTTAACTTTACTGAAAGCTGAAAGCTGAGGGGAAGCGACCATTTTTCTGTGATTATTTCACTCTACGAGTTGAATGGGATGGAACCGATTGGAGGAACTTGTCGATTGATTGGTTGTGATCGCTTATAATAAATCCTCCATTTTTTGATGGAAAATTAAATTGGATCAAATTGTTTTCTAAAACTTGGTTATGAAAAATATTCATGACTGATTTTTTTTAAACTAGTTAAAAATTTGGGGTGATTAATAATATGATTATATGATTTATTATCTATACTGTATAGGCAACGAATTCGAAAATTTTGAATTTCATGGCTAAATCTTACCTAACTATACTTTTGGAGTTACGTTAAATGGTTTTAAGTAAATTCGTTAGAAATGAACAATTTATTTGAACAGCAACTCAAATTCTAAAAAAAACATAATAGAAGGAATCAATATTAAAAAGATTTAAAAGATCGTTTTTTTAATTTGTAGTTAATAGTAGTCAATTTCTAACTTATCAGTCAGTTTAATATGTAAATTAAGCTTTGATTTAAGAAAAATATTTCATAAACAACATTTTCATAATTATTTCGAGACATAAAAAAAACGAGTAAGAGAATAAATAAATACGTTATTTTAGTAAAATTTTGATTTTTTCCATTAATGTTTTAAATTTGTTTTTAGGAATCCATCTAGAATGTTTTTTTTTGTTTGCAAAAATATTGAAAAGCAAAATTAAAGAAAAAGGACGAAGACTAGGTGGATTTGCAAAAATCAAATAAAACATTGATTTTTTTTTTATTTTAAGTAATCTGTCTGTTAGTTTATCCATACTTCATTCAAGAAGAGTCAATTTTGAAAAAAAAAATAAAAAGGGCCTGAAACTGGTTTTAAAAAGTGTGAATTTCCATTCAAACATAATAGAAATATTTGCAAAAACAAGCTGATCAACCCGACCTAGCTCGAGCTTTCAAAAAGGTTTAAATTGGGATTTATACAGTATTTATACTGTACTTTTTAAGTCAGTACAGTAAGATTTTTTTAAGTGGAAATACGTACCGCGTAAAAAAATCCGCGTAAATATTCGCATAAAAAAGTGCCTGTTGCGGAAAATCGTGTAAAAAACTTGAATTTGGAACAGGGAGAACATGACAAGAATGACATGATTTGACAATTCACAATGACATGACAATGACATGATGGTGACATTAAGACTTAAGATATGAGACCCGAGACCTCAAACCTGAGACCTGAGACCTGAAACCTTGAACCTGAGACCTGAGACCTGAGACATGAGAACGGTCTCAGGTCTCAGGTCTTAGGTCTTATGCCTTATGCCACAAGTCTCAGGTTTCAGGCTCCAGGTCTCAAAAAGAGTGTTTTCCTTTAAAAAGGGCCCAGAATTCCGAAAACCGCTTAAAAAACCGCTTAAAAAACCGCATAAAAAGCCGTGAAAAAAAACGCGCAAAAGAAAACCGCGTAAATTTTGAATATCTGGAAATTTTCCCCCAAAGACTTAACCAAAAACGAAAAAAAACTGAGTTTGGATGTTTTGATTTGAAAATTACTGAGCATTTTTCTATTCAATATTTGGTTATTCTTAATCAAATTTTTATGATGAAGACAAGTAAATCAAAAGTAACAATCTTGACTCGGATTTGATTTCAAACCTCAAAAACTAATCCCAGGTTCAGAATTCAGCTACAGTTTTTCAAAATTTTCTCTCTTAACTATTGTAGGTAGGTAATTCATTTCTGAATACTAAATTTTAAGTAAGATTTTACTCATAGAGATTCTGGTTCCTTATTTATATTCAAAAATCGAAATTGTATTTGTGTTTTCATATTTCGAACTATGTATCCAGTTCAGAATTCCTGATTTTAGGTTCAAATCATCATTAAAATTGAAAATTTAAAGCAGTATTCGAAATCGTCGTTAAAATTTTATTCATGATTTTTGAAACTTTTACGCATTTTAACATTTAGTCAACATTTTTCAGAATATGAAAAAAAAAAGCTGAAATTCATATGCAAAATTCAAACATAACAAGACTTCAAAATGGCGATATAGATTCATCATTCGAAATTTTCATTTTTATTTAGATTTGTTAATCGGATTCAAAATACATAAAAAGAATTAATAATAATCAACAAAACCTGAAACTTATATCTATTCTAGGCTCATATTTCCTAATTCCGAAACCTTTTTATGTACCGTAAACTGGGGGGACTTTGATCACCGGGGTAACATTGATCAACATGATTTTTTTGCAGAAAATCATCATTAACGAAGTAAAAAGTTAATATATCTGAAAACTGTTAACTACGTTTGAAAGCCTATAAATTGAGTTACAAATAAGCTAAATTTGGTTTTTATTAGAAGGTTTTAGAGATTACTTAAAATGTAATTTTAAAAGTTTCAAATATCCGGTTTTTCGAAGGCTTACAATCATACATCTCTACTGATCAAATTTAAGTATTAAGAAGCAAATGGATTGTTTCATGTGAAAGTTCACCTTTTTCCATTGTTTAGGTTTAGTTAAGGTGCTATTTTTATGGTCATTTGGTGATAATTTTTGGTGATTTTCCATGAGAAAGCCCGCATAGTAAAATGGCTAAAACCCCATCAAATGGTTCAATTTGAAGAAACAAAGACCATGGGAACAGTGGGAGGATCTAGGGAACTGCATGATGGTAAAATTTCATTTGTTTTTGAGGCCCAAAAATTTTGAGAAATGTTTTAAATTTAACCCATAGATGTACGCAGCAATATTGTCCATCTTTTGATTGTAAATGTTTTTGAAAAAAATAAAAAACGTTGAAAAAATCAGTTTAGTCCTAACAAAAATAACTATTATTAATGTTAATGCCTTCTGTGCTAAATGGTACCATGAAAGTATTTGGTCGTCTTTTGCGACTTGAGTGCAGGGCTCTCATTTTCCGTCAGTTGAATAAAAATAAGATTATTTTTTTTTATACTTTCAACCAATCAGTATATTCATTCATAAAAATAATAAAAATAAGATTATTTCAAAGAAATGCGTTTTTTGCTGTCAAATTCAAGTTTATATCGTACAAATTTATTACTTGCCTGATTGCTGATTTTATTGTTAGTACCTGGACTTGATCCCCTGACCATACGATCTGCAGCTCATGATGGTTCCTCGACGCTATCTGGAATATATAAATTCAAGGGGATTTGCTTCGAAGGCATTAAACCAAAAGCAAATCGTATATTTCTATAACTAAAATCTTTTAAATCGTAGAACACGTCACGATCTAAAAATAGACCAACATTTTGAAGCCTCCTTTAATTCGATTCCAATCATCGATATCCCATTATCATAAACGATTTTATTGAACTTTTTTGTATTCTTTTACGATTGCCACCAAATACGTTTTACGAAAATCAGACATGCGAATTAATTTGCAAACTTATACGGTTGCATGCACATTATTACGAATCAATGCAGTTATATACGTTTTTTTTTATTTCGAATTCTTTTATGCATAGCAAGACAAAATCTTTCAGTCACGGCCGATCACCGTCTATCGGTCGTTTCACGGATTTTTTGCGAATTGTCGTACACAAAGGTGTGTGTGTGTGTGTGTGTGTGTGTGTGTGTGTGTGTGTGTGTGTGTGTGTGTGTGTGTGTGTGTGTGTGTGTGTGTGTGTGTGTGTGTGTGTGTGTGTGTGTGTGTGTGTGTGTGTGTGTGTGTGTGTGTGTGTGTGTGTGTGTGTGTGTGTGTGTGTGTGTGTGTGTGTGTGTGTGTGTGTGTGTGTGTGTGTGTGTGTGTGTGTGTGTGTGTGTGTGTGTGTGTGTGTGTGTGTGTGTGTGTGTGTGTGTGTGTGTGTGTGTGTGTGTGTGTGTGTGTGTGTGTGTGTGTGTGTGTGTGTGTGTGTGTGTGTGTGTGTGTGTGTGTGTGTGTGTGTGTGTGTGTGTGTGTGTGTGTGTGTGTGTGTGTGTGTGTGTGTGTGTGTAGAATGTTGCTCCTATTTGGATTTTGGAATTCACTATTCAGTTGTCAACACGCCGTCCAAGGAAGAAAAGCAGCGTATCATAATTTTGCTCGCGCATCGCGAAAATCCGAGCCTGTTGCCGAGTTGCCGGTAGTTCCAAGCGAAACCCTAACCTTTCTCTCCGAGATGCCGCAAATAAGCTGGGTGTATCGTCTACAACCGTGCATCGAGCCAAAAAACGATCCGGACTATCGACTTACAAGAAGGAAGTGACTCCAAATCGCGATGATAAACTAAATACGACGGCCAAAGCGCCATCCCGGAGGCTGTAGGTTCACGACGATGCTGACGAAGTTTGACTGCGTGGTAATGGACGACGAAACCTACGTCAAAGCCGACTACAAGCAGCTTCCGGGACAGGAGTTTTATACGGCAAAAGGAAGGGGAAAGGTAGCAGATATTTTCAAACACATGAAACTGTCAAACTTTGCTAAGAAATATCTGGTTTGGCAAGCCATCTGTACCTGTGGCTTGAAAAGCAGCATTTTCATAGCTTCCGGGACTGTCAACCAAGAAATTTACGTGAAAGAGTGTTTGAATAAACGTCTGCTGCCTTTCCTGAAGAAACACGGTTGTTCCGTACTATTTTGGCCGGATTTGGCGTCTTGCCATTACGGTAAAAAGGCCATGGAGTGGTACGCCGCCAACAACGTGCAGGTGGTTCCCAAGGACAAGAACCCTCCCAACACGCCAAAGCTCCGCCCAATTGAGAAATACTGGGCTATTGTAAAGCGGAACTTAAAAAAGACCATAAAAATTGCTAAGGATGAGCAGCAGTTCAAGGTAAACTGGCTTTCTCCGGCGAAGAAGGTGAACAAGGTGGCTGTACAAAATCTGATAGCAGGGGTTAAGCGTAAGGCTCGGCAATTCGGATTTGGAAAAGCGGAAGCCTAACTGAATATTTTTCCTGAATTTTATACTCAATAAACTTGAAAAAGAAATTTAATTTGATTATTTAAATAACGGATTTCACCGATGTACACGCGTTTTCCCTTGACCAAATTTTGACCGTATCACCCTTTACTCAGATGGAACTTTCATGTACTATCCAGGAAAAAAAAACTCTTAGAGTATTTTAATTATAATAATAATTCTTAAAATTTCAACTTCCAATTGAGGAGTGCCTGTTTCTTTTCCGAAGAACTTTTAATTTGACACAGATTCATTTTTCATCGCGCCCTACCAGGCAGCTGTTAAGTGAAATCCTCACACTCACGGGCAAAACCATCCCAGCCCAAACGAGCATCCTGATGAGGGTCACACACATGTGTCCAGCCTCTTCAATTCTGGGCCTCGACCAGAGAAGGACACACAAATATGTACGGAATCGTCCTGGACACACGTCCTTGTCGTCACCGTCAACGGGGTGATTCTTTTTACGCCAAGAAGGGGAACTTGAGGCAAAAAAAAAGTAAAAATAACACCCTCATCGACCGGATCTATTCACTCTCCATTCATTGTATGGTACCTCACCACTTCGGTTCATTTTGAACATTTCTTGGGGGCGATTTGAGGAAGTTTGAGGATTCGTGAGGCAGAGAATTGCGAAAAACAAGCTTTTTTCCGCCAGATGTAGCATCCGGAACACTTCGACGAGTCAGAGATGGGTTTTGGATTATTTTCCCCCAGTTACCACCCCCAACCCATTTGTGGGAGCACATTCACTTATATCTTCCCACAAACAAACAAAGAAAGAAACCAAAAGAAAAACGAACACATTTACACCATTACGAAAACGACAACATATGTATGTATGTATCGTCCCATATAAGAACAAAAGGACGGTAATCAGATTGTCAAATTATCGAAATTCCTCGGGATGACGCCTTCCGGAATGTTCCGGAACCATAGGATGGAAGGAAGCAAGGAAGGAACGAAGCTAGACAGGAAGGGCGCGTCATGAGTGCGAAATCGGTTTGTTCATTTGGAGCGATATTGTTTGCATCATTGAGATCGGTCTTCGTTGAGCCTGTAGCTAGGCAGGGATCGGCCCTGGGACTTTTGCTTCTGATTCCGGTCTGAGCCTAAGGTGGAAGTGGAACTGGGAAAGCTTTTCTGAAAAACCCTTATTTAGCGGCATGTTGGACAGGTGTTATCTTATCACGAGTGACAACCGGTTGATGGCGGAAGCATATCAAACAAGTGATGCCAGGTGAACTAAGTGAAAACTAATACGAAATAATTTGAGATATGAAGTTAAAATTTCAAAAACGATTAGTTAGATTTGTACTCAGAGATTTTAATGAAAAATAATAAATTCTAATTGGAAAATTTGATTGACTTGAGCCGCTTAACAGAAGTTTTCCCTAAAAGCATATGTAAAAACTTGTTATCAATTTATAGAAGGTGAAAATCGCTATAAATTAAAGATTTGAATCAATTTGGATATTTACTCTTGTTAACATTATTCAATCCATGAGTTCCAACTCGAAATTTGTTGAGCGAAAAATACTAAAAAATATCTCTAATTAAACGGATGCCAACTTGAATTTTGGAATTTTTTGAAGGCCCCAATACTCAAACATAAACGAACTAAGAGAGAAATGAGAGTGTGTTTGTGTTAGCTTTTCATTTCCTCTTTTCTCCAGAATTTTTTGTTATGTTTATGTTTGTATACAGTACACAGTATACAGTACAACATTTTAAAAGTTAAAATATGGCGGTTTCCACTGTTTACCAAATCTTTAAATCCGCAAGCAGTGGCAGACCAGCAACAATTATAGACGGAAACGAACTTCGCTCGTGCCTTCAACAACAAGGATTCACTGAGCCAACGGGATGCTGCCAAAAAGTTAATTTTTTCTCACCAGTACATTGGCAAGACATTGAAAAAAGTTGGAGTTAAGTGCCGAAAGAAGACAAAAGCCCCAGAATTCACTGAGGATCAAATTTCGACTCTTAAATCCGAATGTCGATGGATTGTAAAAAATCATTCCGGATATCTCCGAATATTAAATACATGTTCAAAAATAAGTTTGAACAGAAAGTGATTTTGTAGGGGGAAAGTTCATATAATGCCCCAGGTGGCTAATACGCGCCACTCGGGTTTTGAAGAATCTGTTACCATTAAATCTGTGATAGGCCATGGCAAGTATGAATTTTTCCTTAAAGTACCACTGTTTCGTAAAAACCTCACAATTTAGGTTTTTCTTCATTTCGATCTAAATTTTAACACACCTTCAATAAGGTGTCACCAAGCATAAAAAAAATGAATTAGACAATATTTCCTGACACATCGTTATAGGAGAATCTAAAATATGATTTTATGCAAAAGAGTCATATTGAGCTCGCTAAAATTGTCTTTTTGTGGGAATGTTTTATCACGGCCCATGCGCTTGTTATAACGCGCCAATTGTTATAAGCTGAGAAAAGCATCAATTTTTCAAAACGAAAAATTTACATTGAAAAAGAACAAAACGATAAAAACCATTTTTCGAGTGTTAATTCAGTCTAAAAATTCTACTTTTCTTTTTTTTTTAATTTCGAATAGTGTTTTTTATTTTCATTTCAGTCAAAGATTCTTTTTCGGTCTTCAGTTGCTTTCGGGTGTGTTCGGCTACTGGGCGCGTATTGAATATACAGCAGCGCGTATTTACAACACATTTTTGTTCTGTGGCTTTCAATACCCAAGTAACAATTTTAGCTTTATAATGGTCAGCAAAATTTCGTTCGGACTATAGCATAAAGCCAAAATCAGGCCCTATTCTGGAAACGTCATCATGACCAATCATTGTTGGTCATCAATGTTGGTCACCAAAGCTTTTAAAAAGCTGTTATTAAACATGTTAGCAATTTTTGTTTTTTTTTTCGATTCTGTGAGTTCTTGGAGTTTTTTCCAGCAACCATAATGGTTGATGAATGATGATTGCATTATTGAAATATGATATGGTAAAGTTAATAGCCAAAAAACCAATGTTTTAACCATATTATGAGCATCTTTTCTACTGCCAGTCAATATTTTAGGTAAAATGTGTATGAAATAGTATCTTAAAACAAATGCGCCTCGTCAAATCTGATGGTCAATCATGATGGAATTGATGGAAAATAGGCCTGAAAAAATAATTTCCAATGCTTGCATTGTGAATCTATCAACATGACGTCATTTTGTGCCCTTCGATTTTGCAACCAACATGGCGTTAGTCAATTCAATGCTTAATAGCCTTTTTATGGTCAGAAAAATGGCTAATTAGTTTTTTTTTATGGTTTTATGATGACCCCAAAAAAGCTACGATTTGACGTTTCTCTCGCAAGTCAACCAATAACACGCTTAGGATGAGTTCCTCATTTCTGAGTTGTTAATCATTAATACAGTAAATGAGGACAGACTTTTTGATTAAAAAGGGTTGGTTGGTTATGATTAACCTGTGGAATAAATCATGAGTTGAAAACAAATTTCGTTGTCTGACGCCATCTTGAAGTCCAAGATGGCGGCCTCCGCTGAACTTTAAAATGTTGTAAATGACTTAAAATCGCATGAAACCTCAAAAATATGGGAATTGGGTGAAAGGGCTAAACGAATGGAAGTCGAATTTCACTTTCAGATGCCATTTTGAAACCCAAGATGGCGGCATCCATTCAACTTTTAATGCTGTAAATGACAAAAAGTCGCATTCAACCATCACTTTACGGGTATTGGGTGAAATGGCTTAACTAGAAGAAGTCGATTTTTTTTTCCTCCGACGCCATCTTGAAATCCAGGATTGCGGCTTCCGCTGATCTTTAAAATGCTGTTAATCACTGAAAATCGCTTGAAAGGCCCACAATATTGGTATTTGTTGATAGGGCTAAACTAGAAGAAGTCGAATTTCGCTATCGGACGTCATCTTGAAATCCAAGATGGCGGCTTCCACTGAACTTTAAAATACTGTTAATCACTGAAAATCGCATTAAACCTCCAAAATATGGGGGATTAATTGGGATAAGCTATAAGAAGTTTATTTTTGATTCTGGCGCTCTGTAAATGAATGAAATAGTATGAAACTCCCAAAATATATTGTATTGGGTAAAAAGGCTAGCATTTTTAAAGTTTATCGAATGCCGCCATGTTGGATTTCAAGATGGCGTCAGATAGCGAATTTATACACCTACTCGTTAAGCCCTTTTACCCAATACCAATGTTGTTTGGGTTTCATGTCATTTTAAGTCATTTTCTACATTTCAAAGTTCAGCGGAAGCCGCCATCTTGGATTTCAAGACAACGTCAGATAACGGAATTCGACCTCTACCGGTTGATCTCTTTCAACTTATACCCATATTGTGGGCGTTTTATGTGAGTTTCAGTCATATACAGTATTTTCAAGTTGAGTAGTAGCCGCCATCTTGGAATTTTAGATGGCGACGGACAACGAAATGCGTCTTCTACTCTTTATCATTTTCACCTAATAACCATATTGTGAAGGTTTCATGATATTTTCAGTTATTTACAGCTTTGGAAATAAAAGCGGAATCCGTCATCTTGGATTAATGATGGCGTCAAGCAACAAATTTTCTTTCTACTATTTGGGCCCTTTCCCTCAATACTCATATTGTAAAGATATTCATTCCACTTCCGGTGATTTCAAGTTTTCAAAGATTTATAATATTTTATTATTTTAACTCAAAACTAACACACATAACTTATCAAAAATGTGTAAAAATGGGAAGTTCCAATTGAAATATGTGCTATCTAACCTGAGCGTGTCCTGTTTTGACATCTTGATCAAGAACTGTCACTAAGTTTTATGGCGGTTTAATTATCATGCACTGAGTGCTATTATAGAACATGCAAAAAAAAAGCTTGGAGCAAACTTCTAAGTTTGGGTTTTATTATAGTTTAAACATAGCATTCATAACTCTTTCGAAATAACTAAAACAGCATGTTTAATAAATGTTTTATGAGCGTTTTCAAAACTATTTGAAAACATATGGTCGAAACAAAAATATGAGCATTTTGTATGACCATAATTAAACCGTCATAAAACGCTGCACAAAAAATGTCATAATAAAACCATAATAGAACTTCCTAATACTAGTTGACATAATCTGTGTTACTTGGATATCGTATTTAAAAATCACGTTTTTAAAGCAACTAAATGAATTTGAGTAATATGAAATTATAAGCATTTGTGGAAAACCCTTCTCTTCAACGAGTACACTCGTTTTTTTATTAAAAATGTACGCAAAATACAAGTAAGTCGGCGATTCGCTTAGGTGGAGCATTCTAGAGCATGTTCCCCTACATAGCCATTTCTGAGAGAGGTATTTCTTAGCCATTGTTGAAGCCGTTTGGTTTGGCTATCAATGAAGATGTGTACAAAAATGAATGTTTGAAGAAAAAAATTTGATGCCGTTTCTACACAAACATCTTGCAGCTAGACAATAGGTGTTTTGGCCGGATGAAACGTCATCGCAATCCTTCCTGGATTGGATACCCATTCGATCCCATTTGAACTCAAGAAAAATAATCTTTACGAAAATAAGCTTTCACCAGATCAAAGTATCCCGTTTCTAAGTGAATTAAGCATTACATATCCAAGAAATGTCGATTTTCTACAATTTTTTTTTTTCGATTTAACACCAAGTTTCAACATTTTGAGCATTTTTAAGTTATTTGGCATCGAATTTTAAATTTAGATCTTTTCAATTTACTTCGGTCCCTCCTTAGATGATTTTTTAGGAAACTTTGAGTGCTTCAAGGCACCCCTGAATCAAGTCCGATTAAGCTAAATTTTTGCACAGAACAATTTTTAGGTTAAATCTACAAAATGTATGTGGTTCTTATGTGTATGCATACATACAATATTTTTTGGATTTATTTCGAACTGTCTTCAGACAAAATGTTTGTTTGGTGTTGAAGAGTCCATTTTAATTTAGTGTTTATTTTTAAACAGATTTCTTACATCACAATTACTGGTACAGGCAGAAAAATCCAATTATTTTTTGCCAAAACGAATGGCTTCCAGTTCTCCAAATATGATCCCTTTGGCTTCCTTAATTTTAATGATCATTGAATTTAACGAGAATATGATTTTTTTTAAAAAGCTCATCAAAATGGTAGATGATAGAATTTTCAAACATCTATAACTATAGGAAATCATCAAATATGTGTTTTTGTCACTTTGTTTCTAGTTAACATTGTCCATTTATGGTGTTTATGGTTTTTTTTGCATAAAGTGTTTATTTTTATCTACCATCTGGCACAAAAAATCAGGTTTTCGAAAATTTCGGTTTAAATAAAAGTTTCGTAGCCCTTCAAATCTGAATCCATTGGAATTATTTTTTAATTCATATATATTGTCGAGATTTAAAAAATACACAGAAACTATTTAACTTAAAATAATAAAGATAATCATTCGTATGCGGGACAAAATGTAATCCTCATCCGTCCCAGAAATTTTTATCCGTTAGAGTTCCTGGAGTGTCAATTCGGCACTACTTATTTAAACGCTAGATATCTCTTGTTTCTTAAAATATGTTTTTTAAGGCGATATCCAAGTGAAGCACTTCAGCTTTCTATTTTTCAAAGTCTGAGCAATAAAAATCTTCCAAAACATCCTTCGAAAGAAGACTAAAGCTATGATCATTTAGTATCCGGACACTTTATTTCGGTGGTAGCTACTTTACTAGTGCTCAGATATGCAAAATTGTATGAGCGTTGTGTTGGTTATGAAAAGGACTATCTTGCCTATTTTTGTCAGATTTTTAAGATAACGTGTGTTTGAGATATTTACGATGCAAAAAGACATGGTAAAAATAATGTTGCACGATCGCCTCGGAAATTCTTTATTGCCAACTGGAAAACTCATGAACTGTCGATTTTTTCTTTTTTTTTGCCACAAATGGTTAAGAAGTATAAGGAGCCGAATCAAAGCAATCGAAAGATTCCTTTCAATTCAACCACGGTAAATGAAAAGTTCATATACCAGTATTTCGATAGCAACTTACTACCTTCTTCAGTGAGCGTTTTCGACGAAAATATAGTTATATACACACGTTTGTAACTGTCCGGATTCGAATTGATCATAGCCTTACGAAATGCTAACAGAACAATTCTTAAGCGTCCAAGAAAGCTGAAGCTAAAAACTAAACGTTGCGTACAAGCATATATTTTTATGGATTTTTTTAAGATCATGATCACATAAAATGTAAAAAAGTGGTAAAAACCGTACTTTTCAATCATAAAACCGTCAAAACTGTTTAAGTCACACAAGATAAATTTAGAAAAAAGGATTGGAAAGTTGACGTAGTTTGGCACATTTTGGCATCTTCAAATTGTCAAAATATCAGAATTTTTGACTTGAGGAACCTCTGAAGTTCGTTTGAATGGTGTGAGGTAAAATTAAAAAAAAAAAACGCGTTTTATATCATTATCATTAAATTGCATTTCCATTCGAATAAAAAAACCATTCTGTTCAGTTGGTTTTGAATTATGGTAATTTTAATTTGTATTCAAAAATTTCGAACACCTTTTTTTTTGGATAGAAAGATTTTATTATGTTTTTATGACCGCAATGTGCTTTTTACAAGCCTTATCTAGAGCTGTGGCGGAATGTGTTGTTCAAAGCAAAATTAGTTAATGTCCTAGCTTCAGCTGGACATACACTAAAATTGGAACAATACAGAGAAGATAAGCATGATGAAATGCAAAATCATTTTTGGAAAATACGTGGAAAATTAGGAAAATTCATTAAAAATTTCTTAACCGCCCGCACATTCCAAGTGATTATAAGAACAACACTGTCCACTGTCAAAGACGAAAAAAATGGTGTTCCGCATGGTTCTGTACTTGCAGAAACTTTATTTTTGATTGCGATTCATCTTTAAAAATCTAAATAAAGGGGTACACGTTTTAGTTTGCGCAAATGATATTTAAGTAGCTGTTACGGGATGTAGTCCTAAAGTGGACAGCAGGAAACTTCATATAGGTGTTGACGGAAAAACAAAATGAGCCAAATCCATGGGATTCACGGTGGCTCCAGAGATGTGTCTCATGAGTCATATCTGCCTTAAAAACCATAAACCTTGGAAGCTCAAAGTATTTTTTGATGGGATACCAATACCATATAGAAAAGAGCCCAAAATTCTAGGAATCACTTTCAATATGCGCATGAGTTTTGTGATTCACTCCAAGAATGTAAGGCAAGATATTTGTAGCCGCTCACATCTATATGAAATGCTATGAAATAGGCGTTCTGTGTCAAATCGCGACTTAACTCCACCTTGTTGCCGCTTTTTCTACCGTGAAAAAGGCCATCAGTGTAGCAGAAAAATTTAGAAAAAAATCAATTCCTTTATAAAAACGCTCGAAAAATATTTAGAAAATGTACCGGACTACATCTACCCAACACTGATCGAGTTTTACGTTATGGATATCGACGATGGAACTGCCACAAACTGAAGGTAAAATGGGAAATAAAAAATAAAATTCGTGCAGGAGATGCCACACAAAAGGCCTGTTACCATTCATTTAATGGTTACAATAAAAATTGTGATTTTTGGGCCAATTTGGATGAAAACTTTGTAAATATTGTAAATAAAAATTATTGTTTGAAAATGTCTAAAATTTGGATAAGATATCTACATGTTTGTGTGGTGTCTTGTCCTAATTTTAAAAGCAATCGGCTGGTGTCACTTAGGGATTTAGTTTTGTTTATTTATTTAGGTATTTATTAAATTCTTCGTTATTTATTCATTTATTTATTTATTTATTTATTTATTTTCGCGTTATTTATTTATTATTCATTTAGTTAGTTATTTGTTAGGTTTAGTTTTGTTAGATTAATATATTTTGTTATGGAATGCACGCCATAAAATGTTTTGTTCGAAAAGACACCAGCCCTCTATATGTCAGTTCCTGTATTGTTCCTGTCATGTTGCTGTCATCGAGAGTCTTCGAAGGGGACAAAACATGCTTCACGGGAAATGGGAACATGGCGATGAAAGGACAAGAAAACCTATAAATAGAAGGATCTCGAGAGACTCGAGGCTTTTTCGAGTATTTCCGGTCCGAGGTTGAGCAGCAACAGCGCGTCACACACCTTACGTGACTAGCCCGTTACCAACCGCACTTGGGTGGCATTGACCCCCTTCCCCCGTTATTATCAGTTCCGGCAGTGATCTGAACAATTTTCAACGGCCAGCTGGAAGCTTCACGACTGCATTTCCCAGCTGGTCGGTCGAGGTGGCAAAGTGAAGAGAACCCCAGAACAAGTGTCTTCCCCCAGTGCCGTGAATCACCATCAGCCTTTACGCGAACACACCGGTGTCCCGCGAGTGCGTTAGGTCGTGCCTGTGACAAGTGCCCCGCTCCCGTTACAACCCCCTAGGGGCATTCCGTGCTGTGGTGAGGTCTGGTGGGAATTCCCTCTGGGTGTTCTAGTGCCGACCAATCCGTTACTTGCCCCTCGATAGAGTGAGACACTCGCGTGGTTACCGTGCACAAGAAGAGCTCACCGGACCGAAGTGAAACGGTAGGCCTACGCCCAACAGGCCGAGTTGTTGCGGGAATTGGCCAAAGAGCAATTCCGGACTCCGTGCTGTTCCTGTATTCGTCCGATCCCGTTACGATGTTCCAGCAGAAGTCCCCCAACGAGTCGACCACCGAGAAACGGCCGCAACGAGATCATCGAGATACCAATAAAAAGAGCGCAAGTACAAAATTTAAACCAATCATCTTACCATTTGTTTCTTACCAACCACTTAAATTCGAGAAACCAAACACAAAAAGAAAAGTGGATTGAAAAATTTCATTAATAAATTAATGTATGGTCTTCCTTTCATCCAAATTGTCGAGTCTTTCTTTTATCAAACGTGCATTCCCTGAAAGATTAAGAATATTTTTCCTCTTGTTGTTTGTTTCCATAAAGTTTCCAAAAGGTTTAAAAAATCCGCCCATAAATCATAGTTTTACAAGTTTCTGTTGTTAAATAATATTTCTCCGGTGATCAATTTAAATCCAAAGTGTCAAAAATATCCAAATAAAAAAATATCCAAAGTGTCTCAAACCGCGACATATTGAAAGGCACTGACTTATAATCGATATACGTCTTAAAAAACATGTTTTAGAAGCAAACACCATGGAAAACTCGAGTAAATTAAGTTAATAATTGCACTTAAGGTCACAATCAAAGTTGTGCAAAATTTATCAAAATGTATTTAAAAAATATCACGAACGCTCTTAGAACAGACGTATGGCTCTGTATTCTCATATATGTGTTGAAATGTGTTTTTGATTTTTTTTAAAGCATAATTTTCACCATATAAAAACAGGTGTCCACTTTATTTCGTAAACACTCCTTATAAACTGAATCAAAACAGGTGAAAAATAGATACATAGTTCATTATTCGTAGAAGGATTTTTAAATCAAACTTTTATAGAGAATACTCATTCCAATTTATTGCCAGGGTTCCTCGAATCTGGCTTCCCTGCTGCCGCCCGATGGGCACAATCCTGCCTCTGTCTGTCAGTCAGCCAGTCAGGCGGCTGCACATGTGTGCGTTTCTTTCAATTCCACCGGGAAGAAAAGCTTCCCCGGAAGAGTTTCTCATCAGAGACAAATAGCACACGTAGAAGGAGGGAAAAAAAAATAATCGAGCAACAAGACGACGCATAAGCGGTAGAAGCTTTTCAATCTTGAAGGTAGGAACATATTCATCATATCTGGTTTCTCGCTTCGCCTATCTTTATGCTTCTCAAGTGGTTGATGAAAGCACCACCTTCACATATGGATGGAACACACAAATAGTGCTGAATGACTTCCACTCACCTGAATGCGATGGTTGTTGGAGTCGGAAACGATGACACGATTTGTGTTGGACACGGCAATATAGTGCGGATGTTCCAGCTGGCCCTCGTCTCTGCCGCAGGAACCGAATTTGCCGATGAAGGTGCCGTCCGATTGGAATACCTGATGGTGGAAGATGATGGATTCATTCTTTAGTTGGGTATTGTTCGAAAGAATGATGGGGGAAAGGGACAAAGCAATAAATGGTGTCTTTTATTGATAATTTATTTTGAAAAAAAAAGCAGCTGTGCGATTTTTCAACAACTTAGCTGAATCTTTTAACAAGAGTTGTGCCGAATGTTCTGCTGGCAGAATATTACTGACATTGTCGTCTGTACATAAATTACAGTTAAAGTAGGGTCTGTCTAATTGAAAGTTTTGTGTGAATATTTTTAAATTTTTTATAGTATTGAGGTAATATTATTAGAGTACGTAAATAGATAAAGAAGAGCTTCTGATTTTATTCGCCAATGATATTTTTAGCACGAATTTTTTTAAACTCCATAGACTCCGTAGAATTCACAATTCTGTTTTTCGGTTTTTTTTTGTGTTTCGTATTAACGCCCATAGTCTTTCAAAATTTGCATCAATGATGCTTCAGAAAAAACTTCAAGATTTTTTTTTATACCCTAGGATTTTTCAAGTTCGTAAAAAGTCTCAATTTGACATAGTGCTTTTACTTCCTCACGCACCTGAATTCTATGATTTTCCTTATCACAAACGTAGATGAAACCGAGCGCATCGGTGGTGATGCCCCATGGGTAGTTGAATTTGCCATCGGCGGTGCCCTGGGTGCCGAACGAACGCAGAAAACGTCCGGACGGATCCAGCACCTGGATGCGGTGGTTGTAGCGATCGGCAATGATAAACTGACCGATCCGGTTGACGGCCACCCCCGCCAAACAGTCGAACTCTCCGTCACCGTTGCCATATTGACCGAACTCCCGGGCGAAGATCCCATTAGAATCGAAGACCTGCACCCGATGGTTCGAAGAGTCCGCCACTACGATACTATTGTCCGGGCCCACGGCAATGCCGCGTGGCCACGTGAAGGAACCTGGTTCGCTCCCCCGACCTCCTATCTGGAACAGTTGTCGTCGCTTCTGCAGGTACTGCGTCCTAGGGGACATACCTGCTGCCCCGGGTATACCGACTACTGCTGCCGTAGGAGAGGTAGGGGAGCCTACCCCGTTTTTTGAATCATCATCGGAGCTGAGGATATCGGTCTGGCGCAACGGGAGACCGAGGCTTAGACGACGGGCTGCGGCAGCCGACGAAGAAGCCGAAGATGATGATGCTGAAGCGGATGATGGAGACGAAAGGCTGGATGATGAGGTGGCCCCCAGCGAGGACGATCCGGGTGTTTCCTTGCCGTCCTTGGTGGTCCGGTTGCCGTATTTGTTCTTGAGGTACCGGGCCCAGGAACTAAGGGCGGCTCCGTCCTTGTCGCTTCCGGTGCTGCGATCCGGCGAAGGCTCCCGAGATTTGAGAGCGTGCGTCGAACGACTGCGGGAGAGATCCGCCGGTTGCGAGGAGAGCGATGATGAGGCACCGTATCTGTAATAAGCATTACAAATGATGACATATTAGATAAAACTATCCAGAAACTTTTTTTTTGTAAACACACACTCTCTGCCTAATAACACGCGATTAAAAAAAATCTTTTTAGATATTTACTATGGTATAGATATACCAGGAATATATTCCGTAATTTCATAGTGCTTATCATTAATTCAGGTTCTAGCTGGGATTTTGCATGACTTTCTGCAGAAAGTCTTCTCATTTGCTGGTCAAAGCCGAAAAGGTATTTTCGATAATATTTAAAGGTGTACGGTTTAACTTTGAAATTATATGAACCTTGACAGGCACGAATCCAGACTATTTATAGGTTGCTTATCAAGGTGGTGAATTCATTTTATAGATTGTAGCACTAGGCACCGCGAGCCACCTTGTCTCCACAGTGTGCTACTCTGGGTCTATTAATACAATAAATATACTATTCTAAGACTCCCTAAAGTCTACTTGAGATCAGTGACCTCACGAACTGCTTCTACGTTTTTCATATGCTTGTTTGATCCACGACAATATTGATAAGCGAATCAGATCCAGGGTTTCGAAGCTCAATTGGATCGTCACCCTCACATTCCTCTAGTAGCACAAGCAGGCTTTGGACGGATCCTGAGAGCGGTATCACTCGTAGAGGAGGAACTCTAAAACTCCTGACAGTCGAAAATAACTCTCTCTCACTTCTCGTTCCGCCAGAATCGCTAAGAGCGCCGGTAACTCTTTGCTCCCGCAGAGGAGCGCCCTGGGACCGCTCTCTTTGCGTGTGACGATTCAAAGGGTAGCTGTGCGGTGATATATAAACAAATTTCAGGCTATTTTAAAATATTCATATTTGTAACATTATTTCATTTATTTTTTATTTATTTATTGCCAAGCCATTGCCATATTTATTGCCTTCAATTCACACGGTCCCTGGCAACTGTTCTCCAATTTCTCAAGCATCTCACATTCGCCAGTTTAAATATGCTCCTTAAGCCGCCGACCGTGGCCTAGAGGATAGCGTTTAAGTCTTCTAAGCCAGAGGTCATGAGATCGAGTATCAGTCACGGCATACGGAGTACTCTTTCTGTGGGCTAGTGGTGTTAGCATTAGTAAGATGCTAGCCATAATATCCCTGAAAGGTGTACGCTTTAGTGTTCAGTAGAATTTAGATGTCTTCAAAGAAACTTGAAGTTTAACTGAGATCCAATTTATAAAAATATATATATATATATATATATATAAAATAAATAAATCTACTCAACAAACTAATCAGCGTTGACACTTTCTATCTAGGGGAAATCTCTTGCTATCCAAAAGTTCGTGCTCCAAACAAAAGGGAAGAAATTATTGAACGAAAAGTTGAGATATACAGGAAATCAAAATAATGGGTATGAAGTATTCATTGAATCCCATGTACCTAAATCGAAAATTAAAGATGAAACGCACATCTTATGAAATTTTCTGCACACTTGGTGAATTCTACCGGACACTTTGTGAGTTTTATTTTTACTTGATGAATTCTGCCGCACATCTGATGAACTTTGCTACACATCTGGCAAATTTCCGCCCATTCCAGCGCACACTTCAGTGTGCTACTAATGTGTTTTCCTCGCGTTCCAAATGAACACTTCATATCTCTGAGTACAACAGCTAATATCTTCGAACTATTCGGATTGAATCATTTCCAAATGACCAGCAAAGATCTAAACAAACCAACATGGGTAAGCCAGATGCCCAGAACATAGGTTTTCTTTTCAAGCGTTATCTTAGGAAGGTATTTCGGGCGATTGCAATACTGAGAGAGAATTCTTTGCATTTAGAATAGTGATGATCAAAATTACAGAACTGTTTTACAATTTGCAACGATTCGCACATTTTTGCGCTCTTTCTTAGCACTGGTTTCTCTCATTTCAACTTAAATTTACTCATTTTCCCGCAAAATTGGCTGCAAAATCTGTATGACCATTGAAGTACCACTCACTTCATCTCAGTCCCCCGGATACTTTCGTAGACCTCGCATTTCTCTTTTCAGAGCACAGTGAGAAGCACAACAATCTCTCTGGGAGCATTCCATCTTTGAAGCAGATGGTCGGTCTTCTCATCCCTTCTTGCCGCCTGCCGCTTAAAAAGTGATAGGATGGAATCTCCTCCGTGGGTGTTTGCTCTCAAATGAATCCTAAAGCCTGAGCACAAACGAACAAAGAAGAGAGCAGGTTTTGAGTCCCAAGAGAAAAGGTTTGTGTGGCAACTTCGCATCATTACGAGGAGATGTCGGTTCTCGAGTTGTTAGAGGAGCATTCGGACTTCGAGTTGTAATGATTCCTGAAAATGGTCTCGCCTATGAGTATGCGATGAAGCACTGAGATGGGATCCAGAATCTGTGACCCCACGTGCAATTTATGGAGTAGGAGATATAAATACGTTCAGTTTATCATTAGTTATCTATTTGCGGCCAAGGACCCAGTGTAGCAAAATGTGGAGAATCTGTGACTCGCCAGGCTTTCAAAAACAATCCGTAAACGAGGATCTGCGTAACCCACTCAAAAAGTCACGCGAATTGGGGAGATTACCATCCGAAACGCGTATCTGAGGGTATTTTTAATGTCGCTGACAAAAGGTGACGAACACATTTTATTTTCTAAGAAAGAAAATTTGAGTATGACCTCCCACATTTTGTTTGAGTACAAACACAGCCCAGCAAGAAAAAAATTCACTACCGTTCATTTTCTGCTCAGCGGAAAATGAACTCAAAAATCACTGGGAGTGAGTGCGAAGCGAAATGTTCATTCACCGGATGAATTTTGCAAGTTCGTTTTTGAAGGATGGCCACAGTGCACGCGAATTGCGAAGCGGTTCAACACTGAAAAAAACTTTCGGAATTTTGCAAAAAATAATCACATGTTGAAAAATCTTTGCAAATTAATTTACAAAATCTTGCGATTTTCAGGACTGCAAAAGTTATGAAGAGGAATCAAAAGGAAACTAATAATCAGTGCCTGAAATTTGTAATCTCAAATGGCGGCTTCCGTCTAACTTCAAAATGCTTTGAATGACTGAAAATTGCATGAAACACCCACAATATGGGTATTAGGTGAAAGGAATCAATAAATAGAAGCGGCATTTCGCTATCAGACGTTTTGGTACGCCATTTCGAAATTCAATATGGTGGAATCCGATCAACTTTCAAATATTGTGAAGGACTGAAAATTGCATGATAAAAGTCTAATAAATCTATGACGAAAATATAACAAAATAATCAAAATAAAAATATTATGACAAAAAAAGAACCACGAAACTCTGACAAAACTATGAGTAGAATATGGCATTTGGGATAAAAATATGACAAAATATGAGAAAACATCTAAAAAATTTGATAAATTTGACTGTACAATAGCAAAGCTAAGGCCAAAATATTCGAAAAGATAGACAAGAATATGACCAATGACAGTTATTCGACAATAAAATTTAAAAAAATCTGACAGAACTTTAAAAAAAAAAAATTTTCGACTGTACGTTGTTTATTTTTAGTAATAGCCAAGCAGTCTTTAAAATCCGAACATAGAAATTTATTATTTGTCCAACGTTTCGGTGCTTGTTGGCACCATCTTCAGGGAAACTAAGATAGTTTAATATAAATGTAAGATTTTAGAATAAAGGTGTTATAAATGTTCTAAGTGTTGTTTGGTCCTACTTACAATAACGTATCTGTCCTTTGTTAATTTACTTAAGATAACTCTATTGTCACATTGCTGGTCCATCGGTAGTTGGCACATGGGAACGAGATTTTGGTCGTTTGTCTATGGCGGTCACAAGCTACTGTGATATGTCTGAGCTTTGATCGATGGAAGTTTGTTCATTTTGTTCTATGTGTTCATTTTGTAAGCTTTTAGATTGATGCTCGAAGTGTTTGTACAATTTGTCAAATATTGCAGCGTATGCAGTGTTGAGATTGTCAACATCTGTACGTTTGTTTACAGAATTTTTGGTCATGTAGATGTGGCACATTTCCAAAAATTCTAGATTTCTATGGCGTAGTGTGCTATCAATTATTTTGGTGTTTGAGAGTTCGAATCTATGTTTACTTTTTATACAGTGTTCTATAAGAGCGGATTTTTGCATGAGTTTGTCTAACATGGGGGCTGTGTTGGAGTATGTGTTAACTATCTTGTCTAACTGGTTCATTAGTGATCTGTGTCCTGATATTCTGTCGCTTAATCTCTGTCGGGTGAGGCCAATGTATTGGTGGTCGCAATCTTTGCACGGGATGGAGTAGATGAGCTTAGAGCGATCATCGTTTGGTACTGGATCTTTCATGTTTGTGTATATGTTGCCTATGGAATTCGTTTGTTTACTGGCGATTTTGATGGACGGATAGTCGGCTTGCAGCATTTTCCCTAATTTTTCCGTCAAATTAGGTACAAATGCCATGGAAAAATATCTGAGTTGGCTGTTTTCTGATGGAGTATCGTGGGACGGACAGGATGGCGATGGATTTGTTGGTGCTGCTGCGAGGATAACCTGAGATTCGTGCTGGATTGGTGATGTGTTGTTGGATTGGCATGACGGAGTTTGTTCGAACGATCTGGTGACGGCGACGGATGATTGATGGAATGTTGGAATTTGGTTGATGTTATGCTGGTTCAGATGGGTGGTGCAGTGATGTTTTCCGGATGATGTGGGTGTGTTAAACTCGGTATGGCTATTTTGATGGCTTTTGGAAGTGGCGGATTCGATCGGCAGAAGTGGAGTTGATGAGTTTATGTTACGGAGCGTAGGCGAGGCAGTTTCGGTTGGTGATGGTAGTCTGGCGGTGGCTGATTGGATGTTGGGTGGCTGAGATCGGGCGGTGGGAGATATGGTGAACGGAGCTGTTGTTGATGACGTAATTTTGTTTCTGTATTGCAGGTTGATGATGCGGTTGATTAGCGTTTTGGGATAGTTGTTCATTTGCAGGATTTCGTGAATGATTTCTTTCGGGTTTTGGTTGGATGGATTTCGTGAGAGAGAGATGACTCTGTGAATGAAATTTCGGGCAACGTTGACTTTATGCCACCAACTCAAGCATAAAGTCAACGTTGCCCGAAATTTCATTCACAGAGTCATCTCTCTCTCACGAAATCCATCCAACCAAAACCCGAAAGAAATCATTCACGAAATCCTGCAAATGAACAACTATCCCAAAACGCTAATCAACCGCATCATCAACCTGCAATACAGAAACAAAATTACGTCATCAACAACAGCTCCGTTCACCATATCTCCCACCGCCCGATCTCAGCCACCCAACATCCAATCAGCCACCGCCAGACTACCATCACCAACCGAAACTGCCTCGCCTACGCTCCGTAACATAAACTCATCAACTCCACTTCTGCCGATCGAATCCGCCACTTCCAAAAGCCATCAAAATAGCCATACCGAGTTTAACACACCCACATCATCCGGAAAACATCACTGCACCACCCATCTGAACCAGCATAACATCAACCAAATTCCAACATTCCATCAATCATCCGTCGCCGTCACCAGATCGTTCGAACAAACTCCGTCATGCCAATCCAACAACACATCACCAATCCAGCACGAATCTCAGGTTATCCTCGCAGCAGCACCAACAAATCCATCGCCATCCTGTCCGTCCCACGATACTCCATCAGAAAACAGCCAACTCAGATATTTTTCCATGGCATTTGTACCTAATTTGACGGAAAAATTAGGGAAAATGCTGCAAGCCGACTATCCGTCCATCAAAATCGCCAGTAAACAAACGAATTCCATAGGCAACATATACACAAACATGAAAGATCCAGTACCAAACGATGATCGCTCTAAGCTCATCTACTCCATCCCGTGCAAAGATTGCGACCACCAATACATTGGCCTCACCCGACAGAGATTAAGCGACAGAATATCAGGACACAGATCACTAATGAACCAGTTAGACAAGATAGTTAACACATACTCCAACACAGCCCCCATGTTAGACAAACTCATGCAAAAATCCGCTCTTATAGAACACTGTATAAAAAGTAAACATAGATTCGAACTCTCAAACACCAAAATAATTGATAGCACACTACGCCATAGAAATCTAGAATTTTTGGAAATGTGCCACATCTACATGACCAAAAATTCTGTAAACAAACGTACAGATGTTGACAATCTCAACACTGCATACGCTGCAATATTTGACAAATTGTACAAACACTTCGAGCATCAATCTAAAAGCTTACAAAATGAACACATAGAACAAAATGAACAAACTTCCATCGATCAAAGCTCAGACATATCACAGTAGCTTGTGACCGCCATAGACAAACGACCAAAATCTCGTTTCCATGTGCCAACTACCGATGGACCAGCAATGTGACAATAGACTTATCTTAAGTAAATTAACAAAGGACAGATACGTTATTGTAAGTAGGACCAAACAACACTTAGAACATTTATAACACCTTTATTCTAAAATCTCACATTTATATTAAACTATCTTAGTTTCCCTGAAGATGGTGCCAACAAGCACCGAAACGTTGGACAAATAATAAATTTCTATGTTCGGATTTTAAAGACTGCTTGGCTATTACTAAAAATAAAAAAAAAAAAAAAAATTTAAAAAAAAAATTACTAAATAATGACATAAAAATTTACAAAAAAGACAAAACTCAAAAAAAACTTTGATAAATATTCAACAACATGATGGAAAATATAGCAACTATAAAAACTAATGACAAATGACAAATGTGACGGAATTTTGCAATGAAATACCAAAAATCTGACAATACTTTGACAAAAAATTTAGAAATGTGATAAAAATTTGATAAAACTATGACAAAAATATTATTAAAGTGTAACAAAACTATGACAAAAATGAAAATGAATGACAAGAAATTGCAAAAAGTTTGATATAGTACTGTCAGATTTTTGTCATTTTACTGTCAGTTTTTGTCATAGTTTTGCTTTTTTTTCATCTGTTGTACTTTTTAACTGATTGAAAATTTTTTTTCATAATTTTTTTTTGGCTCGATTGTGATGATATAAATATATCTTCTTTTCATACTGAAAATCATATCCGGTACAATTATGTTCGATAATAACTCTGGAATTCGAACTCACAGACATCGGCTCAGGAGGCAACTAACTTTCAAAATGAGCTACATATATCACTTGTGACAAAACTATGAGAAAATATGACAAACTTGATGAAAATATGACAAAAATATGAATAAAAATAATACAAAAATTTGATAAACTTGACATAAAAATGACAAAACGAAATCTAAAAAGTTTAAAAGATGAATACAAATATGACAGATGACCATAATTTGACAATAAAATTTAAAAAAAAACTGACAAAATTTTTAAAAAAATAAAATAATGACAAAAAATTTAAATTAAGACAAAACTCGAAAAAAAAATCACAAATATTTGAAAGCATTATGGAAAAAATATGAAAAATGCGAAAAAATTCAAAAATGATATATTTGACCAAATTTTAAAATAAAATAACAAAAATCTGCCAAAACTATGAAGAAATATCACAAATGTTTTTTTTAATATGATAAAACTATGACAAAAATGTGGCAAAAGTACAAAACTACGACAAAAAAATTATTGACAAAAAAATCACAAAAGTTTGTTGTGTTCCTTTCAGATTTTTGTCATTTTATTGTCCATTTTATTAGAATTATGTTATTTATGTTGTAATTTTATCCTAATTTTGTATTTTTTTTACAATTGTCGTATTTTTGTCATAGTTTTGTTTGATTTTTTCATTGATTAAATTTTTTTTTTTCATAGTTTTGTCTGTTTTGGTTCGATTATAGCCGTTTTAACATATCTTCGCTTCATACTGAAAATCTTATCCGGTATGGTTGGGTTTGATGATAACTCTTGGATTCGAACTCACGGACATCGGCTTAGGAGGCAGCTTACTTGCCAACTGAGCTACGTTTATCACAAGCCCATAGTTTTGTATTGTCTTTATTTTTGATTTATATTTGTCACAATTTTATTATATTTTTATTTTATTTTTCATAGTTTTGTCTGATTCATTATTTCGTAAAAATTTTGTCATTATTTTGTTTTATTTTTGTCAATAATTTGTCATATTCCAGCCTTTTTGTATTTCTTATTTCATTTTGATGTGAAATTTGTGCCATATTTTTACCACATTTGTCATAATTTTCTCATAGTTTAATCATATGTTTGTCAGATGTTTGTGATTTTATTGTAAATTGTTTTGTTATAATCATGTCAAATTTGTAAATTTTCTGTCAAATATTTATCCTTACATTATAAGTTTTGTCAGGTTGCTGTCATTTTATCGTCAAATTTTGATCATAATTTTGTCACATTTGTCAAAATTTTGTAGTGCTTTCTTCACATTTGTCATAGTTTTGCCATTTTTGTTAATTTTTTCTATACTTTTGTCATAATTTTGAAATATTTATCAAATTTCTGGCCTTATTTTTTTCTTACCACATTTGTCGTATTTAATTCATAGTTCTGTCGTATGTCACTTTTTGGTTTGTCATATTTTTGACATAGTTCTTCCACATTTTTGTCATTTGATTTGTTGCGTTGCAACTTATTTTTATATTTGAATTCTTTTTACTGGCAATCTCAAGTTTAATATCTCTAGGTAGCGAATAATGAACCGGCCCTGTTGAAGCGGATTGAACTTCACGATCCAACGTCAAGAGGGCTACCAGAAGTAAAATGGCTTGTCGGTGTAGCGTCCATACAACCGCTGAGAAGAAATGCTGGTATTTCGCGCGCGATCTACTAGCATTGTCTTGGCAAAAACCCGAAGCCAACCTCATAGCGGGATGCGATCGGGAAGCCTTCTTGCTAGCTGGGAAACTGAAAACCGGGCTCTTAATATTCGAGACACTGATTGGAAAAGTCGCTCGGAAGTCAAAAACTCGTAGTCCGTAGTCGTTGGATCTACATTTATAGAGTCGGAAATCTGAAAATTGTTGAAACTGGTAGTCTCCGACACGTTATTCTTGTGCATTCAGTTCGGTTAATGGGATCTTTCGGGTAGCGGAAGTGCATACTGATTGTTGAACCTGGTCCTTGGAGGCCAATTGAAGGTCTGCTCTAAGACGCTGGGCGGAAGTGATTGGCGCGTCGTCGGTAAGTTTATTTTACTTATAAAATTTGTTTGTTATTCTTCAGATATTTCCCTTGAGATTGCCTAGTTTCAACAAACGAGATCCGCGCAAATTTAAATTGTCCCCCCCCTGGGGTAAGAGTCTGGGCTAACTGATTGATGGCGCTTAAGTGCCGACGGTATAGTTTGCGCCTTTTAACCTCGTAAGATAATTTTCGATTCGTAGCAGATTGTTAAATTTTCATAAAAGTTTTTCGTATTTTGGTCATTTTCAGTTATATAATGCATTTTGAAGTTAAGCATAAATCGCCATCTTTGATTTCAAAATGGCGTAGGACAGCAAAATTCGACTACTAATTATTGAGCCCTTTTACCCATCACCCAGATTCTGGGGGCATGTGCTTTTCATTAACTTCAGCATTTTAAAGTTTAGTGGAATCCGCCATATTGGATTTCAAGATGACTTCGGACAACGTCCCAGCAAACATTTTAGTACGTAAATATTTTTCGTAACAAATTTTATTATACGTTGCATATACATAAGAGAATCATCGCAAAAAACTCGATAAAAAACAGCATTTACCTACCAAAGTGGAGGCAATATACATACATATTTTTAACTTCTGGCTTAAGCGATAATAATTAAACAAATTGAGCAATATTCAACTCTTTATTCGTACATCCTGGAATAGTGCCTGCTTCTTTCATTGGACATTTTTTTCAAACGAACCATCTGATTTTTAGCAAACTTTCTGTTTATCGCAAAGAGAATAACAAGGATATTTTCACTTGAATCTCGCGTGGGAGAGAAATTTTGCGGATTTTTTATCATATTCGATTTAAACCGACTTTAAGTATCGAATTTTACGATCGTTAACTCATTTGGTTGGAATTGCGATTCGCATCATCCTTTAAACACAAAGTGTAGGAGTTTCATGCCATTGGTCGTTTTTACGAGCTTCAATTTGTTTCCATTGAAAAAGACTGAACCCGCGAAAACCACGTACAAAAATCGCTCATTTTTCAAAAATATTCGAGGAACAGCGATGAAAATAAAATAAAAACACTTTTTAAAAACAATTTATGTGAAATTATCATTTGCGATGAAAAATACCCTAGGAATATTTTCAGTATATGTCCGGGTGAGCAGGATGAGTTTGCGGGTTTTTTTGTTTTTCATTTGCGTTTTTCACGCGTAAATTTGCTTGCACTATGGTTAGTCGATGTTTTCTCAACATGAGAAGCGGTTTATCGCGCAGATTGATTGTATTCTCGACCTAAGGTTGCAGAGGCTATACGTGAGCGTGAGAATGACATGAGTCGTTTTATATGTCACGTAATTAATCCCATGCAACTATTATTGTCTTATACCGCTATTTGAGAACAAGACCTTTACAAATTAGGAAATACAAATTACATTTTTTATACAAATAATCATCAATTCTAACCTTAAACCCTTGTGAACATTTCAATCACGACTCACCTGGAAGCCAGATAGGCCGACGGCGAAGAAGTGGTCGGCGAAACCGGCTCATCGTCTTCGTCATCGTTGCCGAAGTTGTGCGAGGACCGGCTTCGGGCCAACCGGTTGCGACGATCCTGCAAACCACTGGTAAACCGATTGCGGCTGCTTCCCAATCGGCTGTCCGAATCATCTCCGGTGGCGTCATCTTCCGGCGCCACCACGGCCGTACTTTTGCTCTTGTTCAGGAAACGGCTGGTATATCTGAAAGGAAGAAAAATGTCCTACAAAAAGACAAAAAAGAGAAAGAAAAGGCAAGCGGATAGAGAGGCGGTGTCGAAGCGAAACGTTACCCGGACGAGCTGCCGTATTTGTTCTCTTCCGGCTCCACATGGGCCGTGGTTCGGGAGCGAAGGGCCGACGAAGTTCCGTACTTGGGGCTTTCGTCCCGTTCATAGGGGCTGCGATAGCTCGTGGGGCTCGAATAGCCACTGGAGCGTGTTTCTTCGCGGGAGGTCTTACGCGCGTCTGCAGCGGCCGCTTCACGAGCTTGGACTCGGCTGAGCAGAGGAGAACTGGTTTGCTCAGAGCGAGCAGAAGAAGAACTGACGACACTTGAAGGCGTTGTCGTTGAGGTAGGTTTGGGTGCTGGCTTTTCTTCCTCCTCCTCTTCTTCCTCGTCGGATTCCTCTTCCGAGGATGTTTCTTCCTCGCTGCTGCTTTCAGATTCTTGCTTCTTGTCGGCTGCTTGTTGCTGTGGTTGAGTTTGCGGCAGGAATCGACTCTGGAACGGTTTTTTCTCCGTCGGAGAAGGTGCGCTAGGAGTCGTCGAGGCAGGTGAGCTGCGAGTGGTGGGTTCAGAGTTTTTCAGAATCGATCGTTTCGGTTCTTCGGTGCGAGCAGGTGTCGGCACAGGTGAAGCGCTAGAGGATTCACTTGACGAGTTCGATTCGCTGCTGGCCGAACGGGTTGGTTTCTTTTGCGGAGCTCCGGCTTTGGCCGATGCTGTTTGACGAGAACGGCTCGAGCGTTCCGAATCATCCTGGTCACTGTCAGCCTGTCGAATTGTTTGGGGGTAATGAAGGGAAAAACGGAAGAGACGGAGACGGTAATTGCAATTGGATGCATGAAATTTTCTGGGACATTTGATTGAACAAATATTGTTTCGTATGTGGTGTACTACTCGATATCTCCCGTTGTTGATGTTGAAAGGTCAAACAAAGTGAATATGTGTGTGGCCTATGTCATTACATCCTCAATTAGACATCGACTTTTCGACATTGAAGTTAATTATTTGCCTAGCCGGTGTTGAGGGGAATTATTTTCTAGTTGAACAAGTTTAAACATGAGTAAACAATTGTGCGAACAAAGGGACTAATGAGATTTCAATTTGGGTTTGTGGTTTTGTTAGCACAACAAGGTGGGGGAAAATTACTCGGGCAGCACTCAACGGACTGTAGTAATTGTTTTGTACTGGTTTGCATTTTTGCTTTAACATAACGTGGAAAACGGTAGCTGAGCAGCGCGCGTAGGTTTCGAATCGAAGAAACAAAAATTCAATTAATACTTATCGGCATAACGTAACAACGGAGATGTCTTTTATTCGTTGAAGTCGAAGTGTGTGTTGTAGGGCTTAGAAGTGTATTTGTAAAATAATAATTAGAAAGTTTCACCAACGAGAAGCTAGTACTCCTCATCGGATCTCACCTCAACTTGCGGAGAAGACCGCCGTACGGGAGACGATGCAGCACTATCACTATCATCGCTGGTCGTCACTGGTGCAGCTGCTGAACGACCTTTGAGTGCGGTAACACGATCCGCTGTAGGTCTTTCCGGTTCCGTTACAACTGGTGAAGTTGGAGTCGGAGTCGTTGTCGTAGTACTCGTAGATGCTCCCTTGTTTTGACGCTTGATTTTGGCTATTTCGTCATCTTCTGAGAGTTGCCTGGCGGTGGTTACTTTCGGTTTGACCTGAGCTAATGGCGAGGGCTTCGGCAACGTTGGGGTAGACACTGGGGAAGCTTTCTTGTTCTTTCCCTTCTCCGTATCCTGAAGACGTTTCATTACCCGTGGAGAATCCATTAATCGGAATATTCCGCTCAATGGACCCTTGGCAACATCTTCGGTGCTAGTAATTTTGTTGGATTTCTTATCTTCTTCGTTGAAACGCACCTGTTTGGATTCGTTGTCGGAGTCGTTATCCAATTGATGGCTGCGGGCAAATCGTGATCGGAATCGTCCCTTCGTTGACCTGCTAGAAGGCTCATCGTCGTAGTCATAATCGTTTCCACGACCATACCGAGACTCGTTGCCGTATTTTTCCTTCTCTGGTTGTGGTTTCACAGGTCGTTCTCCAAACTTACGTCCTCCTAGAAGAGGTTCCTCGTCTGGGTTCCAGCCTTGAGCTTCCTGTTGTCGGAGTTGTGCCACCAGCCGATGATCACTCTTCGATCGCATCAATCCTGGTCCAGATGGTGGCTGCAGTAAGCTGCTTTGACTTTGACTCATTCCCGAGGGATCCGACGGTAGCTTCAAATCACCATACGTTGACACTTCCATGACCAGCTTTCCAGGATCGATGTTCATAATGAAACGAACCTTCCGACTGTAGTCCATGGTTTCGCAGTCAAAATTTCTTATAAAATCAACCGTTCGCAGGAAAATTTCCTTCGTGTCCATCAGTTCACAGTCATCCCACTCAACCGAGCCCTCGTTCATGAACTTCTCAGCGAGATCAGAGTTGCTCTGAATGTTCGCAATCTCAAGCTCCAGATTGTCCTTCATCGTAATCACATTCTTCAGTTCCACCGATAGATATTTGTCCATTTCGTTTCGCAGATGATCGGTGCGGTCTTTCAGTGCCTTCTGCAGCCGACGGTAGATCTCGTCGATCTCCTCCGACACACTGCCGCAGTTGTTTTGTAGGTTTTGGGCGTTCTTCTCGACTACGGCTAGCACTTCTTTTAGCCGGTGAAGTCCACGGCGGATCTTTGAATGAAATTGAATTTTAGGATACCAGATTTATTTTAAACGCAAACATTCACAAACCTGATTGTTGATACGGTTGATCTCACGCCGCAGGATGTCCATGTGGGCGCCCTTGCAGTCCGGACAGATCTTCTTGTCACAGTGCATGCAAAGGGCACAGTATGCCTTCTCCGAGCAGACGTTGCAGCGTTCCATCACTTGGCCTATTGGAGGCAAAAAATGTTTAAAAATATCGTTACGTCAAATTTAATTTTATTACAAAAAATAAACATTTATATTTTCTTGAAATTTCCTTTCCTTAAAGCTCAAAGGGATTTTTTTTATTGGATTTAAGGTTCGTGCTTTTTTCTATTTCGTTTCAAAAATCACTTTGACTACTATAGACTGATCACGACTCTGAGCTTTTTATCATATCATCTTCATAAATTTAGAATTGAGAACCTATCTTTTATATTGCTGAAAGATCTCTACTATAAGAGGAAATTTGGCTGGCGGCCTTTAAATTCTCATGGAAAAATTTGATCACATTATACAGTAGTAGAGCAATTCAGCGCACTCTTCAAAAGTAGATAAGCCTATTATCAGGACGTACAGAGGCCGAACAAGACTTTGTAGAAGTTGTAAACACGGCAATATTTTTTCAACATTTTCAAACAGTTAGTGCTGACTGCGACCACAAGGCTGCAATGATATACAATCCGTGTGGAGCACATCTTTCAGATTTAAGCTTTTTTTTTCCTCAGATTGAGGCTTTTTTCTCAGATTTGAGCTTTCGTCTTCAATGATCTCAAGGCAAAATAAGCTTAAAACGCAGAAACGCCAAGTTCAAGAAGCTAGTTGACAGAACCCTAGGTAAAAAAGCAACAGTCCGAGTTATATCACAGATTTCTGTTAAAGAATGCAAAAACTTGGAAGTTCACCAATGCGTAGAAGCTTGAAAGGGAGTGAGTCAGTAGTCGTGAGGCTTGAGAAGATGATAAGAAAAATGCAGTTTGCAAAGATCTGCTACTCACAAACAGTAGTGGCCAACTCGATATTGGGGGTAGCAGATGTGTGATTTGGATGACCAGTGGAGCACTTGCGGTAAGCAGTAAAATTGGAGGTTATCCGGCTTATCTAAACCATAGTGAAGTTGCACAATTTCCGCTGGAGCAAACGGTAAATAGGCAAAAATACTTTTTGAAGTGGTAACTGGACAGTGGGTAGGTGGCATTTTCAAATCAGAGATTGAATTGAATTCTTGATTTTAAAGATCTCTACTGTATCTCCTTTTGCAACTGCATCGCTCCGCTAATTTATCGATCGGGGAGATAACCACCACCATGTTGGATTATCTATTTTACGAACTGATAGGAAGGAGACTTGTAGTAATTTCTTATTTTTAGGAAAAAGCCCATTGCGACCATTCAGTTGATCTATCCAGTTGATTATCTAGCCACATGGATGCAGCTAAATTTAAGATTTTCACTTTTATGGTATAAAATGTTCATCTATTTCCATATAAATAGAAAATCAAAGATGGAACGCAGACCTGTTGAATATACTTGGTGATTTTCTCTGCTCATTGGTGAGTTTCTTGCACTCCTGGTGTGTTTTGCCGCATATCTGCTGAGTTCTGCTTTCCATCTGGTAAATTTTCACCTGTTTCAGCGCACTCTTTGGCACACTTCAGTGTACTACCAATGTGCTTTCCTTCCCATTAGGTGAGTTCCTTTCTGACGATTAGATGAAGCAAAATCGCAAGAGAAATCGCCAGAGCCTGTCATCGTTACATTATCGTTACAATACCTCTGTCAATCTGGGTTACATACCTCTCTGCCGATTTATGTTAACTGGGAATCACACAAGAGGCCGAGCTCCCAATACTCGCTTATGTTATTGAATTTGGATGGCTCAACCCGGCTGCCATTGTCGTGAAGAACATTTTCAAGTTCGGCGCAAAACTTGAGGCAACAACAAGCAAACTTAGTATTCACATTGCACAGGCTCGCAATGCATGGTAGAAACGAAAGGGTGAAGAAAAAGAAACGATAAAACGGGCTGCTTGCCTCGGGGTGCTGTACAACATCAGCAATAGCAGAATCCATCCTTACGCAGGAAGGCAGGCAGCGCTAAAATCACCGGCTAAATGTCGGCTCCGAAGAAGAATTTGAGAGCTCATTGGATCTTTATTCGACTTCTTTTCCCGACCATCCACCGAATAGTAACGATCTAAGTAAGCGGCTTTTAGGGCCCGGAAATGGGCTAGATCAGAGGCCAGAATGGTCAGATGTAGTGTATTGTGTGTGTCAGAAGTCCACTTTGATTAGGGTAAAAACGTTAGAATACAGTCCACCTTTGTTAGTGTTGAAGTTGAATGAGTATTTTATCACGTAGAGAAATATCTGATGCTACCGTAGAAACCGTCAACGGATTTTGCCTTCAGGTCCAGTAGGTGTCCATTCCCGCAAACCAGTGATTTTTAAATTCATTTCCGCTTCACTACAAAATTAATCCAAGGCGAGACGGCTCTTTCCGCTTCGGTTTTTATCGCAGCGGAACAGAAAATTAACTCCAAAAATCACCGGGAACCTGTGCTTTCGAGTATGGTGTTGAACGAGGTAAGAATTATCAACTCATACTCATGCCATCAACCTTTTGCTTACTTTGTATTTCAGGTTATTTAACGACCAAGATTCGATCGCACGGCCGTTGACTTATATCAGTGATTGAAATCCTCAACCATTTTCTCATCAGAGGCATTCAAAATACACACTTTGAGGCCTCGTATAGTAATACAGGAGACGATACATATACATTCATTCAAACCTCCCCCCATGAGGAGGATCTGCTCCGAGAGACACTATTCGTTCGCTGCTCCGAACGAACTCTCTCAACGTTCGGTTGCTACATGATGCATGAAGAAGACGAGGCACACATACTCATTTACGTTATTGAATTTGATGGACTCAAGCCGATAGCTGTCGTTGAGGAGAACATCTTCAACCTCTCCGCAAAGGTTGAGGCAACAACGACAACAACCGAACTTATTGCATTGCATAGGCCCGCAACGTATGGAGCAAGGAGGGGGGAGGAAAAAGAAACGAAAACACTAGCTGCCTGCGTGCGGTTGCTGTGCAATAATAGCAACAGCAGAAAAACCTCGGGTATTCGATCCAGGCACAAACGAGGAGATTCGGGTTTGCTGTGCCTTTTGAATTCGGTTCCCTCAAGAATGTAACAGGAGATGAGTGAGAGACATTCGTTTGGTTTTTTGGATTCGCTGCCTCGAATGCATATTGCTTCGTGAAGGCGGGCCATGTTGAGAGCGTATACATCATCAGTCTTGTCGTTTTCGCTGCCTCAAAGCAACAAGCAACAAGCAACAAGTACGCAATCCGTGGCCATATTTCATCTGTATTACTCTCAACCTTCGATTCATAAAGTAACAAACACGCAACAGTTTGTTTATGAAAAAGTGCATAAATCATGAAATGATGGATTAAGCACAGCGTTCTGGAAAGAACCCTATCACCTTCTCGAGCTCAGCAGTGAACGCTGATATGAACAGAAGAGTTGACGATAAGCGCACTTCGATCTCATGGTGATCGTCCTCTAGCCTAAGAAGGAGAAAGAGTCGCCGCCATTGGAGATATCCGAATTCTATATGACATTTCTCGCCACCTGACTGGTGCAAGGACTAATGCAAGAATGCAGCTGAAAGACCGAGCAGGTCAGCTGCTGACAGATCGAAACGATCAGCTCAAGCGTTGGACTGAGTATTTTGAACAACTTTTCCGAGTCACAAATAGCGATGGCAAAAAGAACCTGCAGCTCGAGGCGCCAACAGTAAGTCGCATTAATGGCATCAACTCGGAAGCGCCCTCGCTGGTTGGAATAGAAGCGGCAATCAAAGACATGAAATCCAACAAAGCACCTGGGATTGATTGCATCCCTGTTGAAATGCTGAAAGCCAACCCTGCCTTATCAGCACATATGTTGCACCGTCTTCTGCATTTCGCTGACTGCAACATTCTCGGCCGACTGGATACAGGGTATCTTCGTAAAGGTCCCAATATAACGTTGATATGTATTTCGAAAGGCCCGACACGCTTCTTTCCTTAGCAAGTGGCTTAAGCGCCACTTCCGAACGGAAGACCACCTACCCTTTCTTAGTTTGCCCAGCTGATGAGACTCTTTCGCGAGTTCCTTTTGATTCCCTATTTTAGAAAAAAAGCGGAAGGGACTCTAAAAAGGGATTCGTACTTCGACCTCTGAGGGCCGCCCTGAAGTCGAAAAGTACCCAGAGAAAATTCGTGATTCGGATCGTTAGACGAGACCCAACCCTCTACTTGGACCGGAAAAGAAGAATTCTGATTGGATTCGCGGCCAACCTCCGCAGTAAAGAAAGCAAAAAATAAAACAAACGTAAACAACGAACAAAGTGTGACACCCTTTCCGATTACCCCAATCTTTTTATTACAATCATGTTTTTCTTTTATTTTGTTCTGTGTGTTGTGTGAATTTTACATAATACTGTTTGGCCTGACTACGCTTTCCCTCTTCAAATTCTTTTATGGCTGGGCATTTGGTGGAGTCGCTTGGTTTCTGCTGGACTGATTAGGTCCGATTCAATGTTAATTGTTCCATCTTAATAAGGATTTTCTCATTTTGTGGGTGGTAAATCGGCTACTTTATTCGGCTCGCCTGTGTGACTCTGTCCAAACAACGTGACTGACTAAATTTCCACTAGCGCAACGAAAACGGCTAGAGTAGCGTATACTAGGGAATGTGATGCACTGTACAGCAATCACTAATATAGTAAGTAGTGCCTAGTACTCACTCTGTCTGATAGCTATTTGGCGGAGTGTTGGTGAAGACTTATGCCCCGACAGTTCGGCTGCTTCCTCGAAGCTACCTACTGCTCTCCCGGTCGACGAATGCTAGTTGACGGGCTACGCAGGTAGCTACGACGGTGGCTTGAACAACTTTTGCTTCTCCGGTAATCACATAGCTACACCACACACTTCTGCAGCTATGGGGGGCGCCCGCTGGAAGTACCGTTGCTTGTAATGTTGTTACGGGGGTGGTGTTGGGCGAAAATCAATGAGACGGCGTTCCAAATCTGGCTAGCGGTGTCGTCAGTGATTCCCGTGGAGATATTGGAATCGCTTGTGGCCTAAACCTGACTCGGCGTACGTCCTGTTGGATGAATGTTGGGCGAGCGTGCGTCTAACCTGTTGCTGATGAGCAGGAGTATAAATTTGGCGGGTCAGGTTTTCCTCTTAACACAATGAGGCTCTCCACCTACCTCAAAATTTACTTTTACAAATGCACTGCACTGCACTACCCTATCTTGCTCTTTTGCCTCTACCTTGTGACTAAATAAAGAAGGTTTGTTTAGATTGAGGTATTCAGTCTAAAAATCACACCTCGAACTTCAACTTTACCTATTCGACAACCTATCAAATAACTTCAATAAATAACTGCTATCTCTTCCGATCACTGGACGTAAATGAATTAGGAGCTTCTAATGTCCTCTGACGGACCTTACCTAGCTTGACTTCGTAACCGGAACTACCCGATACGACGAAGTCTTATCGCGAATTCAAACAAATAAATCCTAATTCGCGAATTCTCAAGCAAGCTTCGTCTTCCCCTTCTGAAACCGAATTCTAGAGACCAGTCTACATCCAGTAAATGACCACCGGACGGTTGCTCAACGACAAAACCGATGGCCTACGTACACGAATCGGAACCCGACAATCGTGGTAAGGAAAATCTTTGGAACATCTTCCACCAAATATCCTTGGCACTTCCACGGCATTCCAGGACCCCAGCTCATGACGTATTGTATCTAGTAATTTCTATCTAGCAATTTCAATAGTTTATGGTTTTTCGCTACGTGGCGAGACCAACAAAAACGCTATAGGGAAAGGCTACAGGGTTCAACGAAAGCACGAGGATTACCGCAAGGAGTCTCATGTTGAGAAAACCGAAAAACTAAATTTTCATTTACAGCAATGCAACTCAAAAAGAGACCATCTTCTAATAAAACATCAACACCACAGGGAATCAAAAGGAACTCGCGACCGAGTCTTATTCAGCTGAGCAAAACAAGATTAGGTGGGTGGTCTTTCGTAAGATAGTGGCGCTTAAACCATTCACTAACGAAACGGAAGCATGTCGGGTCATTCGTTATATCTGTACAACCCTCAAGATACTATGCAAAGTTATCCTGAACAGGATCCTGGAGAAAACTGGCGCTATCCTCAGACGACAACAAGCTGGAGTCCGATCCGGACGACCATGTATGGACCACATCTTAACGCTACGAATCATACTGAAACAAATCAACGAATTCCAGGACTCTGGTCTCATTTGACCGACTGAACCACGAAAACATCTGAGCTGCTTTTAGACCACGAGGAGTCCCAGAGAAACTAGTTTTGCTTCAACATAAAAATGGAGAGCTTCCAGTATCTTGGCAGCCAGATTACGCAAAAAGACAGCGGGACCTGGATCAGAAAAGCACGATTTGCGTTTGCGGTTCTTCGAAACATCTGGCGCTCACGACAGATCTCTCTTCGAACAAAAATCCAAATCTTCAACTCATACGTCAATTCTGTGTTGTTGTACGGGTGAGAAACTTTGTGCACATATGCGGTGACGACGCGAAAACTGCAAGTATGCGTGAATCACTGCCTGAGGATTACTCTCCGTGCTTTATGCCTAGCAACTGGATTCCAAACGCGAAACTAAACAAATCACCGGCGTCATCAAGAGGCGCTAGAATACGAGACTCGAGAACGTGAGTGGAGATGGATTGGACACACGCTGCAGAGATTAAACCGAAAGTGGAAGAGAAGCGCTTGATTGTAATTCAGATTGACATGGAAGGAGAGGCAGACCAAGAAATTCGTGTTGGAATAGCCGCTGAAACCCGCTCGGTTGGCGAAAACCTTGGCAGGCAGCTAGTTCCAGATCATTAGCAGTGGAGATTTTTCATCTCCTGAAGCGGGAGATCTTCAGAGATAAATACTCTAACCTGCTCTCTAGATCAACCTGTATAAAGTAGTGTTGATGCATAGTAATGTGTGAGAGAGAATAGAGAGTATATTTTTAGTCCTTGCTGCGCTAAGCAGGTCACTGCACTAGTGCAGTGGACCCTATATTTACCTCGCTACTCGTGGGATCAACAATCAAAAACGCGGAAGGATGAGGTAGAAGCGGACGATTGTCTCAACCCGTTTGGTAGGAGTGAACTAAAGCGCTCGCCGGTTAGGCAACCCACCGAGCCGGTGAGGACGCCTGTAGACAGCGGAGAGAGTGAAGACCCCTTCGCTCAAGTCCAGCAGGCAGTCAGGAACTCCTAAGCTCCCTGGAGCTTCAGGACCCTGAGACTCCTTCTGAACTAGTGGTGGCTATGGCGGACACGCTGGACCTTGTGGATTATGTTAGAAAAGAGTCTTACATCCATAAGAAGGTCAGGGAGAATCTCGCTAACGTCAAGGTGAACCGAGCAGTGGTGAGAAGGCACATGAGGACGTGGTGACTCTCCAGGAGAGACGAGACCTGGAGTCCTGAAGAAATGAGCCCGGGATCCTAAGGTCTGGCAGGATCCGGGCGAAAAAGAGGAAAAATAGGGAGGCCAAGTTCCTGAAGCGCCAACTGGGTTGCAGACGGATGAGCGCAAAAAGAGAAAGACCACGAACCGGGTCAGGGACAAGGGGAAGGCGTTGGTGGTAAAGGCACCGGAAGGTACCTATGCCGATGTCCTTCGTCAGATGAGGACGAATGACAAGCTGGTAGGCCTAAGAGGGGATGTAAGGAGGATCCACCAAACACGCTCCGGCAGATTCAGAATGCGGAAGGACCTCCCAAATCCGGAATAAAGGTGACATTCGCAAAACTTCCGATAGCGGCAGCAAATGCAGCACTTAAGTGTCGGCGGTTAAAGGTGGGGTGGTCTATCTGCCAGATATATATCCCCCAGCAACCGGAAAGGTGGTTACGTTGTGTCGAGTACGGGCTCAAATCGTTTGCCTGCAAGGGCACCAATAGGCGGTAAAGCAGGTCGTCAGGTGGCTAGTTGCACCAAAGATGCAAAATGTCTCCACTGCGGAGGAGGGCATAGGGCTGGCAACTCTAGGTGACCCGCCTTTCAGACGGCGACGGCTGCACCTTCGCGGGAATAGAAGCGATTCAGCTCAACCTCAACCACTGCCACTCAGCGATGCATTTTGTGCAATGCAAGGTTACTGAAATTCTGTTGGTTTTTTTTTATTAAAAAGTAATTCACTAAAAATTTATAATTGATTTTACTTGAGTAGTTAAACGTGAATCTTTGATACAATGTATATTTTTGTAATAATACCTGGATTCAGATTCAAACTAGGAGTAATAAAGTAATACGTAGTCAATTACTACTTACCAGACGTCGGATCCGGCAGCTCGCCGGTGATCTCGATGTGCAGCTCCAGGAACCGTTGCAGCGTCACATTGGTCGGAAAGCCCTGGACCCCCTGATAGGGGATCCGGTGCTCGGCTCGGCACTCCGGACATTTCACCTGCCGCTTCACGTAGTCGATGAGGCCGTCCATGCACGGCTCCATACAGAACGAGTGCTGACATGGTAAAAGTTTCGGGTTGCGGTATCTATCCAGACACACGCAACACGTTAAAAGTTGCTCAAATTGCTCCATTTTTCACTGCAATTGGGAAGAGAAGAAAAAAAATTAGAAACAATGAAGATGCGTGGTTATTATTTCGAGGACAAAATCTCCGGGTGCGTATTAAATTCGAAAACTTATAATTGCGACGGTAAAAGCCGCCCCTCGCTTTCCGTTGATGAAAATTAAGGATTTGCGGATTCATTATTAAAAGACGCCGCGACGTCGTCGTTATGAGAAGCTCATGAAGAAAACGGGCAGAAAGTTTTCCGCCATCTCGCAACATTATCTTCGACTCGGGTATAAATGTTGAGGAAATTTGTCCCAAGTGTCGGTACTTTTTTGTTACTCATGCGTATGATAAGAAGCCTAAAGTTTTCAATAATCCCGTCCTTTGACGACACACAAAAAAGTGAGAAGCCCTAAGTTTAACAGGGAACAGAGCATTCATCTAAAAATTTTTCTGCTAGTCAATCTCTAATTTGGTTTAAAAATTCTTTTTCAATCACCAAGCATTTCCGCTTCATTAATGGGTATTGAAAGAAAATTTTCAACGATAATTGATGTATTCAAGGTTGTTTTTTCAATAATCATAATTACTTATACTTCGAATTCGTACGGAAATAACGAGACAATTATAACTTTGAGCGATATTTGCTCAAACATTTGCTATTGCAAAAGATGATGGTATTGAACAATTGTAGAAACTTTTCATTTGGTTGTGAAAAACTACAAGAAAATGTTTATTCATCTTTTAAATCATGTTTAAATATTGTTATTATCTTACCGGCTACCTTATGGCTGAAAAAATCAAATTAAATTTTCACTGGAATTATCACAATGAAAAATGTAGGCCGGTTTATTTGTTTCGGTTTATTTGAGTTGGCAAGTACTTCGGCAAAAGTACACATCCTGTTGCTCTCCGTAAGGTTGTACAAATAGGTAGCAAATAAATAAATGCTGCCGATTTTTTACGATCCAAAAGCACCCATCAATACTTAAACGCGTAACAGGATGAACGCTTCCCCATTCGATGGCCGTGAAATTTACAACTGGAACATTTCCACAACTTTTGTCATTTTTTTCCGTTCAAACCGCGCTAGAAATGGGATCACAATTTTGCTGACATTCGAACCCCCCGTCCTAGTATCACCGAACAGGCCTAGAGTAGTCGGTAGGTTCCATAATATTTTTCATTGTCGATGGTGGCGCCATCGTTTGTATAAAAATCAGCGAAAAATGCGACGACAGGCAGCAATAACAGTTCATGCGGGAATGCAATAAAAGTTTATTCGGAAACCGAATGACAGTCAATCTTTTGAGACTCAGGCTCAGACTCGGAGCCGTTAGATTAAAGAATGTACAAAAAAAATGGGCGCAAAATTAAGGGGAAGCTATTTTTGGAAATTTGTATAAGTGACTAACTGCTGGTTTATCCGTCTTGGCCATGTGCGATAATCGGTGAAGGTGAAGTGGGAGTATTTTTTTTTTCTGTCGATTGAGAATGATAGAAGATAAATTCGCCTAACATTTATTGAACACATGAGCTTCTATAAAAAACTGAAATGGTTGACTATACATATCCCAAGTAACACAGATTAAGCCAATTGGCTTTTATGAGTTTTAAAATTGTTTTATGAAGACTTTTCCATGGCATCCAATTTTTAAAACGGTTTTATTGTAATTCTTATGGTTTGAATAAAAGCACACTGTGAATAAACGTTTTTTGTGATTCGACAAGAATAAGTGTATTAGAAAATTAATTTACAAGTACGCCGAATAAAGTACTTGTTTTATTTATCCATCTCTGTTCCTCAATGCGAAGTTAATCTATATTTACATCATCTAATCCAGAGTTAACAAAATTCTTACCGGATAAAACGCGCTTGAAAATTTCTAGAAAACTGCAGCCACCGGCTTCTCCTCAGCAAAGACGGAAAAATTGAGCTTCATCACTAGCGAAAATGCTCATTCTAAGCTTTCAGTTGCAACAATAACCATTTTAGTTTGATATATTGCATATTATTAATAATACGGTTTCCTAAACCGTTAGCATAGTGATTGCAGAAAAGTCACGTGAAAAGTTTTCGCATACAACTGTTTTAACAGTTTTTAACAGTTGCATAACCAAACTACATATTTAAAATTCAATCATTCCGGAATTCACGATTCAGGCAATGTATTTTACAATTTCTATAATCGTTTGCTAAACGTTTTTTACGTTCCATAAATTGTCGTTTGACGATTTAAGAAATCGTTTGGTTATAATCCTCATTTATGCGGGTTATTATTTAGCTTTGAGGCCAGGTTTTTGATGACAGCAAATTATCTATTCCAAAACAGTCTGTGATTATTTAATAACAATACCTACTTTATATTTAAAGATAATTGACCACCCTCTAATCATAGTCAAAAGGAAACAAAACAAAAAGTTGCATAAATGCCTTTTGCCAAGCAACAAATTGAAATATTCTCATTTATTGCAAAAACTCCTCTATCTCAAAAATGGATAAAACCATCATGAGCGTGTATTCCATTTATAGAATCGTTAAACAAAGCTGTGTTCAAGGTCTCTTAAAAGCATTTTAAAACTGTTAATTGAAATTGTTTTATTACAACATTTTTCTAACCGGCATAAAACCATTTTAACACTGTTTTACAACTGCCTTAAAATTTTCAATATTAATTTACTGATCGCCATATTGATTGTGAAATTGTATCGAAATTACTGACGCCATCTTGAATGAAATAATACTTTCAGACATTTTCAACAAATTTGACAATGTTGGCTGTACTCCTATCTGTTGTATATGTAATAAATATCAATGCAGAAAAATTTGGATCATATTATTATTTTCCTTAAATTATTTTTTTTATTAAAAAAAAGCTTAAATGTGGTCAATCTTGATTTTCTTTGAAGCGCGCTTAAGTTTTGATGCTATTTCGTACATATTTCACCAGAAATCTGAGGTTGCAGGAAGTTTCATGATAAGATTGAAAATGAAAATGAGATTATTTTTGAAATATTTCAAATGGAATCTTTATCAATTACCAAATGCTTGGGAGAGTAAGTGATAACACGACAAAAAACACGGAACAGAAAGCTCCCACAGTAAAATTTCTATCAGATTCCATGACTTACTTTTGAAAGAGCTGTGAATAGTTATAAGAGGGCTCTGAAAGGTCTCTAAAAGCAATGTCTATAAGGTCCAATAAAACTATTCTGTTGGGTGCTTTATTATAGCTTATAGGATAAGCTTTAAAGATGTTAACAAAATAGGGCCAACTAGGTCATATGTTAACTTTGAAGTAGTTGTGCTAAAGCGTATAATGTGCTTTGGCTTATAAATAAGCTTTAGGAAATAGTCTTAAGCGGACTGTTAAGGTTGGAATAAAACTTCAATTGTTACTTGGGATACCTACTGTGTTTGAAAAAAAAATTGGTGCGATTGAATCAATGATTTTACGGATTAAGTAACCATTTATTTATTTATTTATTTATTTATTTCGCCAAACATCGTAGGCTACACGCCGGATCGGCTAGTTACTTATAAGGGAAGAGGGGGCATAACGTACCATTTTTTACATTAGTCGAGAACCAATCAAGCAAAGTAAACCAAATTCGACATGGAATGATATGTGAAAACATATGAAGAGGGAAGAAGATCACAGAGCGATTTTATTGGCATAAATTTAGAAAAATCAAGTAATTTGAATCGAATTTGACATGGGAAGAAATTTGGGTTCTAGATTTGATTCAAAGATTTGTATATACCCTTCTACCTTGCAGTGCGCAGAGAGTGGGAAAGAAGGAGTCTCCTTATAAATTCTATTCTTCATTAATTACTTATCAATCAATGAAAAAGAAGCAAATTTTATACAACAAGGTTCTAGGGAAACTCCTTTCAGCTGTGAGGGATGGGTAGGGGAAAGAAGGGATTCCATGCAAGTTTGTTTTTTTTTTTAAATTCGAAAACTTTTAAAACAAAAGAAGCCGTCTTTTATAAGAGAGTTTGTTAGCGTATGAATAATTCGAAAACCTCCATGTTTCCAGGGCGGAGTCGGAAACAAAGAGGCAGAATTTTATTAAAATTTTATTCGGCATAACCCTAAAACTTTTCAAAAAATGGATCCAAATGTGACATATTGATTATACAATTAAATTATTTCCATGGTAGTTCATGAGCCCTTTGCACATTGAAAAGTGAGGGGGGGAATCCATACAAATTGACGAATTGCAGAATCATTTTGACATAATTAAAAAGTCAAGAAGCGTATATCATCGGAGTAAAAGTTTTAAGATGTTGGAAACAAATTTAATAATCAAATTTCAGAAAGTCTGATTAATGTAACGAAATTCGATAATCGACTTAATAGTTTTTCTAAACTACGGTTCTATTTGATTAAGAATAAAAATATGAAAAGTTTTTTCATATTTTTTGTAAGATGTAGCATAAATAGCACACCGGGTCAGCCAATGAAACGAAAATTGAGAAAATACTAAAACAAATTTTCGAGATAAAGGATATGAAAGGTACCTCAAAAAAGAGGTCACATGTCTGGCGTGTAGAATACAGACCCCTTTCGTTTTTGGCAACATGCCCGAACATTTTGTGTTGCCAAAATCGAATGTTGCCAAAATCGAACGGTTTTTTTTCTGAAATTTTTTTCTCCTATTTCTACAAAATAACTCTTTTTGTAATCATTAACGTTATTTTAAGTAAATTTCCGACCATTTTTAGAATTTTTATAGTTTTTTTCCTCATGTTTTGATGCATTTTGCACTATTTTTGTTTTGTTTATAATCTTTGTTTTCATTTGTCATTTTTGCTGCTTTTTACATTCTTCATCATTTTTAAGTTGATTTTGTCATTTTTTAGTCTTTTGTTTGTATTGTTTTTGATTTTATTTTATTTTTCATCTTTATGTCATTTTTGAGTACTTTATAAATTTTTTAGATTTTTTTTGTTTTTGTTGTTGTATTCTATCACCATTTCTGAACGTTAAAACGTATTTTTGGTGTTTGTCCAAATTATATTGATCCTGTTATAGAGAAAACTAAAAAGTAATGTCGCTTCTAAAAACCGTTCGATTTTGGCACATGTGCCAAAATCGGATGTTGCCAAAGTCGAATGTTGCCAAAATCGAATGTTGCCAAAAACGAACGGGGCCTGTACTAAAGAAAATTCTTTTTCAGGAATGGAGGTCAAAAAAGTACCGTAAAACGGGGTAAGATTGATCACATTTTTCAATATTTTCCAATTATTTTTTCTGTTAAGGGGAATGTAACATGTTTCATATTTATAATACCAGTATTGGGCTTCTATGAACGTGAAACATGGTTGCAGAAGTTTTTTGGACGGCTTAAAATTTGATTAAAAATCGAATTCGTCTTTGATTGGAATTTGATGCTTTGGAGTAACATTGATCTGAGTCTTTTTCGACGGTTTTAACGAGCTTCCGTGATCATAATGGATACAAAATACCTTCATAATATTAACAAATGCTAGTTTTTCAATTGCTTGGGCAGTTTGGATGAAACAATTAAACTCAAATGATATAAAATTAATCATAAAACTCTACAAAATTGAGCACAAAACTTTCGGTGGCTCAAAGATATTAAATTCGTAACTTTTGGCCCAGTGAATTCTTATAAACTACTGAACATACTAAAATACTGAATATCGCGGTTTTTTATGTGTTAAGGTCGAACAATAATTGAAATCGGAAAATAACAATGATGCTGCAATAATTCAGGGGCTAAGTTTTTTAACATAACTTATAAATTTTTTTTGTACGTAAAAAAATAAATTTAGCCTTCATTCAATTTCCTAGGCCCTTGCACTATTCCATTTATTTTTTCTCCCCTTAAAACTTTAAGAAATGATAGGGTTTCTAGCCTTTTGTCTTAAACTGGCTTACTCTTGGAAGATGTCCCTATTTTTTTAAATATCAAAAATTAACCTCAAAAGACAAAAAATCAAACAACAAAAAAGGAAAAAAGTTGAACTATCACATGAACAAACTTGCTGCTTCTTAACGCTTTGCTTTCATCAGGAAGATTTGGAAATAACAATTTTACTTACATTTGAAATTTTCAAAATCACACCTAGTTTTTCCCAATTTGAAACGCCGCTCATAGGTTTTAAACGTAGAAAAAAGTTTTAAGATATTTTAACAATAGACTTAGTTATTGATGATTATGTGGAAAAATTTCATGTTGATCAAAATTACCCCATGTCGATGTTACCCCGTTTTACGGTATTTAATACCGTTGAAAAAGGCATTTTTAATTTTTGTTTTAAAAATAATACTCAGACTTTATATAATACAAAGACAAACTTAAAAACCCCTGAAGCATAAATAGCATGCTTATATACATCCTTTTTATCCCCGCAGTTATTCACATATACAAGTGATTCGCCAAAGCACTTACGAAGAATTTGACACTTTTAATGGCTGCTTTACAAGCACTCATGAAATTAACAAACAAATGGACTAGACATGTTTTCCGAAATAAATTTGCTGTGCTGTTTGCTTTGTCACCTAAGAACCATGTTAGTTTGATCGAAAACTTTGGAATCAAATGCCTGATTTTTTCCAGGATTTTAATCCAAAAAAGCAGTTTGGGTCAATATGAACCGAATTGCATGTTCTAAACATTCATCTCATCATTCCGATATACTGAAGCACTGCGATATTTGAGAGAAAAAGTATGTTTTATAAAAAATATAGCTGTAAGTTTCAATCAGAATTTTTGTCCTTGGTTTCGCCGTTTTTGATTGATTTACAAAGATATGGATGATCGCAACTTTCACTTTGAACCTACTGTTTCTGTTATGGTACTGGATTTGTACACTTTATGGAACCTGGATCCAAAATGGCAGTGAAAAGTTAGATTTCTCGAAAAAATATCAAAAAGTTAATTAAATATTTTATTTTAAATATTTTTTTGAAATAAAAAATACCACAACCTTTCCAGGGAAAGACGATTCAAATTAATACCTTAATTTATGTTATCAGTATATCAGACTTTTTTTCCTCACTAGTACATTTCACAGCAACATAATAGTTAGAACGTTTTTTTGTGTTTGCTTGTAGTTTATTTAAATATAGCTGCAAAAAATGTCGAAAAGGTTCAATATAAGTTCCTTATTATATCTTTATGTCAATTTGCACTTTAATTGACTGATTAGTATTGGAAACATTATGTCAGGTCTAAAAGTGGAAAAAAAATGGTCGAAAGTGTCGTATTCTTGAACCCTTTGCATATTTTCTGGGGTTTCCAATATTTATTTTTTTTATTTTAGTAAAAATAGATAATATGGTTCATAATCATCGTCACAGTAACTCCAGACAAAATGAAATCGTATCAGAAATGAATTTAAGTCGTATACAATGATGTTGCAAATCGCAATTCCAACTGCATGGTAGAAGATTGTTTAAAATTTTATCTGAAGTCAGTTTAAATGGGATATTTTTAAATGATTTTGCTTCTGCAAAGGCTTCAAGTGAGAAATTCATCGTGTTGTTCTCTCTGCAGCCAGCAATGCATCCAGATGGCTAAAATTCTGATGGGAACTGAGTAATATTTACCAATGAGAGAACTAGTAAATATTTTCGCTGGCTACAATTTGAAGGCTATGAAAGCAAAATCTTGCACTCTCTTGCATTCTTCCGATAGTTACGAATGAGGTATCAGATAACGATTGATGTAGTTTTCACCGCTCAACACGTTCGTCGCCACGCTCATTTTAGTAGTTTTACTTGCCGGGCCCAAAGAAATTCTCGGAGAAAGTGAAGAAAGAGAACTTCAAGCTTTGCACCGTGTGGCTTAACTGAGCGGCTAACTTGAGTAAGAGAGTGTCACACGTTTTTGATGTGACTGGGCCTACCAGGAAACACACCCGTCACCCAAATATATGTTCCATGGCCTGTTCGCAGTCAGCCTCGGCCTACATTGGAATCACGGCTGGGTAATACCCGAAGTGATTTTAATGTTACCTGGGCTGATTCTGCGCCACAGACTCGTTGTTTATCGTTCTCAGAGGTGGTTGAAAATGGGTTGCCTTCTTCAGGTTTAACTAATAAAAATGGGAAAAAACCAAGTCTCAACGTTCATGCGAAGGCTTGGGAAAATCCCCGAAATTCAAATACTTTTTCTTCTCCTTCCTCTTCTAATTCTAACAATTTTGTTGATTTGGGTGAGGGTGAAAAATTAAAATTTTTGCATCAAAATTTAATGGAAATGATGCAACTTATGTTGAAAGCAAATTCAATGTTTGAAGCTTTCCAAACTTCTTTTAATTATGCTAACAAAATCATTATGACTTTACGATTCCCTCATGGATCCAAATAGATGTTTAATTATTATGAATTGATGAATTGGAACGCTAGATCTTTGCTGGCTAACCAAGATGAATTCTTTTTATTTTTGAAAACTCAAAACATACATATTGCTGCCATCACTGAAACTTTTTTAAAGCCAGACAATAACTTGAAAAGCAATGCTTTCTTTAAAATTTTACGAAATGATCGACTTGATCGACAAGGTGGGGGTGTAGCTATTGTCATCAATAGTCGTCTCAAATTTAGACTTCTTCCTTCTTTCAATACAAAAGTCTTAGAAACAATTGGAATTGAATTAGAAACTTCTATGGGGAAAATTATAATTGTTGCCGCATATTTGCCTTTTCAATGTAGCGGTGAACAGAAAAATTTTTAGAAGGGAGATTTACAAAAACTCACCAGAAATAAATCTAAATTTTTTATTATTGGTGACTTTAATGCAAAGCACCGATCTTGGAATAATATTTCATCAAATTCAAATGGGAATATTTTGATGAATCTGCAGGTTATTATACTGTTGAATATCCTAATGGGCATACTTGTTTTTCTTCAATTAGAAATCCCTCCACAATTGATTTGGTTCTAACGGATTTAGGCGAGCATTGTAGTCAATTAGTTACTCATGCGGACCTCGATTCAGACCACCTTCCAGTAACATTTTCTTTATCCCAAAGTCCCATTGAAAACCCTTTAAAATCAAATTTTAATTTTCAAAAGGCTAACTGGGAGCGATATATGAATTTTATTGAACGTAATTTAGATGTAAACGTTCCATTGAATTCAATAGAAGATATTGATTTGGCTGTAGAAAATTTGACAGCTTCAATAGTCAATGCTAGAGCCGCTTCAATACCTAAAGTTAAACATAAATTTAATCAACCTTTAATTGATGATGATCTTCAGTTTTTGATACGACTGAAAAACATTCGTCGACGCCAATTTAAACGAACTAGGGATCCTTATTTGAAATTAATTTATTGCGACCTTCAAAAAGAGATCAAACGTCGTTTAAATTTCATTCGTAATGAAAATTTTGCTAAAGCAGTAGAGGACATAAAACCCTACTCAAAGCCATTTTGGAAATTAACTAAAATTCCAAAAAAGCCCCAGAAGCCAATTCCTACTTTGAAAGATGGGGATAAACTTCTTTTAACTAACGCAGAAAAAGCTCAAAAATTAGCCCAACAATTTGAGTCTGCTCATGATTTTAATTTAAACGTTGTAAGTCCAATTGATGCTCAAATTTCCCTAGAATTTGATGATATTCTTTCTAAGCAAATTGTGTTTGAAAGTTCTTGTGAGACAAATATTGATGAACTTAAATTGATTTTCAAAAAATTTAAAAATATGAAAGCCCTGGGGGAAGATGGGATTTTCTATATTCTTATTAAAAAGTTGCCTGAAAGCACTTTAAATTTTTTAGTTAAAATCTTCAATAAATGTTTTCACTTGGCTTATTTTCCCAATAAATGGAAAAATGCCAAAGTAACTCCAATTTTGAAACCTGGAAAAAGTGCTTCAGAGCCTTCAAGTTATCGACCAAGTAGTTTGCTTCCTTCTTTAAGTAAACTATTTGAGAGAGTTATTTTGAATAGAATGATGATTCACATTAATCAGAATTCTATTTTCCCTGATGAACAATTTGGTTTTCGTCATGGACATTCTACTACACATCAACTTTTGAGTGTAACTAATATGATTAACGCTAGCAAATCTGAGGGTTATTCAACTGGTGTTGCTCTTCTTGATATTGAAAAAGCTTTTGACAGTGTTTGGCACAAAGGTTTAGTAGCTAAATTAGCTCGATTTGATTTTCCTGTATATCTCACCAAAATTATTCAACATTATTTGACCAGCCGAACTTTGCAAGTAAGCTATCAAAATTCATGCTCTGAAAGGATACCCATTAGAGCTGGTGTCCCTCAGGGTAGTATACTTGGGCCTATTTTATACAATATTTTTTACTTCTGATCTTCCTGATGTCCCAGAAGGAAAAGGTAGAAGATTATTTGCTGACGATACTTTGCTTTCAGCCAAAGGTCGAAATTTACGGGTGGTACGCAGTAGATTGCAACAGAATTTAAATTCCTTTTTGAATTACTTGAAAATGTGGAAAATTTCTCCTAACGCTTCCAAAACTCAACTTATTTTATTTCCCCATAAGCCAAGAGCTAAATTTTTAAAACCTCATGAAAATCATTCCATAACTTTTAATGGGGTTTCTTTAGAATGGTCTGATCACGTGAAGTACTTGGGACTCACACTTGATCGGAATCTTTCTTTTAGGAATCACATTGAAGATATTCAATCTAAATGTAATAAATACACTAAATTTCTTTATTCTTTCATCAACAGGAAATCCCGACTTTGCCTGATGCCTGAGATGCTTATTTACAAGCAAGTCTTCCGACCAGCGATAATGTATGCTGTTCCGATTTGGTCTAGCTGCTGCGCGACGAGGAAGAAAGCCATCCAGAGGATTCAAAACAAGGTTCTGAAAATGATTTTACGGCTTCCACCTTGGCACAGCACCGAAGATCTTCATCGGATTGCAGGCATTGAATCTATCGAAGAGATGGCCAACAAAATCATCTCCAACTTCAGAGGCAAATCGATGCAGTCTTCCATCGCAGAGATTCGCTCTCTCTACAATTAGTTTAATTTTAGGATAGCTTTTGTTTTTAGTTTGAAATATTTTTTTTTTCACTACAGGATGTTCTCCTTTATAAAAATGCTTGATTGTGCTCAGCAAATTTAAGTCGAATAAATAAATTTTAGTGATTATTAAACTATAGGGCTCTGAAAGTTCATTATTGAACTGAACACCTAATTTAATGTATAAATGTAATATAAATGTAATGATGAATTGGTACTAATAAAGATATATTTAAAAAAAAAATGGCAACGAACGTGTTAAGAATGAAATGAAATTTTTGCATGTTACCATCACTTTGGTAGGTAAATGTTGTTTTTGCAACTTTTTTACGATCTTTCTATAATGTATATTGTATATAGAACGTTGATATACAGCACAAAAATAGAGTTACAATAATATTTGCTGTAAATGGTAGTTTTCTTTAAATTTTTCTACCAATTGAGTTTTTTGTTTTGCCACAAAAGAGAAAGTTTTTTTTTTAAATATTAAAATTTTATACGGATTATTTTTATGGCAATCAGCGGTATGATAGGATAAAATAAGAACAAGAGTTTATTATTTGCATTATTTCCATAAAAGTGTCTTGAATCTGTACAAACGAAATAAGTTATTTCAGATATTCGGCATTTCAGATCTAAAGTAGGCTCTAGGCCCAAGGAAGGAGTACTCTTCCTAAGAATTTTGAAAATCAAATTGTTTTTTCCTACTTTCATTTTTCTGGAACAGCTTCTGATTAACTGGTAATACATGTCTAATTTATTATGAAATGATAAGTTGACCCAAGTAACCAAAAGTCTCGTTAAAAAGGTCGAACACAGCTTAATCAGCATAATCAATGTGCTGAAGTTCCTTTTATTCAGCCCAAAATTTAAGTTCTTATTGAAACTTTGAAGTTCCATTACAGATTTGAACGGCCTTCTATTCAGCCCACAAGTAAACGTTTAATCAGCGAAAACAAAAAAATAATTCTCCTCTCCTCGCTTACTTTGGTCACCACCAGCCTGTGTGGTGCTGCCGGTTTCTCGGCATCCATCTTTATTCCTCCCATCCCCTCCCTCAATTGATCTTACTTAATTGCTTTTTTTTTAACTTTGTTCGATACATGCCAGCAAGCACGCCAGTTATGCTACACAATTATTTGATTCGCTTACTCAAGCAATCAAACAACCTAATGGAAAAAATTAGTCCTGGTACCAGATTTGAACCCGAACCTCCGAGATGATAGCCAAACACGCTGCCACGACGCCACGCCTAGATGTTGCCTTACCGGCAGCTAAAATTCGAAGTGGTTATAAGCTTCCTAGAATACCCGCAAAGGCAGCCAGCGGCCAGCAGCAAAGATGCATGTTGATTATTACTAAGAAACATTACGAAACGGCGTATAAATCAATCATCCGTTAAAATAATATCGGTTTAAAAAAATGGAATTCCATGTTTATGACTTATAAGCATAAAATTATACAATTTCTTGAGTTTATCTTAATATTTAATTAATGAATTGCTTCAACTGACTTTCAATGTGTGATAAATTCATGGTAAGTAAATACAGTTTGACGAAATTTTATAAAGTCAAATTATTTACTCTTTTCAAAAACAATCATTTGCGAGTTAGCATTTAGTTGTTTTAAGTTGAAGTTTCAATATGAATGATACATTTCAACAATTTCCAAGCTCCAAAAAATAATTTATTTATTATATGCCCTTTTGTGATGTTCGTTCACATTTCATATTCATTAAATGGCGGACATGTTTCAAAAAAGGCTAGTTGAGGAACTTTTTGGAACTTCGAGTCCATAGAAGGCTATTTGAGACTTAATTTGTAACTTTTATTCTGAATGATGCGATTGACATGTCACAAAAAAGGCTATTAGAGGAACTTCTTGGAACTTGAAGTCCACAGAAGGCTATTTGATAAACTTCTAGGAACTTGAAGTTCACAGAAGGCTATTTGAGACCTAATGTGTAACTTTTATACTGTGTGGTTGCAATTGACATGTCACATAAAAGGCTATTTGAGGAATTTCATGGAACTTCAAGTCCATAGAAGGCTATTTGAGGAACCTTTAGAAATTTTCATGCTCACATTCGAGAAAATTCGGTACCAATTCCCTTTGGAACCTTTGTTCAGCGAAATTCGAACTTTGGAGGCACGAGTTTAAGTAGATATGAGACTTTTGGTTGCTTGGGGATAAATTATTTACACAATGAACTAAAACACATAATCGGTTAACATTTACGGCTAGGGGAAGATTTCTGAAAAACCTACGATCAAAATTTCAAGAAATGGATATTTTTCAAACAACTTTGTAAGGTAAAATAAAATAGTCCAAATTTGTCCAGACCGTATGCGTGCTGAAAAAAACTCTGGCAACTTTAGTTTGACGATAACTGACTTAACTGTGAGTGTTAAAGACCCTTCAAATCCTTTGTTGTCTGCAACATGAACTCACTCTTACATACAGATACGATAATAAATCATAAAAACACGAGATTGAACTGATCTTAGAAAGTTTAAAAATATATTTTAATTCTGATAAGTTAGTGTTTCTTGCTAAAAAATTTACTAAAAATAGAATAATCTTAATTTTTATACAGACACTTTTCTACAGTTTTTATTAGACCGTTGCAAAAATTGACTTCTTGCTCACATATGTTTTTTCAATGCTTTTGGGGTCATCAAGATTTTAGATGATTTGGGTGATTCCTGAGCTAGCGCATCGCGTTTCAATTTTGTAGGGAAATTTGTGTGAAAGAATTTTTTGTTGCATATTAAACTATCCAAAAAATTGAAATAAGCTAGAAATGAAGTTGGTATTGACTATTCTTAAGTTTTTTTTTGCTAACATGACAAACAGCAAAGCATTTCAAGAAAACAGTTTCTATCATTTCAAAATAAAAATCCAAATCCATTGAAAAGCATTTGAAAATGGCAGACTTTGCTTGCTAAAGATTGTAATAATTTAATGAAATATTTTTGAAGACAAATCTCCTGGCTACGCAAAGCAATTTTTGAGATTTTTTATTCTAGTCCTACACAGTTAACATCGAAAATCTTTTCTTGGGTATTATTTAGGTTTGTGCTCTGTTCACATAAATTGTACTGCAAGAATCAAGAAATATTTTGTATCCAAAGTTGTAATTTTTAAACTTTCAGTACATCTATGGCGATTTTTAAGTGAATTTTTTTCCCATGCAATAGTACAAAATAAAAATTCTTTGCGCTTATTCAGGACTTGATGGTTCGCTTCCAATTTTATTGCTTTTTCAGGCAGCAAAAATATTCAGAAAAAGTTATGGGAGGTGTAAGGATTTAAGAATTTGAAATTTCCATATAAAGTTTGCTGCGGTCTTAGGTACATATTAGCAATTAAAGACTACTTTTCTATTATTTTAAATAATCTTTTGCCTTTTGTTTTTAAAGATAAGAAAACCTTATCAATACATTAAGAAAACCTGCTCAATATATTAACCAGGCAGTTCTATTCGAAACGAATTTTTATTATAATCCTAGCTAGAGCAGGATAAATCAACACCAACTGTATTTAACAACACAAGCGTTAAATAACATCAAAATCATAACAATCAGTTAATTGGAAATGCAAACGATGATGATATGGAACTAGATCTTCTTTCACTTTTATAAGGATTTGTGAAAATACATTCAAGTTTCTTTATAACACCCAGCAGATTTCTTTGGAAAAAGCTTTCGAATAATCAATAAAACGTTTCAAACAGAATTTTATACAAGTTTTTCTGCAGTGGGTAACGCTTAGCGACAACAAAAAGAAAACAAGATAAAAAAATAGAACTGCGTTTATTTTGTTTGAAAGAGAATTTCTGAGAATAAACTTATTTGGAATAATAAAACCATAAGGTGTGAGAAAAGCGCGTGGGAGATGGAAGTAGTATTTTTTTTTCGCAAAATGCCTTCCTGGGTATCAAAAATGAAAATATATGAGTGTGAATTTAAATTGAAAAAAGTTCAGATGATCTGTGGTTTTGATTAGAGGCGGTTTTAGTGTTTTTAAAAGAGTTCAACGATGGCTTTTCGTGGTGGGGTAGGTCTCCAATAGCGGAGAAATAAAGAAAGTGAATAAGATAAGTTGAGGTGTATGAGGGAAATTCTCAGAAAAGAGAAAAAAGCATAGGGGTCTTCTTTGAAACAAGGGTATAGTATAGGGGCAGGAGAGAAAAGAAGAAGAAAAATACATGAGTGGGTGGTGTGGTGTGAGTTTCGTTTAAAATGCCAGACGGATTTGTACTTGGAGTTCAGTATCGGCTGTAAAGTTTGGGTTTAGATCCCATCCTACTAGCCGATGGGTAAGATGTTTGTCTCATATGATTGCATAAATTGGAACGTTCAATCAGCTGCCAGCTGATCAGGTATATACACGGATGCTGGAATACCTGTAGTAAATATATAACATTTAAAATGTTATAAATTTTAACTGGTTGTGTAACTGATTGATTCGTTCTCCCAAAATATACTTTCATGTACACGTAATACATTCACTTCATAACAGTTCACACGAAATCATGGTATCGGGTATAGTGTACGCTGCATTTTAGGTTTGATTATTAATAGGTGTTATCTAAAAATGCATGAGCACTTACTTTGATAAAACTGCGGTGAATCCGTGCACCCATGATGGATTATCTACATACATACATGCATACATAAACTTATTTGGAATAATAAAACATCGATATACTTAAGTTTGCAAGTGTAGTTCATTTCACATTATAGTTTCAAACTTAATCTTCGTTTTTTATTATTGCTAAACAAAATTTTTGCATAATATAACTAAAATTTTACCTGACCAACGGAAAAAAACTGAAGCGCACTATCGTTTTGTGTCTCTTGCCGGATTGACTTCCCTTCATAACAATCCTTTTTCTTTGAACACAAAGAAAACATCAATCAATCTTTACTTCCCATTGAGGTCATTTCTTTCGAATTCGATGGCGTTTTTCCCGCTCCCGAATTCGGTTTGCTTCTATTCTGGTCTGAGTTATCGTGTCGATTCATTCAGTCGAATTTGCCAAATGTGTAATCTCCGAAAACAGACGGCCTGAGTCAGTTGTTTCTTCCTGTTTGTTGGCTGGTGGGCGGCGTTTGATTTCGTTTTTTTTCTTGTTTTTTTTTTGCTGTGTGGAATGCCACATTATTTGTCTTCTCGACGCCGGAATGTAGGTGACATTTTTTCGTGTTTGTGTTTTTCTACTCTTCTTCTTATCGCAACCAAGCACCACTGGCCACGTAATTGCTTGAATCATCGACGAAGGGTTGTTTTTCAGTCAAAAGGATTACTTTCTTGAAAATTAAGGTTCAATATTTTGAAAATTTACTTTTTGAAGTAAAAAAATCTAACAATTTCAAAAGTCGTATTATTCTACCTACTTATCCATTGAAATTATTCGGACCCATCATATACCATCCACCATAGATGATGACAAATCATCTCGAAGAACGAAGACAGTCAAATATCCTCGGCTCATTTGAGAACTTTTATTGCTCATCATAAGCATTCTCCAATTCACAAAACACCTTTTGAACCTAGTCAAGTTTTATTGTCGAAAATTTGTCGCCGAGGACCCTCGGGAGCAATTTGGGAAAGCACCATTCAAGAGGTATTGGCCATTTTGTAGAGCCACACAATGAGAAGCGAAAGAAGAGGCGGGAAGAAAAATAAAATATTCGAAGGCCTACAACATTCAACAGGGCCACTCTGCGGAAAATATCGTCAGACTGGATTTCGAGGATTTGTCATACGTCTGACGTTACTACCTATGAGCTTTCCCTCAGCTTTGTGATTCGCAACTCGATTCGTTTGAATGAGAGTGCGGACCAAAAATAAAATAACAAAACCACACACATTCACCCAAACCCAAACGCCCATCTACATGACAACATTGAGCCGTATCAGCAATAAACTGATGGGGGCCAATAAAAAAAAATGGCAGCAGCAACAATGTTCGATGCCACAACCTGAGAAAACAAATTTCGACCTTTCGCCAATCGCACATACATATTTCTGGATTCGGTTACGGCCATTCGATTTGGATCTCCTCAACGAATAAAAAAAAACAGATCTGCCCCAAAACCAGAAGAAGCGAAGAGAACAATCGCAAATACATACATCCCCATACATACATATATTCACGTACATCATATTGATGGCATAAAATATGGGCTGAAATTCAGAGGTTGATAGGATTTTTATGATCTCGATATGTTTGAATATAGATATGAACATTCACCGGGTCGTTTCTTATTCGATTGGGAATGGTTTGGTTGTTTAGTCTGTTTTTTTTTATTAATTTAAACAGGAATTGATAACAGGCATGACTTCAAAAACCAAATAGGTAATTTAAACCGGATCAATTAATCAAAATTAACAAATTAATATGATTAACTGTAAACTAAGAAGGCTTCAGTGTAATTTGACACGAATAAACGACGGGACTCGACTAGACCGGACTGAACTGAATGCCATGAAATAGATTTCGAAATAATTCAGTTCAAAGCTCAGAGCCCTACCAATTGAAACCATTTTAATAGGCATCTTGTTTGGTAATTTAACAATCGAATTTAGACTCTTATTTAAACATCGAGGCTTTGTGATTTATGATATCACGAGAAGGAGAAAATTAAATATTTATAACGATTTATTTACACTAAGTTATAAAATGTTGAACCAAAATGTTGAAAAAACTACTGTACAATACACTTCCGGCCATAAGTTTGGGATTTCCTCTCAAAAACATGAAAACAATTTTTTTGACTATATTTCAGCCATTGCTTATTTTTTAATCTCATTCCTCGGCTGTATTTAGCAAAACGTATATGTTTACTTAACTTAAAGTTAAAACGTTTTCCAAAAACTACACTCAATATTCAATCCCGTTATCTTAGGTAGGGGTGGGCCAAATTTCAAAGCTCAAGTCGCACTCGAGACTTTATTCCATTCTTTTCAAAACGCATTTGTCGAATAAAGTGCAAAAAATTAGCAATGTACTTAATATCGATAAAATAATTCAGGATTTTTAGTGATTTTTCGTTTAAAAATTTCAAAATTTTTCTCGGTTTTTCCTCGGTTTTTCTTGATGATTTACTCGATATTTATTATACTCGTTGTTTGAATAAAATCCTGGAGAGCAAAAAAAAAACATTGTAAAGAGCCTCAAATTTCAAAAAACTTGTTAACCACAAAGAAATTATGGCAAATACTTCGGCGTCTTTTTTTCCTAACAAATGGGCATCTATTCGTTGTTTTGCTCCACAATTTCAACAATTTTGTAAAAATAATTCCGGTAAGATTGGTCTCGAAACTACAAAAAATGTGGTACTTATTAGCTACTATGGAATATTCTAGAATTTTTATTGAATTCTAGAAAAAAAATTGCATAATTTGTAAAGGAATATGAAACAATACATCGAAACATACTATAAAATCAACTCGAATGGGAATTAGTCTTACAAAAAATTAAAATCACCAGATTGCAGACAATTATGAAGTAATTTTCAAAATGTAGTTTTTTTTTGTGTAAATTCTAATACATATTTAGGAAAAAAATGTGTTTTTTTATTACAAAGCAATGAATAACTTTAGTTATAGTCATTTGAATTAAAGATTCATGAAAATATAGAAAATCGTGTACAAGACAGGGCTGAGCTTCAAATGCAAGATATTAAGACATCAGATTTCGGAAACTTTAAGCAAAAGCTTAAGAATTAAAAACTTAATACTTGCGATGTAATGCATCGTTCCCCAGGCCAATTCAAACAAAATACACAACAACAAAAGCATTGGAAAATCAATATCCACGGTGTCTCTGGAAGAAAACCTTATTTTTCAAAAATAAACATCGCTAATTCTGGCACCATTCGAAAGCTGGGACTTTCCTCTTTCGTTTGAGCCCAAATTTGAAATAATCCACGGGGGTGTCTAAAAAAATTTATTTTTTGGAAGACTTTTTAACCTTTTTAATGGTTTTTAAACAGACAAAATCACACTTCTCACTATGAAAACGCTTGTCTCAGCTTTAGCGTTAACACAACTCCAAATGTGAATAACATCATTTAAAAGGACATTTCTCTGGTTACAACTTTGTAGAAGACATCAAAGTGATACATATTCAGAGAAAAGAGTTTTAATGTCACAAACAGAGTGATTATAATAACATTTGAAAAATCTAATAAAACTTGCTTCCCTGATGGTATTAAGATCTGAAATAGAACTCTACCATCTCAGTTATTGATTGAAGGGTGTTTAAATGTTCAGCATGGTTTATTTAGATTTTAAAAATCATATTTAACATAAATTTGATCAGGATAATCTGAAGATATGTCGGAAAGAAGATTTCAAAATTTATATCTACTTAGTGTTCAATAATATTTTGTTGTTGATTTGATGTCAGACTGTTATTTGGAAATATTCTATCAATTTACCTAAGGTTGTCAGATCTTAAGTCATCAGATTTTTTGCATATTTTTTATTCCGTATTCTAAAAGTTTTGCATTGGTTCAAACTAACGATGTTTTTTTTTCAAATTTCCTTGATTAAATAAATTAAACACGGGTTTTTATCTGGTAGCATGGATCACATCTGCATTTTCGATTTTCCCCTGGAATATTGTTTTATTATTTTTATGAAAATAAAATATAACATCGTGTCATGAACTGAACTTGCTTGAAATGCCTAAAATAATGTTTCTATATTCATTTGCCCAAATAATGTATGAATTTAAGATGTTACAAGTATGAAATGAGTAATGGATGTTAAGCAGGTGTCATTTTTTATACGGGCGGAACAATTTTTAGATTTCTTCTTTATCACTTGGAATTGAAACATCACGAGGGGAAGAGAGAGGGGATAAGAAATCATGTAGTACAAATTTTCCTTAATTTGGAAAAACATTGGACAAAAACTGGCATGCAAAAAACTTGTAAACTATCTACATTGCACAAAATCCAATAATCCAGAAAATTTAGATAAAAATTAAAAAAAAAATTAAAAACATCAGGTGATATAATTCTTATCTACAGTTTGACTTAAAAATAATAAAAATTCATAAATGCCCATAACTTCAGATTATCCTGATCAAATTTATGTAAAATATAAATGTTTTAATGTAAATAAACAATTCTGAACATTCAATCACCCTACAATCAATAACTGAGTTGGTAGAATTCTATTTCTGATCTTAGTATCATCAGTGAAGAGAAGTTTTATCAGATTTTTCAAATGTAATTATATTCACTCTGTTTGTGACATTCCAACTCTTTTCTCTGAATTTTCGCTTTCACAGTGAGAAGTATGATTTTGTTTTTGAAAAAACCATCAAAAGGTTAAAAAATCTTCAAAAATATAAATTTGTTTTAGACCCCCCGGTGGATTTTTTAAAATTTGGGCTCAAAGGAAAAGGGAAAGTCCCAGCTTTCGATTGGTGTAAAAATTAGCGATGTTGATTTTTAAGAAAAATAAAGTTTTCTCCCAGAGATGTGCAGTTTTAATACGTGCATATCTCTGTTATTAACCAACGCACAGTGGGGATTTTTGACGGGAAAAAGATATACGGAAGGTGGAAAAAAGATAAAACTTACTGAAAAGCAAAGGTGATTTTTACCCCATTTTTCTTATCCGTTTACCTAGCAAAAAGGTAAATTTTACATTTTCTCAATTCACATTAAAAAACTTACACTCACACATACGGGCCGGACATATCTAGGCAAATTTATCTAAAAATCTTTAAAAAAATCTGGTCAACTAATTTCAAAATTCGCAAATTTGCTTCATGATTATTTTGAAAGAACTTTCTCAAAAATGTTCGTCTATGGATGCCAGAACAAAAATTTAAAGCAACTTATTAAGTTTGAGTTTTTGATTGATTTTTCGAATATGTGGATAAATCCAGACGAAATCCGGACAGTTTTCAACGAAATCAAATATCCGGGCAAGTCCGTGTAAAACATGACAATCTGGCAAGCCTAATATATATAAGCTGAAGTGAGGATAGATCCATTACGGAAATATTGCATTAGAGTCAAGCATTAAGCCTTCGGGGGGCCGGGGCAATTTTTTTCGGGCCAGCCTTCAAAATAGTTTTTTTTAAGCCATCTTAAAGAATACCTTATGATTTTGAGCAACCAAAAGTTTATTGTATTCGGATGACCGTTGTATTTTCAATAAAAGTAGAACATGCCCCTTTCGATTTTTCCAACACGCCTTAACACATTGTGTTGCCAAAATCGAAAGGGTTTTTTTCTAAACTTTTCTTTAATTTTTTACGGGTTCTGATTATTATAATAATCGTTTTCTTCAATTTTTTACCATTTCTAGTCAATTTTTATTGTTTTCTATCACGTTTCAGACACATTTTGATTTTTTTTATTATCTTTCAAATGTGAAAAAACTCAAAAATGGGCAAAAAAAAAAAGAAAATTATTGTTTCATTCATGATGATTGTGAATTAGTAAAGTTAAAACTTAGAATGAGATACATACATAAAAGAAGAATTGAGAATCACATCTCAAGGTCTCAAATAAAATCAAAATCATAATTTCTGATCAAGATTTAGGAAATAATGCCTATGCAGTCAAAATATGAAATTTTGACGCTGGTGATTGGCAACCTTGCTAACTAACGACGATGAAAAATATCATATCAATTCAGCATAAACCTCGGCAATCTGTAACTCATTTTTTTATTTGGTTTCTACACATGGAAAATGCTTGATAAATGTCTGGTCAACATCAAATGTTGTCGAAAACTTCGGTTTGGGAATTCAGCGAGAATAAATTGTATAAAATTTCAAATAGCAAAAAATTAAAAATCTAAATTAGAGCCTAAGCAGGAAATGCTTAATTTATAGCTCAAAAATGAAATGTAAATTCTAATTTCATATCTTAAGCACTGATTATTCGGTTTTAAGTGATTTGACCATTTTTTAGAACTGGAATGCAAAATTTCGCAACCTACGATCTATACCAACCGATTATACTTTAGTTTTTGTCAAATGTTCCACCAAACATTCCAATAAAAACATATTTAAGTGGTCCAAATATAATCAAGTTTTGTTCATTTTAAACAGATGATACAATACTAAAATTGGTAAGTTATTTTAGCATATACTCAAAACTTAAAGTGAATCTTTCTAAATCTTATTTTCTGAGACTCAATAACTGTTTTATTGGACCACAGCAAATTAAAGAAGAAGAAAGTGTAAAGATTTTGGGAATGTTTTAATGTCCTCACATTAAGACTACTGTTAATAAAAATTATGATACCTTGATAAATACCATTAAATTCACATTTACCCTTCACACCAAGATATATCTACCTTTTCCAAACAGTTTTAATTCTGAACAGTTATATTTTATCAAAAAAAATTTTGCGCTCCTCGTTTTCGCAAATTTCATAATTTTTTCCCACAAAAGTGGTTTAAATAGGCGGAAATTTTGAATTGGACTGCATCTTTCAACAATAATAACGCTCACATACAGAAGTTCAATAAATTGTGCTATTTAAGTGAAAATAAAATGTGAAAGTTTTGTTGTAATTTAGGCTAGCGTTTGGCAAGGGTGAGCCGCACGCGTTTGTTTTCTCTCTTCGTTCGCGAAAATTTTCTTAAAGATCGAAATTTTTTTAAATGGATCCGAAAGAACATTTCCAAATAGTGATCGGTTTTTTGATTTAGTGGTGTTATGTGATTTTGATCCAGAAGAAGACAAGTTTGGAGTTTTGATTGTTGGCCAAATTAAAATTATTCCGTGTGAAAGAAGAAGAGGGGCTCGCACTGCGCCCTCCGGACCGACAAAGGATTCAAAATATCTAAGTGTAAATTTTGAGATGGAGGCCACGATTACCTGCATTTTGAGCTAAGTATTTTGTTTCATCCTTAATTACTTTATACCATAAATTTTATTGGCGTTCAAAATAAGCAAAACAAAGACTACATTTGGGCGTTTATTTATTGCCTCAACAACAACAAAACGAAAATGAAAGCTTTAATGTTTCGACATAATTAAATCATAATTCATTTATTTAAGCGTTTGTTTGCTACATCATGAAAAATTACTTTATTGAACCATTTTTAATAAATTCTATCTTCAGAGGTTCCGACTTGTAGCAGCAAGTAAAAGATCTCTAACTGGGGAGTGTCAAAAATATTGCAAATAGTTTCAATTGTAATTTCTGGGACTTTATTTCATGATTTCCTCAATCTGCCGTTTCATTACTTAGAAGAAACATTAAAATTTTAGGGAATGATCAGAAAATCAAAACATTGCAACATATACTATTATTCATCGATCGATAAATCTCGAAATTATTCAAACATTCTTTTTAACGATAAATTATTGATTTTCAAAAGGAGATCGGGACATAAGTTCAGTTTAATTAGCTCAAGTCATAGCTTATCTACACACTATTAATTTTTTGGTGTAAATTTAGGTCAAATTGGATGCACATAATTGAAGCATCACTTTTGACATAAAATTACAATAAGAAAAACAGAAACGCTTGAAACCATAATTTCTAAAAGACATAAATTTATGTCAAATTGGATGCACAAAATCGAAACATCGCTATATACACATAAAATTACATCAATTTTGACAGAAATCTGAAGACCCATAAATTTCAAAAGACTTAATTTTTCAAGACATAAAATTAAGTTTCTTTTCAGGGAAGTAATGAAAACATGTATTTTGGAAACATTGCTTTTTATTTCAATAACAGTAAATTTGACAAAAACCTAAATTTGCTATTTCTCTATTAACTTTCTATTTTCTTCGGGATCTCCATCCTTTTGGTCGATATAACCTATTTATGTCACAATCTGGTTAAATATGTGCTTACTACCTTAATTCAATCGGAGTTTTTCGGTTGTTAGCCATACATGTCTTTTACATTGCTTACAGCCACCGAACTTTTGTTCAAAACCGTCTCTAGAATGAACATTGCACTGAATCTTTGAAAAAAAGGATGATAGAATCCGAGCCTAGCATGAAGATACGAAAATGTCATAACTTGTGTGATAACTATTATTTATGTATTAATCTGACTGGATGGTACCTTGGTATATCTTTAAAAATGGTTAAAGCATTTTTTTAACACATACACTTCGTCGATTAATATAAAATAGTTTAAAGTAAAAAACAACTTTTTCAAACTCCTTACAATCCATAAAAAATTAAAAGCTTATGATAAGTAATGTCAAACCAACATGTTGACGAAATCCATTTTCGTCTGTTAAGTCAACCTTATGGCGTTTTCATTTCCAAGCGAATTGCCAACTTTTCGATGAACTCGATGAACCTTGTTTCATCGAATCCTAGTTAGCCATGAAAAGAAATTATGCGACTACGACAGTATAATGTTTTTCTTGGTGAAGCCTGCAGCCGTTAATAATGATATTGCGGTGCGAAACGGGAACAAGAGCTAGTTTGGTGATCGAGTATATTGTAAAGGATTAACTTGTATTAGGTGAGTACTTCGTACAATTACCCGTGTTTTCATCCATGCTTAATTCTAGATTCTGTACAGCAACCAAAATTCGATAAACGCAAATGGCTTATCAAGAATCGATGAAGTTCGGCGAACATCGAGCTCAAAAATACGCCTAAAGGTTGACTACCAAACGGAAGCAAAATATATCGGAATGGCCCTTGACATGAGGGACATAAAACGCCAAAATGTAGGCTTTGAAAGATAGATGCATTTGGTGAAAAGGTGGTCTAACTCATTTGCCCACACGTGTGGCCAGCATCAAATTACAATTCTGAAGCACACTCACGACACGATTCTATGGATTCCGCTAATGGTGCCCTTTTAAACACTGCTTCGAACATTTTTCCGGATGCAGAATGCAATTAAACTACGGAATCGTAATGAAGCAATGCAGAGCCCAAATTGTCCTTTTGATCTGTGACATGAAACCACAAGGCTGTTAAAAAAAACTATTATGGTCCGCAGAATATTTCTCGCACAAGCTTCGCCACTGGTAAACACCGGTCACCTTAAAAAACGATAAAGCCTGTGATCAAATAGGAGCCATCAGTATCCTCTTTGCCTAAAAAATATTAAAATAGGTACAGTTCACACATTAAAACAAGCGACACAATATTACCTGATGTACCAAATTGCTTTCAGTGGCTGGAAACATCTAGTGTCGGAATTGTGTTCTGAAGCTCGTTTGTCCATCTATTTCCTTATTGAACAAACATCCGTCTTCAGTTCAGAGGTAACCTTTTCAATGTAGGTTTTTTTCCAGGTTTCAACATCTGTCGTACTGAAGTGTCAGGAATGCCATGGAAAACGAGAAGACATCAACTGGAAAAAGAAAAAAAATACAATAAGGCTCTCGTGAATTTTAGATATTTTCAATCCGTTCCTAAAGCAAAGCCTAATCCACAAAGGTCGCGTTACTTTGGTTGCTGCTTTTATCTGGTTCGTCTAATGATATTTTCACTATGTAACATGGTTCGTCGGTATGAGACATGTTTTCAAGTTCGAGTCATCCTAACCAAATGGGATACCGGCGAATCGGTGCAGCCTCCAACGTAATGCAACCGTGCCCAAACTTGACCCTTTTTATAATGATGCAGCAGTATGAAAATTTTATATTATACCTTCATGACCCAAAAGGACATAGAAAGGAGAGGCAGACCTAGAAACTCGCGGCGGCAAAGCCTAGCCGCTGAATCTGAACTGTCGACGAGAATCTTGGCTGGGACCAGGCGCCGGAGTAAGTTGATGCCTCCAGTTTCAAAAATTCCGAATCTTCTCGTTTCTTGGAATTGGATAATCTGCAGCATCCAGATGCGTTTCGCATAGGAAGTATGGAATTCTGCTGCGGAAAAAACAGAATCAATGTTTTGGCGATTTAATGTTTTTCTCCATTTACACAAACTTACCTGTTCAAACTGGAAACCGTAATCATTCCGTTTACTCAAAGTAGCTTCTATGCCGATTATATATTCAAAACAAAATTCAGCTTGACAAAATAAATGAAAATTTCGCTTTACACTTAGACTGTTGACAACTTAATGGGAGCCATGTTTATTTATCGTATTTGTATGTGTGCTTTAGATGCGAAATGATGTAAAATCACATCTTTGTTCGATTAGGTCAAAACATATTTAGGTGTTTAAGCGTTTCTGGCTCGTGTAATTTTAAAAATTTTTTGGTGTGTACAGAAACCCAAATGTAATATTCTATATTCTAATTACTATTGCGGTGAGTATAATGTTGGTAAGTATCGTCATTTCCTAATTGCTTAACAGCATTTAATGTATCTATGTTCCATATATACTTTCCCAAATGACATAAATTCATATTTAGGTCTTTCCATATTCAAAATATTATATGAAGCGTTTGGTAGGGATCTCCACGCTTCATTCCTTCCCTGTATCCTGTATCTTTCGCGGTTTTCATCACATGGTTGGCCTGGCCGTAGTAAAATCTGCAATGCATAGGAATATGTAACAGATAATACGCTGAAAAGAAAAATGAAATACGCAAGTTTTCCATTTTCCAGGATGCCTACATGTTTTGGCCATGTTGATGTAAGAAGAAGAAGAAGAAGAAGAAGAAGAGAACAGTTATATTTTATCAAAACTCTGGTATATTTCACAAGTACCTACTCCCAATGGAAAACAGTCATGTAAGCATTCTGAGGCAGCTTACAAGCAAATTTATAAGAAAAGGATATTTTTACTTTGTTTCTCATAGGGAGTTATTTCTCCAAGTATACAAAGGTGGAATGGCACTTGTTGATATTGAATCAAGATCAAAAGCGTTGTTCATTTAAAACATTTTATACAATCGAATAGGGCAATTAACACCAAATGAATTTATTATGACGAAAATAAACCAAAATCATCTCATCATGAAACGGCTATAAAATGTTCTTAGCTCAAGTCAAAAATCAATCTATTTATCCTGCAACGAGACATTATTCCAACTAATGAAAAGTTATTCAGGCACAATGTAAGAGGGATAAATTCATCCAAGTGTAATTTTTGCAATAATAAGGAAACTATCAAAAATAATTTGGACATGGTTGAATGAAGAATTGAAAACAAAAAATTTAGCTTAATATTTCATACAAAAATCAATGAATATTTTTTTAAAATTTTTCCATGAATAATCATAAGATTATCTTCATTTCTACATAGGCGACAGTATTTTGATCCAACGAATGATTTTTGAAATACACGCATTCGTGACTGTCCCATTTTTTAATGAACTAAGCTTTATTATGAACCCATCAGGGTTCCCAAAAGAAGATTATAACAATTTTTTTAAAGACATACACCTTAGTCTTAGCCGATTTAGGCTTTACAGACTGAATAAATGACGAGGACAACTTAAGATTAACATTTAATACCCAATACTGAGATGCCCAGACAACCAGAAGTCGTATTTTATTTTACAGATTATATCGTATAGAATATTCTTTAAACTCATTTTTGTATATCTGCAGCTGCAATGTGCGGCCCATGCATATTCTGAATCGTATTTAATTGCATTACATGATTTTAATACGACAAGAAGATAGACTCGAATGAATGAACATATGAACTCGACTTTTGTGTACGACAATTCGCATAAAATCCGTGAAAAGATCGATACACGATGATCAGCCGTGATTGGCAGATTTTGTCGTGCTATGCAAAAAAAAAAATTTTTAATTAAGATATTTAACATGAAATACGATTTATATCACCACCAGGTGTTTGATCTTAGCAGAAATTACGTTTTTCTATCAAACATGATTGCTTAAATAAGAGATTATATTTTAAATGAAACTATTAGTAATAAAATTTTGTTTCAATTTTTAGTATATTTCAAAAGTAACTTCAAACTTAAGTATCTTTAGTTATAAGGATTAATTAACTTTGAAATGAAATGAAGAAGCATTACTCACTCTGTGATAGCATAAATGTATGTTCTTATATTTGTGTAAATGTCGTGAATATATTTTTTACTGAAACAATGAAATTTATCGTTATTTGAACAAAATTTGTAAACTAAAAAACAGAAAATAAGCAGAAAACAGAAAATAACTTGGAGATATATGCAATACAATCGTATATAACTGCATTGATTCGTAATAATGTGCATGCAATCGTATACCTATGCAAATTAATTCGCATGTCTGATTTTCGTAAAACGTATTTGCAGGCAATCGTAAAAAAAATACAAATAAGTTCAATAAAACCGTTTGTGATAATGATACATCGATGATTGGAATCGTATTCAAGGAGGCTTCAAAATGTTGGTCTATTTTTAGATCATCGATGACGTGTTCTACGATTTAAAAGATTTTAGTTATAGAAATATTCGATTTGCTTTAATGCCTTTGAAGCAAATCCCCCTGAATTTATATATTCCAGATAGCGTTGAGGAACTATCATGAGCTGCTGATCGTATCGTCAGGGGATCAAGTCCAGATGCTAACAATAAATTCATGAACGTTGAAAAAAATCAGCAATCCGGCAAATAATAAATTTGTACGATATAAACTTGAATTTGACAGCAAAAACGCATTGCTTTGAAATAATCTTATTTTAATTATTTTTGGGGATGAATGAACCAATTGGTTTAAAATCCCAAAAAAAAAATATTTTTATTCAACTGGCGTAAAATGACAGCCCTGCACTCAAGTCGCAAAAAACGATCAAGTAAGTCTTCAAACTTTCCATATTGTTACGAAAAATGTCGAATATAAAGATAATCCCAATCGCATATTGAGCGAAGGCCTACAAGATTACAACCTCTATCATATATATGATGATGTAAATTGTCATAGTATATTCCAAAAAAGAATCAGGGTAGTCGTAAATGATTCGCATGACAAATCGTGCAAATTGCAATTCAATACAATCCAAATCAAGAATATGTGTGCTAATGTACCTACATGGCTTCCAAAATTATACGTATATACTGGTTTTGCTGCATTATATACGATATGTTTACGCGTATATTTGCTCGTATATTTGTGTAAGAAATTTGAAGTACCAACCAAATGGTGTCTGGAAAGGACTATGACAAAAAACCTCGTTTGCTAACAGAGATGTTGCAGTGAGTTCGATTCTCACTTTTTTTGAGGAATTATTCAATAGGATAAAAATCTCAAAAAATGTCTTTCTTGTTTCACACGAAAGTAGTGGTCATGCTTGGGAGCTCGATTTTTTTGCCTGTAGTTCTTTTCCAATCATATCATCTTCAGTACAATACAGTTTTAAGCGCATTTTCAACTCATAGGTTTGCTGAATAGGCATTGGAGTTTTGCTATTTCTTCTATTGGCGTAGTTTTTTTCAATAAGTAGCAAATTGAAGTTCTACATGAGTTTTGTAACCTTTAAAAAACTGCTTTACAATCAAGTTTCATTCAATACGCAACGAAAATCTACTAGATTACTGTAAAATTAGATAATATCGAGCAGTTCGTTAACCGAGTAGCAAAAAAAACATACAGCATCGAAAAGACTCAAGTAACGTTCCTCTTTGTTTACATCATGAGAACCACATAAAAGTATTCGATGCGTAGTGTTGTGTGAGCAAATCGCCAAAAATAGTGCTGCTATTTGAAAGATACGTCTTCATCATGACTCATTACGCTGCATTTCCTTCTTTTTCAGCGAATGTTTTTATTTTCATTAGTTGAATCACAATCTGAATACTTATGCTGTATGTTAAGAAAAATTTTGAACGTAAATTAACTTCTCTTAGAAGCATAAGCCAAGTCTTTGTGACGTCTAATGCAGCTAAAATATTATTAGTGATGGCGTAGAGCTTGTTTTTTTCATTTCACTGGATTCAAAGCTGTGGGAATTATTTCCCTGCTAACAATTATCACTTTCGATTTTTTTTTAACAAGTTGTTTAAATTTTAGCTACATACATCCGATTTGAAAAAAAACTATAGCTACTCTTAAATGAATGATAAATGGTCAGTTTAAAAAAAATGAGAAAACAAAACTCCTAACAACATAATACGTACTTCTTTTTTGTCGACGGTTTCCTCTGTATTCACGGTTCGAAAACTCAGCACAGCACAGAAAATCCTTGCTTTTTAGCGTGTTATTTCCACTTTCTTTCAGTCCGGCTTAAATCTACTTTGATCAGTCGTTGGACAGAAACCAGAGCGTGGCAAAAATACTTCTTTGTTACACCACAGCACCAGGGAAGCAGTCCGAGGCAAAGTGAATTTCACTCGACCCTGCAACTCACTTCAGTCGGGAACTATATTTTTATCGTATCGCTATATCCCAATGCAATTATGCAAATTCGAGCAGCTCACAAAATGTCCAGAATCACAGCTTTTTACCAATGTTTCACATTTGGATAGATCCAATTTGTACTGTCGGAGAAGTCTTTCGGTTCGAGGGAAAAAAAATGGCTCGCACTATCTTTCGCAAATTTTCTAGATGATCTCAGTCCCCGAAATGCTTTGAAGTTATATAAAATGCATCACCATCATTTCGTTGCCAACGAGAAAATTGCTCGCCAAATTTTGAGAAAAATAAAGTAGAACTGCAACTCGCACGAACGAATGTTCTAGTAAAATCTCATTCGGGGAATTGACGTCCGGGAAAATTCCTCCTGAGATCGGACACTCACTTTTCTTGGAGCAATAACTATCACGTTTCAAGCGTTTTTTTTTCTATCTTATTTATTTTTGTTTCAGTTTTCACTTTGTCAAATATTCGAAAGGTAGCTGCTTAGTGCAGTTCAGTTCGCGAAGACGGCCGACAATCCGGGACCGACTGAAGATGACTTACTACTATTAAGTGCAAAACTTTCGGGAGACGGCGAAATTTTCCGCGCAGCGCGCGTGGAAAACAAGTTTTTCATTGACGGCAGCAGCCTCAATCGGCGAAGTTTTCTAGTAGTGGTGGGCGACCAGTCAGGAAAATTTTCGCATCATGGGCGGCGGAAAAGTAGAAAAAAAATCATCTCCAGCTGTTTTGAGGGAAGAAGAAACATTTTAATGTACACTTCATGAAATTTATCCTGATACATCAATTATTCATGAGAATGCAAAAAAAAAACTTAAGAAAAAAGCGTAACAGAAAAGAATCACAGAATATTTAGTTAAATTAACAGAAAGTGAGTATTTTATTTGCCAAAACACAGAATTTTTTCAGCAACCTTACTCTGAACCTTAAGCTGAGAAGAAATACACGGCACCCATGGCCAAAATTCGCATGCTCATCTTCTCGTATCCCGTTTGGCAAAAACAAGATCGCGTTCCATTTCAACGGTGAGAAACTCGAATGCGAGGTGCACAACGAATCCATTTCACGCTTCTTTCGACCATACAGACGTTCGCGCAAGTCTTTGTGAATGATCTGAGGCCAAAAGATTCAACCAGCAGCCGGATAATGGATGCTGTGGTTTTTCTTAACTTCTGCCTACTTCTACACGGATGCCGCCTACACAACGCCATTTGAGTCGAGTCGAGGTACGTCATTTCGGGGAAAAGTCTTGTTTATGTTTTCCGAAAAAACGTCACGCAGCTTTACGTCAAACCTAGCTAAGTGGCTCTTTCGATACGGACGTAGGGAGTTTGTTTTTAAAAATCGTTTTGTTGCGAGAAACCACTTTATTTGTTGATAAATGTAAATATATTGAATGATTTAAAAAAAATTTTCAATACTTTAAATATTTTCTCTTAAACAATTTTTTTTACAGAACTTGATATGAAATTGTATGCAAAAAAATTGTACAAATTTCATAAAAAAGTTAAATAATGGAGTATCGACTGTTGAATCTTTATCCGGAGCTGGAACAAGAGGTGAGTATATTTTTTCGGGGGGGGGGGGGGGGGGGGGGGGGGAGTTGAAAGTAGTGGTCACCCTCTCCAAGCTGAAAAACCGTTAAAAATTTACCAAAATGCTTAAACTTCGAACAAATTTCAAACTTTTCCTAGTTTCCTGGTATACCCTTGAAATTTCAAAGAGTTTCAGAAAAAAAAAGAAAGGTTGATCAATTTTCAAAAGGCGTTTCAGAAACGTAGGACTTTTACTATCTTACAATCATATCTTTATTTTAACGTTATAACTAAAAACTTAATGTTAAAAACATTTTTTTCACTGGAAAATTCACAGAAGTTTAGTTTCATAATTGCATACCACTTTAATTCTACGAATAACTTTACCATTTAGGAAACAATTTTTAATAATTTTAACATATTTGTCGGTTTGTTGTCGTTTTTCCAAACCCCGCCTCATAACGTGTTTGATATATGTATCATGACAATAAAATATGGTCCTCGGTTCAATTTCAACACTTATAAAAAAATTCTTCTAACAGGCAACTGCTTTATTTAACCGTTATTTATTTTCACTCTTTTATTCTTCCTTCGAAAATTTTCGTCATCACGTTTACCAAACTGCCTTTAAACTAGTATATAGAAATTCATCAACAGTGACTATTCGTTAAAATAAAAACTAAAAACTGATTTTAAATCTATTTATTATATTTATTGTCATCTACCTTTTTCACATATTTTGATATCAAAGATTTTAATTTATTTAACTATAATGTACTTAACTACAATTTTTTCGTTTTCAATAATATCTGAAATACATTTTAGTCATAAATTTATTTTGAAATTTGGCCTGATTTTTATGTTTCCCTACAACTGTTAAAAGCTTCTCTCTCATTCGCTTTTGGCGCAAACCTTTGGTCCATGACAGCCAAGTTTTGTTGTGAATTAAGTGGTTGTAGGAAAAAAAGCTTTAAATAGAAAATGTGTGTAACTTTTTTTCAGAATTCAGAAGCTTTATATTGAACTAGCTGACCCGGTGTGCTTTGCTACACCTTCCAAAAGTTATTGAAATTTGAGGTCCCTAGTTATTTAACTTTTCATTTATTTGCACAAAATTCTAAATTCAATTTCAATATCAAAAAAATGTTTTTTCAAAATAAAATTGCAACGTTTTTTTTTAATCTTAATTCATTTATTTTTTAATCCGTGTTTCAATCCTTTTTATGACTCTGGATTTCTTTGCCTCATAAATTTATAGCTAATGCCAAATTTTTTTTATGTATGGAATCTTCGCTGTCTCTTTATTTGTAGAGCAGGTCTCAAACTATCCTAGAAAAGTTTTTTGTAACAAAATAACATCACGAGACACTTATTTTACCTATTCGTTCTCGAATTATTATACAAATTGTTAGAGTGACCTCCTCCATCATTTCTTTAACCCTAATGGAAGGAATGGGGTCTCATAACATTAGAAAAACACTTCTTGTATACAAATACCATTTCATGTCATATATGGCGTCATTCTCGATAAGCTCTCGAGCTACTAAAAAAATGGGTGACCCTCTCCCCACTTTATATCTCCCCTCTGGCAGGAGAAGGGAGTCTCAAACCATCGAAACAACATTACCCGTTCACAAATATGTTTCCATGCAAATTTGGTTCCATTTACTCGATTAGTTATCAAAATATTTTTAAAAAAATGTATGAGTGACCCTCTTTCCGTTATATCGTTCCACTGGAAGGAGAGAGGGGTGCTAAATCACCGAAAAATCATTTCTTGTACTCGACTACCCTTCCATGCAAAATTTTGTTTCGTTTGCTTTATTAGTTGTCGAGTTATGCCATAAAATTTGTATCGGAGCCCCTCTTGCTGCCTACCTTCCCTACCTGGAAGGAGGGGATCAAGATGAAACATATCGTGTATTCAAATACGTTCTCATGCCTAATTCTGATCCATTTGCTCGATTGTTAGATTGTTACCATGTCATATTTGGTTCCATTTGTTAGATAAGTGCTTGGTTTATGCAACATAATCGTATATCAGCTCCCGTCTTCTCTAACTGTATCCCCAATTGAAGAAAAAAGAAGTCTCAAATAAGCTAATTACCTTTTGACGTATCCAAATGCTTTCCCATGCCAAAGTTGTTTTCATTTGCTCAAGTTATGCGAAAAACTGTAAAGGAGCTCCCTCTCTCCTCCCTATCACGCAACTGGAAGAAGGCAATAGTACCAAATATTCACAGAAGCTTTCCATGTGCTCAAATACCCTTACAAACCAAATTTCGTTTTGATTTGCTGGGTAAGTTCCCGAGTGATGTAAAAAGTGTATGAAAGCACCCTCCTCCCTTAAGATTTTAAAACTTGAAGAACGGAAGGTTCTCAAAATATCATAGAAACATTACTCGTAATCAAATACCTTCCCATACCAAATTTGGTTCCATTTGCTTGATTAACTATTCAATTATACTGAAAATTGTAATGGAGCCCCCTCCCCTTTTTATCTCCTCACTGGAAGGAGGGAAGGGTATTCAAAGAACTATTTATCTTACCCAAATAAACTTCCAGGCCAAATTTGGTTTCATTTGATCGAATAGTTTCCAAGTTATGCAATTAAAAAGGTATGAAAGCCCCCTTCATCCTTCCTGTATCTTCACTGAAAGGAGGGAGGGGTCTGAAATAATCATAGAACCATTCCTCGTATTCCCCTACCCTCCCATGCCAAATTTGGTTCCATTAGCTTGATTAGTTCTCCAGTTATGTTAAAAATTGTAAGGTAGACCCCCTCCCTCCTTCATATCTCCTCACTGGAAGGAGGGAGGGGTACCAAATATTCTTAGAATCATTCCTCGTACCCAAATACCCTCCCATGCCAAGTTTTACTTGATTTGCTTGATCAGTTCTCGAGTTATGAAGACTTATTACTTTTATATGAAAGGCCCCCTCCCCCCTTCATATTAGAGGGAGGGGTCTCATACCATAATAAGAACCTTCCCCGGCCTCCAATACCCCCACCTGCCAAGTTTTACGTAAATCGGTTCAGTAGTTTTCGAGTCTATAGGGAACAGACAGACAGACAGACAGACAGACAGACAGACAGAAATTCATTTTTATATATATTGAATATATTTGTAACATTCAACAGTTAAAAAAAAATTCACCCCCCTTGTACTAACCCAAAAATATTAATAATACTCCCGTCACTTGAAAACTTTACAAGTAAAATGCCTTAATGACACCATTTGTAAAAAAAAAAACAAAAACAACCAATTTTTCATCACTCAAAAATCAATCAATATCAGCTCTTTAACTTTTTGCACCAATGTGAGTTCTGTTGCCTTATGATATCAGAAGTTGAACCTATTTTTTTTAGTTTGTTTTAAAAGTTAGGTATATTTTGTCCGTTAACGATTTTTGTTTTTATTTTGTTCATACCTTCTTTGTTGCAAATTTGTTTCTTTTGTTTAGAAATAATTTCAATTTTTTTTAATTCGTTTGAGACGAATTTTTTTTTTTGTTTCGATTATGTTTGAGATGAATTAAAATTATAAAAAAAATGTTTCATTATTTCATTTTAGAATTAAATTAATTTGAACCCCAGAATTGATAAAAATAACACGACATTTTCTATCTGTTTTCCAATGACTTTTAGCTAAGGGTGAAGAATTTCACTAAATGCTAATGAAATTTATTGTTTTGTGAATGAAAATTTTATTTCTTCATTCTTCAATCCTCTTAGAAGAAAAGGGATAAAAAGTGACCGAAGAAAAACATTTGCTAGATTTTTTTTATAAAATTTTGCAAATTTTAGGATGTCGGCTCAAAAAGTTCTTATAAAATAGTCTATCGTGCTTTCATGCAGGCCTGTGCGAAGGACCCTTGAAAGGGGGGGGGGGGGGGCGGGGGGGGTAAGGAAGTGAAGTTTAAAAATTCAAATTTGTCTAAAAATAATAACTATACAAAAATAAAAAATAGAAAAGGAAAGGGATTTTTAACACCGTTTCTCACTCATAATTACCACACAAACTAATAAAAATATAGACTGATAAATAAAACCAAGTTTTTAAAATATTTCTCAAAGAAAGTTTCAACTTTTCGTTAAGTCATTGATATTTGTTTTTTTCAAAATGATGTTCTGAATGATTGATTATTCTAAACTAGAAAATTTGTTTCAACAAAATGTATAAGTAAATTTAAAATAAACATTTCCAAAACAAAGAGCTTGGAACAAATCTGAATTCTAGAATTAATATCCAATCTGGAACAAAACTAACAATGATTGGTTGATAGGAAAATTCTTATTTTCAACTGAAGGGTTCATTGAAAAACTCAACTGTAGTATTTTGAATTTAAACAAAATGTATTTAATTGCGATTTGAAATGTAAATTTTGGATAACTGAAAAAAATACATTTTGTTCAATGGTTTAATTGAACTTGATAAAAAGAATAATATATTTATTATGATTTCAAAAGTGCCAGTGAAAAAAGTCAGCGAAAAAAGCTTTGAATAGAAAAAATCCTTCAGTTATCATAATATACGGCTTAAAAACTTCATTTTTAATGTTCAATATATTAACTTCGTGTTCAACTGTACTGACACGGAAATGCTGTGATATGGATAATTTCGTGAATGATCAATAGAAACTGATAGAAAATTAAAAAGAAAGTGTTCCACAAAGCAAATACAAAGACAGTTTACATTGCGCATTAAAATTTAGTTTTAAAGATGCTTCTTCGGCAAATCTAATATCAAAAATTTAGCTTTAAAACTTAAATGTAACAAATTCCTCGATACAGAGGGTGAATGACCACGAAGGTTAAAATCCTCTTTAAATAAATTAAAAATAGAATAGAATAGAATAGAATAGAATAGATGCTTCTTCGAATCATTTTTCAAACTTTTTAGAAATAATTTAAAAATCATGATCGATTCGTGAAATATGATTTTATATAAAAACAACAATAAAAAGTTTTAATTTTTTTCAATCGCAGCATTTTAAGTTTAAATTTACAAGCTCTGAATATTTTGTCATGTTTGATTGAAATAATAGGTCCTGGAAAGATCAGATGATTGAAACTATTTTTCTCTTGTTTAAAATTTAGATTTCAGGACTTATGTGTCAAGATGACAAAAAAATCAGAATTAAAAACAAAGACAAGTTTGTTAAAAACATTTTAAAATTTAAATAGTTTGACTATAAAAAAGCAAGCTTATAATAAAATATGAAATATTTGTACTTTAAAATTTGGTAATTTTTTTTGAAAATTAAAAAAAAATATGAAAGAAAACAATTAAGTTTGTTAAAACATTTCAGAAGGTTTCACCATAACCATTGACAGAATATGATTGAAAAAAATATGATTGAAACAGCATTTTGGTGCTAATGAACTCGAACCTTTTGTCAAATTTGGTCGCACACATTAAGAATTGTTTAAAATTGATCAGTATTAAGTGAAATCAAACATTGATAACTGATTAACTAACAAACCTACATTTATGAAAAAATCTGAGTCCAATCCTGTTTATCATACTTCATCCAATAATGGAATAATGATAGAAGTAATGCATGATCTGAAAAAAATTATATTCAACAGTTTATAAAATAATAGAAAAACATCATTAAAACAAGTGTATTTGACATCACTACAGAAAGTTTAAATAAAACATGAGTTTATTTAACATATTTGTTAAAACCTGCAATATCTGTAAAAATATATCAAATTCAGTTCGGTTTAAAACTTCTTAAAAATTTGGTGAATGACGAAAAGTAAAAAGAAAAAATAAAACTTCTATAACTTTTTTTCGCAGAACTCAAAGCTAGAAGCTTGAGGAAAGTTGATAATTAATTTAAAATTTTATTTTAAATTATATGTTTTGGATTCCGAATCGTAAAGAAAAGTGCAGAAATTTCTCAAATGCATTTTATTTCTTTTCAAAAGTCAGCTGAAAGCTGATAGAAATATCACATATTAGGATTTAGGAAAGGTACCCAAATTGAACGAAATTATCTTTAAAATTCATTGCACCTCAGAAAAATGTAAATTTTGCGGTCTTGTGAAAATTATTATTACCTATTTAGAAGAACAAAAAACACGAAATAAAAATGAGTTTGAAATTGGTTTCTTGAAAAATATTTTATATCAACATAACATTTGTAATGGCGTAAACGATTTTTTCAATGGAATCAGGGCAACCTGGCCGGGTCGGATTTTCCCAAATTTTGTTCGACAATCTGGCAACCTTAGGATAGAAGGGCTAAGCGTAAGTATCTTTGTAAAATCTAGTGATTCTACCCGAACAAAAACTTAGTTTTTCCTTGGATTTTTTTTATTGACAGTACCTGTGATTTTTTTCATATTCTTCAGTTTTTTCCCTACGTTTCATGATTTTTAATTTGATTTTATTTATTTATATGATAATCTAATGGCTACATAAGAAAAATGCGAGTTTTCTCGTTTTATTTAGCAAATGTGTAACTGTATGAAACGAAGCGTTGAGCGTAAAAACCAAAGCTGGAAAATTAAAGTTTCATTACTTGTTTGTTCTGATTTATTTAAAATTTTATTGCATTTTGGTAGGTTTTCATGTATTAATGACATCCTTAAGTAACCTTTCACTAAAAATTCTTAGTTTAGAAGTAACAATTTCATATTTTGGTTCTCCGTTTTATTAGTGACACTTAACCATACTTATGGCAATCGTGTCAAAATCAATTTCCCAATGTTTGTCGCTAACTATTTCAAAATGCTTTATTAAGTTTAACGAACGCAAAATCGAAACGCCAATGACTAACTATAAACTACAAAAAAGATACACAGATACACCAACGTTGAAGACATTTTTTTATAATTATATTCTTTGAGTGATTTTTTCTGTTGAAGTAGCCGAGGATGAGGTATTTTGGGGCTGTTACTTCTATGAACTATTTGACTGCATGGAAGATGAAGATAAATTAAGGTTGCCAGATATTTTTCAGAACTTACCCTGCCCGGACAAATCCAAGCTATTTAATCTAAAAACCTGACAAAATCTGGGCATTTGACTCCAAAATGTCGACCAAAAATCCGAACAAAAATCCGAACAAATTTGGTCATAACAAGTCATTTTTGTCATTTTTGTCATTTTTGTCATTTTTGTCATTTTTGTCATTTTTGTCATTTTTGTCATTTTTGTCATTTTTGTCATTTTTGTCATTTTTGTCATTTTTGTCATTTTTGTCATTTTTGTCATTTTTGTCATTTTTGTCATTTTTGTCATTTTTGTCATTTTTGTCATTTTTGTCATTTTTGTCATTTTTGTCATTTTTGTCATTTTTGTCATTTTTGTCATTTTTGTCATTTTTGTCATTTTTGTCATTTTTGTCATTTTTGTCATTTTTGTCATTTTTGTCATTTTTGTCATTTTTGTCATTTTTGTCATTTTTGTCATTTTTGTCATTTTTGTCATTTTTGTCATTTTTGTCATTTTTGTCATTTTTGTCATTTTTGTCATTTTTGTCATTTTTGTCATTTTTGTCATTTTTGTCATTTTTGTCATTTTTGTCATTTTTGTCATTTTTGTCATTTTTGTCATTTTTGTCATTTTTGTCATTTTTGTCATTTTTGTCATTTTTGTCATTTTTGTCATTTTTGTCATTTTTGTCATTTTTGTCATTTTTGTCATTTTTGTTATTTTTGTCATTTTTGTCATTTTTGTCATTTTTGTCATTTTTGTCATTTTTGTCATTTTTGTCATTTTTGTCATTTTTGTCATTTTTGTCATTTTTGTCATTTTTGTCATTTTTGTCATTTTTGTCATTTTTGTCATTTTTGTCATTTTTGTCATTTTTGTCTGGTGAAACTAATATTTTTTCTGACTACGTCAATTTGATGTCCCACCTTAAAACTTTCGATCTACAAGCTGTATGATTATCTGTGAACATTTAGTTTTCAGATGCCATTGAAGTTGAAAAGTGTTGCGTGATGCTCCAGTTGACTGTTACATATTTTGGTAATTAACATTAAGTTGCATCCTGATGCAATTGCTTAAAAAATAAAATCCAAAACATTTATTCGGCCAATGACATAGGTAAATAATGATATAACCAGAATGGCGAATTTACCAACCCCTTTTGAAAAAAATTATTGTTCATGATATTTTTATATCTTAAATCTTACTAAAAGAAATAAGAGTGAATTAAGATTGAAAATTTAACATACTTTTGAAACTTATTGATGATTCTGACGACTTTCCACAGTGCTTTAGTGCAGTTTTTAAAGATTTGTAAAGCAATTCTATCAAAAAAAATGTTCAAGAACCTTATGGATACAGATTTCTAGAGTTATTCACATCAAATCTTCTTGCCAAAAAAACACAAATTTTCCTCAAATGAAAGACTATGGTTTCAAAATTTATGCTACATTGTCACCGTACCGGTTTAGCGTGGGTGCAACATTCAAGCGCGCCAAAGTTATCAATCTTTCCGGGGCAGCATACGCAACATTTTCTGTGGGAAAACATCGAAATGCTGTTTCCCGCACATCTCGGTTTCAATCACAGCGACAGGTAAGTAAAGTGAACGCCAAAAAAAAAAGTCACAGGCGAATTTCCTGCCCGAAATAAAACCGGGCCTGATGCGGACGGACAGACACATTTGTGACTGATCTATTCAAATAGTAATCTGGACCACTCAATTCCATCAAGCCACCACCAACGTTTGTTCCATTTCTTTTTTGTGTGGCCTGGGTCTGCCAAAATCATACGCAGAATGCAGATTTTTTCGGCTAGATAGGCAAATTTTTGAATGGATTTCCCTTTTTTTTGGTTCATTCAGACCTATATGAGCAGAAGAATGACAATTTTTAGGAGGAAAGAATCTGTTAGGTCAGGGTGTGTCATTTGGAATACTTTCTCGAAAATTACACTTTCAAATGTCATTTTTCATATTCCCAAAGGAAATGTGAAATGTTATGCCGTTTTTCATATAAATTTCCTCGTCACTTCGCACAGAATCTATAAGCAGTTAAACCGAAATGATTTTGTGGGGTTTTCTCCCACAAACACCATGGCGTTTCAAAAAGAAAAAAAAAACATCTCACCCAAAGAGACAGAACCCAAACCCGAAGTAGAAGAAGAAGAACTTGAACCGGCTGACCGAGTGAGTTTCTGCTGAATGTTTGCGTGTGAGCTAAAACAGATTTTCCGGGTCTAAAAATAGGAGCGACTGGGAGCCGACTGCCAAAATCCTACCGAAAAATCAACGGAAAAAAGGAGGAAAATAGAAAACGCACACGACGAATTTCAATTCAGTCGGTTGATGGTGGTGCTGATGATGATGATGATGATGATGGTGCTGGTGTATCGCTTTTCGGAGATTTAGATTATTTTTCCCATTGGAATGACAACATATGGTATAAAAAGAAGCTCTAGATTCCATTTCATTTTGCAGGTGAAATGAGATGCGAGCCGCGATTTATTTGGGAAAAGGCGAAAATGAAAAGCTGATGCGATTAAATTAAACTGGGATTTCGGAAGGATAAGCGATGAAAACCTGCAAATCCATATTCTAAAGTTCGAGCAGCATCGCATTCTACGAATGGATTTAGATTTTTTTTTAAATTTACTTTTATGGACTTGATTGTTGCTCCAGTAATACTAAGAACGCTAGTCATTCGAAGGAAAGGATAAAAAAAAGTGAACGTTTAATTCAATAACACCAGATATTCAACATAAGACTGCAAACTTTTTTCAACCCTTTCAAGTTGACAAATAAGGCCGGATCAAATTTCAAAATCTTTTTTTATCACTGGGAGTTGGAACATCGCGAGGGGGGAGAAGATAATATAAAATAATGCAACAAACTAATTAATTGGAATGAATTTCACGAAAGTTTGTAGCTGGTATGTAATAAAATTGCATACTATATAATCATTCAAAACCTATGAATCAAGTAATTTTTTATCGAAAATTTAATAAAATAAAGATGATAAAAAGTGATCGTCCACTTTCTGTTTTTTGCTTTGGTAATCTTTCGGATATTTGATAAATTTTTCGAAATTTCCAAAAAAAACTTAAAATATTATTTATTTCCCCTGAGGGTTTTTTGAAAATTTCGAAGGGGGGAGGGAGTTTACAATAAAAATTGAATTTATTTCCGGCCTAATTACTTGAATGACTGGAAGACAAAAAGGTAAAATGGTTTAATGAATTTTAAGCTCAGAATTCGTTAAACTCGTGAGACTGCATATCTAAAACTTGCAAAACACAAGCTGCCTCATTGCCTCTATTGCAATTTTCAATAAACACGTTTTCTGAAAAAAAAAAGGATTTGCTTAAAACTAAACAAAAAATCAAAATGCTATTTTTCGGCTATAATTTCCGAATTACGTAAATTCTATCGCAATTTTCCAAGAGTCTTGTCACGTTGTAAGGGTATTCCAAGTAGTTCCAAACCTAAAGTTTTACTTTGTCGGATCTATTATTTCCGTTTTTTTGAGAATTACAAAGAACAGAAGCAGTTAACATTTTTATGCTTTTTCAGTTTTCAAAGATCGAATTCGATTCATTTTATATTTTTAACCTTCCAAAGCTGTACGGTCAATATGACCCGAAGCGAAAATTTCAATCATCATAATTATCATTTCAATATGCTGAAGATCTGAGATTTTTGAGAGACAAAGTATGCTGTATAAAAATGATTATAAATAACGAGAAAAAACTCATATTTAAGTTTTGAAAATCGGTTCAATAATAAATGAAATACAGCGGAGCAAGGCAAAAGTTGATGACCTTAAGAACTGAGATCAAAATATCAAAATATTCAGACATTATTGGAAAGATTTATTTTGGGAAATTCCAAATATCAAGAGAGCATTTTAATATAACAAAGCTGTCGAAAGTTCTTAATATTTTAAAAATAAAATTGTTTTTCTGGACTTTTTCCATTTGGAACCAATTTCTGACAACCTCTTAAAACATGTTGATTTTATTTTTAAGTATTAAGAAATAAGAATAAATAATCTACAACATTTGCGGCCCGGGCATCGCCAACAATCTACAGGTAAAATTTTCCACGAAGCGGATATTTTGCGAACAGCTTTAGAGGGAAAGATGCTTGAAAATCACAAAATAACAATAAGAATGTGTGCTAAAAATCATTCTGTATTTTATTCGTAGTTGACACAAAAAATTTATGTATAAATACGTATTAGGGTACCCTTTAATTAGCATGGTAAATTAAAAACTTGTGAAATGTTATGCCCTGAAAGCTGAAATTGATCCTTGGAAGTGGCCGCTCAACGAGTCTGACGTTTGTATGGGATTTCGACACATTTTGTTCGGAGAAGAACATGAAAAATCAGTTCTTTATCATGGTCATTTCTTTTGAGTATGGTTTGACTTAAATCTTAAACCTGTACTTAAACTATGACGACTAAGATGTGTATTCGAAAAAAATGCAACATTTTGTTTTGTGAATAACTTCTTCAAGCATGAATGAAAATTAATCAAATTTTCATAGAAGCTAGCTTAGGTGTATTGTCTCCATGTGCAAAGTTGTGTGATGTTCTGTCAAGTAGTTTTTGAGATATCGTCCAATACAGAGGATCATTGACTAAATTTATTGGGCAAGATCGCGAAAAAATCAAGAAAGTCCTTATAGAAGACCCAAAAACAGCTGAAAATCACCTATTCAACCAAAATTCAGTCCTAGTGGATCTAATGGTGAGCTAGTTCATTCTTAATTGTACAATTTATGAAATGAAGATGAATGATTCCGTGAAGGTAGGGAATGTTAGAGATTTTATTAAGCGCAACAAATAATTTCGATAAGCGAACTGCATTTCTGGAAGGTAAAAAAGCTACTCGCCGCTACTCCTGGCAGGTTTTAAGCCAAAAACTTATCTCTGGATAATACAGAGATAAACAAGGAGAAAAAAATGAAAAATATGATGTCTAGCAATTTAGGTCAGTCAGTATTACATTACTATTGGCACATTGAAACAATAAATGGCTAAATGAACAAAGAAGGCTGCCTCCAAATTCGCCTTTTTCCCTGAATAACACTTCTCTTAGGTACTAAAAAGTTAATATTCTGTTTTGGGTGGATCTGGAGATGTGCAATAACTCGAAATCAGAGATGGTGTGACTTGTCAACAAATATGATGCTTTTCCGAGCCGGTCAAACCTGCAGTTTTTATATAAAAAACTGGCAAAATCAGGGCATTTGATTTCAAATTGACGACAATAAATCCGGGCAATATCCGGGCAAATTTTGTTAAAACTCAAAAATTCCTCAACAAAAATCAAGAAAAAACATGAAATTTCATTTTTTTATCAAAACTAATCGTAGATTTTGAACCGTATTTTAGGCATCCAAAAAACCTTTCATAATTATTTTTTATGAAACTTGCTCAAAAACTTCGGTTTGGAGGTGTGTGTTGTTTTTTTTTTGTTTGATTTGCCAAATAAAGTGAATAAATCCGGGCAATATCCGGGAAACTGAGCCGGGCCGGATTGTTCTTAAATTTAGTATAAATTATCCGGGCAAACCCGGATAAAACCGGGCAATCTGGCAACCTTGTACTAGACAGGTTCAATGAAAATTTCATTAATTTCCGTCCATGCAGTCAAAAGTTATTCGCAAAACAAAGTGTTGTATTTTTTCGAATACACTCCTTTTTCATTCGAAGACCGCATTTCGATTAGAGTAAATATTAAAAAAAATTATGAGGCTTCAAAATTGGGCTTATATTTTAAGGATAATATTCATCACGCACTGTTAATGAGGAGTCAAAAGACTCGACCGCCTCGACCGGAACACTCAATTTGAAATGCATGCCATTTTATCAAATAATGACTAATTTCAAACATTTTTGTTGCGTAAGATTGCAAAACCTGCAGATATTTCGAATAATTGATTGCAAATAAAATTTACCTGTTAGTTTGGAGATTAGTTTAGGTGAAACTGTCGGGAAGAGTTGCAAAACTTTATTCCCGTTTCCTGTTTTCATAATATTTTTTTAAGAATAAATAAAACCCTCTCAAACCCCAATTTGGTAAAAAAATATCGTTTATGGACGTAAACAACAGAAATTGATATAAATTAATTTGAGGTTTTTAAATATTTTAAAAATAAAGTTTTTTTTCTATCAGATTTTGTTGTTTAAAATTACCTTTCAAAATTGGTAAATTTTCACTAATGATTTTTTGCGCAACAATGCACGAATACAAAAAAAAACTAAAACAAATTATGTTTGAACCTTTATAATTCTTCATTTTTAAGTACATTTACATTAAAAATTTTCGTGTTGAATCGTAACTTTATATATTGATCATAAACCTAAACGGTGAGCTAAATTCGCTTTCATCGATGGTTAAAATATTTCAATTTTTCAAGAGTCTTATAAGCTTTAAAATAAGCTTTTTAAGGAGAGCCTGCCATTAAAAAAATTTTTTTGTATATTCAAATCAAACAAGTCCAATCTTCAAGACTATTTTTCAAATGCAAAAATTTTAACCATTTATGCAAATAAATAAAATTCTCAAAAAAAAAAACTAAGAGATAAAAATCACCAGATTTTCCGATCAAATTTATTTGATGCAAACTTGAACCATATAAATGATTTAAGTTTGAAATTTGGCTACATTTTGAACCAAATACAAGATATCTCGTTTTTCGCTTTCCGCTAGTATGCTCCATTCAAAATCATTATTCAAATATAATGAACCGATTTTTTGTGTTCCTAATTTGTTAAAAACTTTAACCAATACACCGAAAATATATAGATTAATATGCAGATTTTTTAAGGTGAAGATCAGGTACATGGTTCTTTAACAGCAAATATTTTTCATAAATAATCAATTCCATAATGAAAACCCTGTGGAAGATTTTTTAAATAAATTTTAGGTTTATCGCATAAAAACAACTAATTACTCTTTTTATTTTTTGATTTTTAGCTGAATGGTATAAACAAACTAATTTTGATTAAAATTTTGAAATATGGAAAATGAACTGATAAGCAATCTTTAGTTATTGACCCCTTGAAATCCTCAACAATTAAAATTGATTTTAAAATTTATTACAAGCTAAATCTGTTTCTGAATTTTAAATCTGCATTCTGAATCTGAATAATGAACCTGAACTCAACAATTGGGCTTTGAACCTGTATCGCCATACGATTTCTGAACTGTATAAAAAAAGATTTCCAAATCTTATTCCAGTTAAGAATTTTATGAGCCAAGTTTTTTAACCCTTATTCATGAATCTTAATTTTTCAAAATCTGTAGTGCAGAGTTTTTTCTAAATTCACTTTTTAAATTATTTATTAATATTCCAAACCTTAATTCAAATTAATTAAGGTGGTTGACAAAATCAGACAAAAAATCGAGTTGAGGAATTAAAATTCATCCAAACCAGTCATTAAAAAATAATGAAAAATTGTTTCATTATTTGCAACAAAACTTGGAATTCCTTTTTTTATATCAGTTTTTTTTTATCAATCAATATATTCCATATGCATTTTATTTCTGTGCACTGATTCTTATGTCTGACGCTTTAAATTCAGATTTTATTTAAAATTTTAACTCGTATTCTTTTTTTGATGCTCCGGAAGTATTGATTTAAAATTTTTAAACCAGAGTGCATTCATTTTTTTTTTCGACAAAATAGGCCGGAACACATGTCAGATTCCCATTTTGCCATCCCCCTGTCCTTAGAGTTGTGCTATATACCCGAAGGGGGAAATAAATAAAGTTTGAGCTTTTTTTCGAATTTTTATTTTTTCAAATATCCGGAAGTTTACAAGAGCAAAAAACAAATTTTGGAAGATGAGAGTTTTATCAACTTGATGTAGACTGCATGACTATGATGTAGAATGCAATCTTTTTTTGCACACAAGCTTTCGTGCAATTGATCCAATTTATTAGTATTTTGCATTATTTTATATTATCCCCCCTCGCGATGTGCCAACTCCGAGTGACAGAAGAAGGATTTAAAGTTGGTTCCGGATTTACTAGTTCAGAATATAAAACATAATTAAGAACAGTTTTTAATGACTTACCGGAAAATGCATTGATTTGAAACTTTTGCATCGTTTATTTATTTTGTATGGTTTATTAGTAAAATTTATTATTTTTTCGAGTTTATGTGATGGTCTTTAGTAGGAATATAGCTCAAGAAATTTTTTTTTATTTATTGTGCTATTTGGAATTGTTATTATATCTAACTAAATCCAAATTAATTCGCTTTAAAAAATCCCCGACCACTACTCTATTTATAACTCTAGAAAATTTGTTCTTTTTGCACGACAAAACACTTCAAAATGTTCAACAAAATTGTTTTTCAACTTAAAACCTTATCGCACCAAAGGTTTTAGGATTTTCAGTGTTACCAGATTTAATAACGGTTTTATTGAACTTTAACTTTTTCTATAGAAAGTTCCATTCAAATTAAAAGGTCTTTGAGGGTTGCCTTATCTAAGTAACACCGATAGTACTATTGGACTCCTAAAGCCCCTTATAAAATCAAAACTTTATCTTGTAGCCTGCTATAAAACTTTAAATGTTACAAATGTTATAAATGTTATACGATTGTGGTAATTTTTTGGATGTTATGTTATGAACAATCAAATTTTTTCCTGTGGAATTCAGCTTTCAAACGTTTTTTTTGTGAAAAATAAAAAATTTACTCATGTAAATGTTACTTGGAATTTTGGAAAAAATTAAAAAACTAGTTTTGAACCATAACGAAGTTTTTTAGACTTCAGACCCTGGACAATTAAAAAACTCAGTCTTACTCAACACTTATATGTGCCTTACGTCTATTCAAAAATGTTATTATAATAAATTTGATTCATATGAAATGTTTTCAAATTAATTAATGTTGACAAAACATAATCAGGTAAGTAAAAAAGATAACCACCCAACACTAATCTTGGCACCGATCTCTTTTTTCGTATCGTTCGAAACATTTTCTGATGTCATGTTGATTCACGGATTGATGTAAGCCAAGTCAAAATAAAAACCCGCGCACAAAAATCGAGCTCGTTACCTTCAATCAATCTGGCCTGCGATGTGCCAAATCCGATACCTGACAACTTTTCGATACACAGACGGGAATATAAAAAAATCAAATCGGATTCATTCTTACAATTTGTGTTCAAATTAAGATCATGTAAGGGCGTTTGTGTGAGTTGGTTTGGTTTATGTCTTTGCATCCGAGCGAGAGAGATGTTCCAAGAAGTTTATCTGGTTCCTGTGTCTGGGTGGGTAGCTCTGAATAGGTGCCTCGTCTTCGTTCAATTCGATCAGCTCAAAATTTGTGGAACGAAGCAGAAAAACAAAGTCATAAATTTTTATCGTCATAAATAATAATGTTTCACATTTCAAACCTCGAATGGTACACGGCGAAGGACAGTGGAAGTGAAGAGGTGAATTTGAGGAAAGATGAATGATAACCTGGAGGAGAGTTGTGTACCAGAAAGGAAGCAGGGCGGCCAAGGAAGAAGTCGAAACCGGAAGGAAAGAGCACGCAATTCCACATACTCTGTAACAATCGCAAACACGCGTGCGGCTTATGCGGTTCCGATTTCGGAGGTCCACGTGTTTGTGTTTGTGTCTGCAATTTGTTCCGGGAATCGGTTTGTTTGTTGGATTTTTGCTCCCCCGGTTCCTACATATCAGGTTTTGGCCTCCCCTTCCAAGGTCCTCCTACTTTATTTTTTCCCTTCTATTTTTGCTACATCATAAAAGCTGACATTCCGAGGCAAAAACAATGTATCCGGTTACATCGAAAATTTGCTTAAGTTGTGTATGGCCTGTATCTGTTTGTATCCCGTCTACCGAATATTATATCCACTTACGACTTTCCGTTTGCGTCAAACGGTGCGGCAATGGGTGGTTGTTCTGGTTTCCAATGGCAGTTTTGTGGGTGGGCATTTGGAAGCGTGGGTGGGATACCGGAAGGAAGAATTGAGAGTGAGCAAGACGCGAAAGGCAAAACAAAAGGAAAAAAATCAAGACACACCAACAGCTCCCAGTTGTTTATCGTCAGAAAAATCAATCATCCTAATTGACATCTGACGGATTTCCGGAAAACATGGTAAACAATGTAAGAAGGTACCTATACCTAGTGCCTGGTATTTTTTTTTTCGGGACATATTTTGGTATCCCTGGGCACATAGCCTGGATAAGATCATCTCCGAGAGAATTTAATCAAACAGCGGGGAATAGAATCAATCAAAAATCTTGCTGCTGATTAAATAAAACTGTGATGGATTGCAAATTTTCCGGGACCAAATGGGCACTAGTTTACCGTTATATGGACGCTGGATACTCTCATTGTGTCCATTTGGAGATCACACTGTTTGCTGATGGGATTTTTGTTTAATTTAATCCGGTGCTAGGCACAAGAACGTGAATTTTCTGTAAGCTGATGAGTATGCTAATGTGTTGCTTTGGATCGGAGTTTTTTAAGGTTTCTTTTTTTTGGATCTTTGAAAAGAAAAATCAGCATCTCTGAAAATTTGCCAAATAATCTCTTCCCTATTCAACGTACTTTTCAGGAAAAAAACGTTCGGGGGGTCTAGAACTATATTTTTATTCGACAACTTGTGAACATTATACAAGTGTAAAATTTTCAGGTTTTCATTAATAACCGCTACAAATTAACCATTTTTAAGCTAAGATAAAGAAAGATTTCTTCAAAAATAAATTGTTACTTCCAAAATTATGATAAAAAAATACTTTTATCAAAAATTTCGTTAAAAATGTTTGATTTTGAAGAAAACAAGAAAATTAACAAGAAACATCATCTAGAAATAGCCTTCAAATTAACTGGGAACTCTTTAGCCAATTTTAAATATAGTCTGTTTCACATAGAATCTGGTCGCAACTTTTCATTTACTGCAGCGCCCCTAGTTGTCACATCGCGAATCTATTGACAGTGTCTTGATTCGGATGGTTTGTTTACTTAGGGGTGAAAATTTCATCAATATTGAAGCAGTCAGTCAAAAGTTATCGACGGTGGAACGCGAAAGGCGAGAGAAAATTCTGCACACTCACGTAGAGAAATCGACGTGGTCAGGGGTAAAGATTGCGAAATTTCTGAAATATCCAAAATCGACTATAAATTCGGTGCTGCAACATTACCGGGACCCCCTTATGGTGGATCAAGCAAAACAAACCAGGCGTAAAAGTGCATATGACCGGAAGCTGCGAGCAAAGGTAATTCGATCAATTCACAATAATCCTGGAATCTCCTTGCGTAACTTGGCGAAAAAGTTCAAGACGAACCACAGTACAGCTCGACGAATTTGTTTGCGAAAAGGCTTACGGTCGTATCATGCAAGCAAACACCGCAACAGGACGCTGAAACAAAACCTGGTTGCCAAAACCAGGGCAAGGAAGTTGTACGAGAAAGTGTTGACGAAGTACAACGGATGCATTTTGATGGACGACGAAACTTACGTCAAAATTGAGTTTGGACAAATACCCGGTAACAAATTTTACCTTGCGAAGCGTAAAGGGAATGTTGCGGGTAGATTCAAGTTTGTTTTTGCAGATAAATTTGCTAGTAAGTTGATGACTTGGCAAGGGATTTGTAGTTGTGGGAAGAAGACTAAGATTTTCATCACTAAGGACACAATGAATGGAAATATTTACAAAGAAGAATGTCTCCAGAAGAGAGTTTTGCCATTCATTCGGTCTCACAAAGATCCGGTGAAGATCTGGCCGGACCTGACAAACTGTCACTACAGCCGAGATGTCGTTAAGTGATGTGAGGATAACAAGATCGATTTTGTTGAAAAAATGTATCAATCCACCAAACTGTCCGGATTCTCGTGCCATAGAGAAATATTGGGCAATAGTTAAGGGCAAACTGAAGAAATGTTGCAGAACCATGAAAAAAACCCGCTCAAATGGAAAAGTGGTGGAACAAGATGGCGAATGAGATTACCACCAGTACTGTGCAGAAAATGATGGCTGGTATCACAAAAAAAGTTCGAAAATTCATCCGTAAAGCTGACAATTGATTTTTATGTATTTTTTTCCTTAAAGTGCAATAAAATCCCTACAAAATGACATTTTTACTTTTGTTGTACGTTATTTCTTTGAGGAGAAATGATCAATTTGATTCGACCAGATTCTATGTGAAACAGACTTTTGCAAGGTAACAAGATGCATTCACTATGGCAATTTCTTTTGTAAACAGAATTTAATTGGGAGTTCAGTGAAGAAAGAAACAATTCAATCATTCTACAATGTAGAGGAATAAAATCATAACGAGCATTCGGGGCATAAAATGCACTCCTCTTTTTAACAAAAGTACGTATTTTCTTGAATAAATTTTCATGAGGATTTGTTTCGTTCTTTCTATAGTAATAATTTGTCACCAACAAAAAAATCTCCTTATCATCTTTACAGAAATATTGAAAGAAAAACCAGCTTGGTTTTTAAGTAACGAAAATATTATTATTTTTGAGCATCGCGAAATAAGCTTTTATGGCATTTAAATCAACTGTATTTACGTATGTATGTAGAAAATCCACCATGGGTGCACGGATTCACCGCAGTTTCGCCAACGTGCGCGCTTAATTGCATTCTTTAGATAAGTGGTTCGGCAAATCTACAATGCAACTAACCACATATCCGACACCATGGCTTCGTGTAAACTGTTTCGGAAATTCAATTGAGGAATCTCACCTTTTACCTTATCTTACCCTTATACAGCTTGAATCTTGGCGTAGCTTTAGCCTAAGTTCCGTTCACCAATCATCCTGAATTTTTATGAAGCTGTTTTACTTCCCTTAGTGTGACTCATGTAACATTGATATATCAGTAAGATGAATAAACATTAAAATATTAAAAAAATGGATAATTTTGAAAGTTTTGGGAAAAATTACTTTAGTGTCGAATTCCCGGATTTTTTTTAAATATGCTTTGTTGTGTTGTTTAACAAAAGAACACAATAAACAACACAATTGACGACTTAAATATTCATCTACGTAAACAACCATCTTCTCCTCAGAATACATAGAAAATTCTAATCTTGTATGATATTTGAATCATCTTGTTCTATAATGCACGCACCGCAACATTATGAACACATTGTTTCTCAATTTTCACCACCATAAATATTTTTATTTTTCACTTGAATCAATTTTAAAACGCGTTTTTTCTTAAATTTGTTGACCTGGGGCGAACAGAGCACTAGTAATCAGGGCACGATGAACGTTTTCTGCCGTATAATCTAGCAGCGAATTCAACTCGATGAAGTCAACTGAATTATAGAGGTACAGTTTAACTAGTCTACATCTGACGATTTGGCCTCTCGTTAAAATCCCAGACCAAACAAAAAACAACGATTTGGCCTCTGATTATCTCTCCGTCACCTTTTCAATTGGGATTGGACCTGCTAAAAAGAATAAAGCTTGCTTTTTACTCTTACACAGATTTCCATAAGAATGGCAGCTAATCGGAGTGAAATTGGAGTGGAGGCTATTCTCTGTTTAACGCATGAGAAATGAAACAAGTTAAGCTGTAACTCTATTATTCAGTTGATTTCATCGTGTTGAATTCGCTGCTGGATTCTCCGCAAAAAACGCTCATCGTGCCCCGATTAATGGTGCTAATACTGCCCTAGGGAGGGTTCTCATTAAGCCCCTACAGTGACTGGTTTTCAGCTTTTGGCAAAACATTTTAAAATGCATTTTTAAAAGTTTTTATCTACTTTTTCAAGTTTCAGCCAGTTTGAATATAGACTATATTAGTGACGGAACACGAAACAATGATGTTACTCTCATATAACAGCTGTTTTCTATGGTTAGGTAAGCGTTTTGCTTAAGGTAGCCATTATGCCCTTATCTCCCCTTTTGTTGCTTCTTTAAAAAACCCAAAAATGATTTTCTAACCCGATTTTCATAGGTTCCAGAAATGTAACGATGCTTTACGTGGAAGCAAATAATTTATTTAGAATTAAAAAAAGTAATGCTGGGTCGAAAAAACCGTCATGGGCAGGGAAGCAAATCGAGCGGATCTGATAATGATAACTGGTTTATCGCTTGTTAAGCACTTAGCGATAAATATAGGAACGCGATGACTTTTCATCCCTTTCCAATGCCGATCAAGATAACTCGTCTGAAAAATTTTCTCTCAGTCAGTTCTAGTTCTGAGAATATTCTCCAACAAAACTGCTATTTACGTCCATTCTGACTCTCCGCGCCCCCTAACTACATGCAAAATTGTGAGAAATTTTCTCTGGTCCTCGAGCGAGAACTTATCCTAAACGTTACAAGAGACGTTAATTTTGATTCGGAATGCACAACTTATCGAGAGCAAAATTGACGTTGATAAGCGCGAGTACAGTGTTCTGCGGATAAATATCTCTCTTACGGATGTTTTGATCGGCAAATTCTATCGGAGGATAACGATTTTTGGATTCCATGGTCATGGATAAGCCAAAAGAAGCTTCAGTAATTTTGACCAAGACCGGTTCCCTGAAGGCACTCCGGCTGAGCTGCTTGACTAATAACATTTGGCCGTTATTTATTAAGAATAAATATGTGTAAATTCAGGAGGCAGTTAAAAAAAGGTACAAATTAAAAGAAGAATCAAATAAAACATTCGCAGCGAAATCTGAAAAAACGGCAACGTCGCTAGAACTGTTTTCGCATAAGGAATGCTCAGTAGGCCCATGGGTTGTTACGTTTTAACTCGTTTGAAGTGTGCGTAAAATCACGCTCTCAAACCACTGGGCTTGCTATACATGGGAATTCCGCTTCTCAGTTTCTCATGCATAGTTAGCTAGTGTAAAGCAAAGGCGGGACAATTCACGGGAGCTTTTCATCAACATGCCCTTTAACCTAAAATTTCAAGACCTATCAAGCTTTCTCCTATTGGCGTTCTAATGCCTGTCTATCCACCTTTCTTTCAAATTTCTATAAACAAAATTTTCTCTATAGTTTTCATTCCGCCGAACATGCCATTTAAATTATAATCATAAATAAATAATAGGATTTCTAGACTATGTGTTTATTATTTGATCCATTGAAAGTTCTACCAATGGTCTCCTGAGAAAGCAAAGGAAAAAATCGGTAGTTTAAATACAGCTTTGAACAGTGTTTAGGCATTACCTGGTATGGTTGAGATGCAGTGGTTCATATCCCGAGGCTATGAGCAGTTATTTTTGATTCCAAGGTAAGTAAACATTAAAACCAATGAAAAACACCATGATAGACCGGGAGTCTAGCAGTTTGTCATCTGGGTGTCTGATTAATCTGACAACCGGATTTTTTTTCAGCGCATGGAGGGATTTTGGGATACAACGAAACCACCGCCAAGACACCGTATGCTGCTGCAAATCTATTCTCGTTATTCTTTCAGAGTGTTATGAGTAATAACTCACCACCTTTGTCAGAATCATACTTGAGTAGTTTGCAGAATCGAGATTTCAATCTAAGTATGCTGAACTTTTCTCCTAATGATGTGTTTCATATGATGGCTTCATTGGACGAAACGAAAGGTCCAGGCCCGGATTGCATCCCACCGCTCGTGGTAGAAAAATGCGTTGAGTCTTTGTCCATCCCTCTATCAATAATCTTCAACAAATCGCTAGAGAAGGCTGTTATTTCCCGGATCTGGAAGACTGCTTCAATAACTCCAATTCATAAAGCTGGGAACATACACCAAGCAGAAAATTATCGCGAAATATCGATTCTTAGCTGTTTTCCGAAAATTTCGGAGTGTCTCGTGTCTGATGTGCTGTACCAAACTGTGCGACATACAATCTCTGAAGATCAACATGGGTTCATGAAAAGAAGATCCACGACCACCAACCTCATGACGTACGTATCGAAATTAGTTGACAGACTTGATAAACGTAAACAAGTTGACCCCGTGTACGTAAATCTGAGTAAGGCTTTCGACAAGGTGCCGCATGGTTTGGCTGTTGAAAAATTGCGGCGATTGGGGTTTCCTGATTGGCTCTGCAATTGGATAACCTCGTATCTTGTAGGCCAAACTGCTTTCGTAAGACTGGGCTCTGTTTACTCGACACCTTTCAAAATTACCTCGGGAGTGCCTCAGGGAAGTCACCTGGGACCTCTGATATTCCTTCTCTTTATCAACGATTTGACTGCTACTCTTGAGTCAGAAAAACTGCTGTACGCCGACAACCTCAAAATTTTCCGAACTATTTCTTCGTTAGTCGACTGCTGCGCTCTCCAAAAGGACATTGACAGTCTGCTATATTGGTGCCATCAAAACGGCATGACTCCGAATATAACCAAATGTACTACCGTGATTCACTCGACAACGAAGTCTCATCACGTTCGAGTACAAAATGTCAACGACTAACTTGAATCGCACATCGGTCGTCAAAGACCTTGGCATCACTTTAGACAACAAGCTCAACTTCTCCCAGCATATTTTCACGACAGTAGCCAAAAATTTCGCAATTCTTGGCTTCATACGACGGACTTCTACAGTCTGCAATCACTGTATTGTGCTCTTGTGCGTAGCATTATCGAATTTGGAGTGCAAATTTGGGCGCCGTATCAGGCGGTGCAATAGAAAAAAAAGAGAGAGTACAACGATGCTTCGTCAGATACGCTCTACGCCAGCTACCTTGGAACGAGGCCCTTGAACTTCCGCCTTACGAACAACGTTGCTTGCTACTTAATCTACCGACGCTGGCATCAAGGCGCGTATTCTAACAACGACTTTTCATTTTCGACATCTTGTAGAATAACGTGGATTGTCCAGAATTGTTATCACTTCTACCGTTTAATGCTCCTCTGAGGACTACCCGATCCCAGGAATTGCTGAGACTCTCTCATCGTCGAACTCAATACGGTCAAAACATCCCTTTAGGTGTATGTTGGGTTAGATTTAAAGAAGTTGCTAGTGAATTTGATTTTAACATTTCGAAATGGGTTGTCTAATCTAGGATAGTTTGAATTTCTGTAAATAAATGGAAGCATCTGCAAAGATTGTTAAATAAATAATTAAATAAATTTTAGACATTCCCGTAGAGGTTGTATAGCATTTCTTTCGGACAACGGAACGAATTTCGAAGTTCGTTCAAGAACTTAAATTTCGAGCTGATTAGAATTCTCAAGGACCTCAGGAGAGAGCTGATTAAGCTTCTATGAACCCGTTTGAAAGAAAATTCTGGTTTCGTGGGAAAGTTATGGCATGGCGAGCCATTTGTGAGTGCGATTAAATGTCTTATCTATTCATAACCACAGTTACAGTTAATGCAAAACATACTAAAAAGAAGGCTACAAAAATGATAAAATATAACAAAAATGATAAAAATTTATGTTATATCATTTATATATTTTATCATATTTGAATACTCACGAAAAATTAAAAAAAATCATAAAATGATTGAAAGTGGTGCAAAATAACATTAAATACAAAAGTTGCAGAAACTGATAAAAATCGACAAAATTTAAAAAAAAATCTTCTAAAATATAAAAATAAAAAGAAGCAAAAAAATAAAGGAAAGAAAAATACATGTACAACAAATGATAAAATAAAATTAAAATAACAAAACAAAACTGAAAATCAGTTAAAACAGCTAAGAAAACAAATAAAAATACAAAAATGTGAGAACGACGAAAAAAGAAACGGAAAAAGACAAACAAAACACAGAAAATATGTGAAAAAATTTGAAAAAAAAAATTATAAAACAAATTACTAAAAATGACAAAAAAACAAAAAAAAAACAAACGAAAAATAAGAAACTATAGCAAAAAATTGCAAAAATTAAAAAATGCCGGAACGATAAAAAACCACTAAAAATATTACAAAAATATTAGAAAAATATCACAAGAATTAATAAAAAAGAAAAAAAAAACTATGAAAAATAACAAAACATAACGAAAGATAACTGAAACTACAAAAATTCAAAAAATTGCTAAGAAAATCCTAACAAACAAAAGGTTTCAAAGAGTGGAAAAATTGACAAAAAAGAAAAAATAAATAACAAAATGAAAAAAAAGACAAAAATGAAAAAAATGACAAAAATGACAAGAATGACAAAAATGACAAGAATGACAAAAATGACAAAAATGACAAAAATTACAAAAATGAAAAAAATGAGAAAAATGAGAAAAATGACAAAAATTACAAAAATTACAAAAATTACAAAAATGCAAAAACGACAAAAATGACAAAAATTATAAAAATGACAAAAATGACAAAAAGACAAAAATGACAAAAATTAAATAAAGACAAAAATGAAAAAAAAGACAAAAATGAAAAAAATGACAAAAATGACAAAAATGACAAAAATGACAAAAATGACAAAAATGACAAAAATGACAAAAATGACAAAAATGACAAAAATGACAAAAATGACAAAAATGACAAAAATGACAAAAATGACAAAAATGACAAAAATGACAAAAATGACAAAAATGACAAAAATGACAAAAATGACAAAAATGACAAAAATGACAAAAATGACAAAAATGACAAAAATGACAAAAATGACAAAAATGACAAAAATGACAAAAATGACAAAAATGACAAAAATGACAAAAATGACAAAAATGACAAAAATGACAAAAATGACAAAAATGACAAAAATGACAAAAATGACAAAAATAACAAAAATGACCAAAATGATATAAATAACGAACATAACAAAGAACACAAAACTGACAAAAACGTGCGAGAGATTTACAACCGTTTTCCATTCCTACAATCTTTTGGCCGGATCTCAATTCCTTCCAATACTCTAAGGATGCATTAAATTGGTGTGAAGTAAAAAAGGTCTTATGTTTACCGAAAGACATGGACCCTTAAAACTGTCCAGAGATTCGTCTTATCGAAAGTTTTTGGGCGAACAGTGTTGAAAAATGCAAGAAAGATCGGCCTAAAGATGTAAAAATATGAAGAGAAAATTAAAAAAAAACTCTCCCACTTTACAAAAACTTATGCTAGTAAGTTAACATTAAAATCAAAAACACTGTTATGCAGTTAAAAGGTTTAAGAAACAAATCATTTTTTTAAATCAATGATTATTTCATTTAAGAAAGAAAGTGTTTTTGGTTGAGTTGTAAAACGTACTAAATGGAATTAATCGAAAGTACTTTGATGAATCAGACCTGTTCAATGTTAATAATCTGTTTCAGCTTTTCACAAAACATGGCATCTAACATAGTTCATTTGCTTCATTATCTTACCATTTTTTTTCGAATGCAAAAACAACCCACCAAGCCAGCAAACCGCACGCACACAAACACGCACAATCTTATCAATCATAATCTTTCGATTTTATTGAAGTCAATCATTCGCCAAAGTGAGCACAACCAACCAACGAACTTCTGAAAGAGTGGTGATGTGCCTCCCCGGCCCCCCCAAAAAATGATGGGTGGAAACGATGAAGGATGTTTGTGAACTGGGTGCTAAGGGTGCGTGGGAGGAAGGAGGAGGAAAAACGACTGCCAATTGATTGATGGGGGTTTATTTTGTTGCGAGATCGTCTTCCCAACCGAGTCGACGTCTTTCGTCGCGCAGACACAACCATTTTCATGGATGAAGGTCAGATTCGTGGAACAGATTCTGCCTTTTGGGGGTGAAGAGAAAAAAAAACCAGATTACCAAGGGGGCGAGATTATTATTTTTATCATTTTTTTTCTCGTCCTGCGTTCCAATTCCAGGATCTTGGCTAGGACCAGGGCGGGGGTGGAAATGTTAACGAAATACATCTTTCCGAAGCAGATGGATGAATAAATGCGGCGGAAATTCGTATATCATCATTTCTGATCTTGTTTTCAATTTTTCTTCCCTAGGCTGCAGCTGCTGCTGGTTTCACGCAGTGAGTTACTGATTGCCTATGGTGATCGAATTTTTGAAACATTAAAGTGAAAATTCCATCATCATCTTAAATTAAAATTTGGGGTGAGGAATATAATCAAAGCTTTCACGAGGCATCTTCAAAGCTTAAAAAAAGTAGAATCTTGAAGCGTTAAATTAAATAAGTTTCAGATTTCTAGTAACGTATTTAATTTTAAATTATATTGTTTCATCGAACATTTTAGTTAAGGTAGTGAAAATTTAATCAATTAATACATTTATAAACTCTGCGAAACATTTTCTGTAGAACTGCCAGAAAAAGCTGTGGTTTTTTAACGGTCGCCATATGATGAGAAAAAAAAAATTCATAGCATTTAAGTACTTTATCTTCTAGAGACCGTGAAGACAAGTAAATTATAGGTACATTTATCATGATAACAAAATTCAGATCGTTCAGCTGTTCACCTACATAACTAATGATAAACCGAGTCTCATTACAGTCCCATAAGATCCTTCCGAATTAGTGCCAGGAATTTTTATTACAACCTTCCCGTCAAGCAAAACAAACGACAAGCCTAACGAGTCCCATATTTTGCAAGATCAACAACTTCCGGCTCCATTCAAGGGGAAAACTCACAGAAAAAAAACATCGACAGCAGCAGCAGCGGAAAAATGTCAATGTTATCACCATGAACTCATCGTAAACCAGTTTTGCAATGTTAGATTTTTCTTCTCTTTTTTCCGTCTTTTATCACTGTCTTGCTCTCGAACTCCCACGCTTGGAATAGATATTAAAAACGTTCCCGTGTGCGTATTTTCGCATTTCATTGTGTCTCACACGTTTATGTTTTCGTTTTATTTGTTTGACGCCCTCCTCAGTCAGGCAGGCAGTCAGTGGTGCAAAGAATAATATCTCATCCTTTAATGATTTTCGCCATTCATTTCTGTGTCGTCCAACTGTCAGTCAAACTGGGAATATGTCACCTTTGAGGAAGATACTGAATGAAAAGGAGCGAGACGGTGGCAAACTTTTAATGGTCCCCGAGAAACAGGACATTTGAAAAATCATTTCACACGCGTTTCGTTTTGGGACTTTAAACAATTTGTTTTACTCGAGAGTGATAAAAATGTGTTCTAAAAACAAGGAAAAAGTCTAACTCAATCAAACCAAATATTATCCTAATTGCTGCTTCAAGCCTCCCGACAAACAACATTTCATCTTCTCCAGGCCGCCGAGATAAACGATTTGCAAATTCACTCAATCAGATGTATTCAACTTCCATTTACCTGCCTGTTTGCTTCTTTTTCTGGCTTGTCATGCTGAGACAAATCCATGCTCCATTTAGTAAGCAAGCGCAAGTCCTAGCTCATCAAAAGCTCATTTAACATCGTCAATCAGCCATTTATCTGTTGGTTGTTTTTGTTTTGTTTTGTTTCGCTTTTGTTTTTGGTATTGGTTGCCACGAAACAAAAATCCTCTAGCCAGCCATCCAGAAAGAATATCTTGACTTGAAACCGGAAATTGTTTTGCTGATGTTGCTGCCAACTCGAAGCAATGGTTTTTTTTCGTTTGACGGCATTCCAAGCTGAGCTAGATAAGAATGTCTGGTTGAATGGGGGAAACTTTTGATGGAAAGTTCAATTGCAATATAAGCGTCAATGTAAAACTTGTAACACTATGATACCTGTATATTTTTTATTTGTGTTTTTTTAATTCATGGTTGAAATAGTTTTTTTTCCTTTAAATTCAAATAAATAAATAAATTTTTGGAAAAAAAACACAGTTGGACTTTCTCTTCTATCGCCTCTCTGGAGCCGCAGCTATATGGAGCCACAACAATGAAATATTGTAGTTATCACTTGTTGATTATGGGTTCTTTGGTAAGCAATATTCAATATATGACATTTTCATTGAGTTCAAGAAACCTGAAAATATTCAACATTTAAAAATACAAAATTTTGGCTAGATAACCCGTATTAGTGCAACACTAAAAATCACTTTATTGATCAATTTAACACTTAATAGCACAAGGTAAGAACAAAAGTCGATCCATCCAACTCAAACAGCTGTAGTTTGCAAAAGCTAGCTTCAAAAAGTTCAAAAAAATTTTAGTCTCAGTTTGTTGGTTAATCCGTAGCACATTCATTGAATATTTTTGGGGTAATTTTGTACTATCATCGGACAAACTATTCCTAGATTTTTTTTCGAAAAAAATCTTTATCTTAGACTCAGCCGTCTTAAGAGCTAGAGATCTGAAATTTTTCATGGATGCTCATTAGGATCAGGAATGATGAAAAATGTTTTTAAATTTTTGGACGACCCCTTCTGAAGGGGGTCGTCCATACAAGACAAATATTGTTTTCACGTTATTAACGTTATTTTCCGTCGGATTGTGATGAAAATTTACACATGAGTGTTTTGAGAGACGAGCAATCGATTACAGTTATCAAATTTAAGGTCAGGGGTTGGCCAAAGGGGTCGTCCATATTCACTGATTAATGTTTTTGCGATATTGGTGTTATTATACACCGGATTGTGATGAAAATTTGCACATGAGTGTTTTGAAAGACGAGCAATCGATTTAAAGTTTCGAATGGCGGATCAGAAGTCGGCTGAAGGAGTCGTCCATACCCAACTTTAATCTTATTGCGATTTTGACGTTATTCTACATTGGATTGAGATGAAAATTTCCGCATAGGAGTTTTGAGGGACGCTCTTTTGCTTTCAGGTTTCAAATTTTGACTCAGGGGTCGGCAAAAGGGGTTATTATCTGTTCACTGTTTTTACGATATTCTCTTGATTGAGCATAGAATTGTAATGAAAATCGGCACATGGGAGTTTATCAGAAAAGATAATTGATTTCAGGTGTCAAGTTTTGAATCGTGGTCAAAAAAAGGCCGTCCATGTTAGTTGCTCACTGTTTTCGCGATATTGTCGTATCATGCATCGGATTGAGATGAAAATGTACAGATGAGGGTTATAAACTATGAGCAATTGACTCCAGGTAGCATATTCCGTGTCAAGGGTCGGCGAAAGGGGCGTCTATATTCACTGATCACTGTTTTCAAGTTCCTGACGTTATTTTACATATAATTTTAAAAGAAAAAATAGCACAAGGGAGTTTTGAGGAACGTCAAATTGGTTTCAATTATCGAATTTCGGGCCATGGGACAGAAAAAGAGGGTTTCATTGAAAGTTCAGTGTTTTGTGCAATAATTTTGTTGGAGGCAGTTAATTGATACCAATTTAAGTGTGAAGGTCAAGCAAAAGAGTCGTGCACACAAACAAATAGTACATGTTTCTGCCATAATGTCTAGATTTTGCAACCGATCGAGAAGAAAACACTCTCACATAAATTTTAATAAAAAGCCAATCAACCGTTTAATTTGAATTTCAAGTAATAGTAATAGTAGCGACTTTAAACACTCTTGAATTTTTTCCCCAAAATTGTCGAAAGAATTTTTCGAATTCATTTTCTTAACTCATTTTGACGTACCAATGATTTAAAGCGAAACGAAGTTCGTACGGGATCAGCTATACTAGCATTATAAAAAAATGAAACTTTGAGATTGGAATTTTGAAATATTTTGAGTTAAGATGAAGCATTAGACCGCTGCAAGCTTTGTAAGGAAATTTCAAATTCTTCAATTTTTACACTACCGATAACTTTTTTTGGTAACTTTTGCTGCCAGAAAAAGTAGTAAATTTTTTTGAAGCGGTCCATCCAGTCCTGAATAAGCGAAACGGGTTTTAATTTTGTTTGGAAATTTGTATGAGAATACAAAATTTTTCATTGAAAAATCACCAGAGATGTTCCAATAGCTCCAAAAAAATAAATAACTTTGGAAAAAAATTATTCCTTGATTCTTGAAGTACAATTCATGTGAACAAAGCAAAAACCGAACTTAAACCCTAGAAAAAATATTCGATGTTCTGCAAACAATAGGATGAGAATAAAAAAAATTCTAAAATCTGCTTTGCATTGCCAGAAAATTTATTTGTTTGTATAGCCTTTGCAAAAACATTTCATGAAATTATTAAAAGCTCTAGCAAACAAAGTCTGCCATTTTTCAATACATTCCAGTGACATCAGATTTTTAATTTGAATTGGTTATAACTTTTTTCAAGAAATAACTAACTGCTTGTCATCTTAGCTAAAAATGAAGCTTAAGAAAAGTCGAAACCAAAAATAAAAGACTTACTTCATTTCTAGCTCATTTGAGTTTTCTGGATGATTTAATTGGCAAAAATTTCCTCTTCCATACATATTTCCATACAAAATTGAAACACGTTGCGCTTACTCAGGAATCAACCAAATCATCTCAAATTTTACACTGATGCTTGGTGACCCAAAACGCATCGAAAAAATATATGGGAGCAAAAATTCATTTTTTGCAGCGGTCTAATGAAGCGGTTAATGCCATGAACCCTTGAAAATAAAACTGTTGGTTTCAGATATTTTCTATTTTTTACATTATCAGTCGAAAATATTGGTTCATGAAATCAAGTATTTGTCAAATAAAACGGAGCTTTCATAAGAAAGATTGAAAATCTTCAAAATTTGGGATTTTAAAAGGAAAACTTGAACACAAGATGATGAATTGGATTGTTGAAAAACCATTAGCTTTTGACTTTAGGTTGTTGTTAGACTAGATTAATAATTCATTTGAATTTACATGATGCTTTCAAAGCCAAAGGGGTATTAAAAGTGTTAAAACGATTTTTCATGTTTCAAACTGTTTTTCCTTATTTTTAAGATTTTTAGAATTAAACATATATTTTTTGTCAAAAATATATACTAATTTTCGGAATATTTATGGAAAATGACAAAAAACAAAAACTTAACAGTCGTTATTAGCTCTTATGCACTCTCTCATACCCTTTGGCTCCTAGGAACTCATATGGCTTCAAAGCTCCAGTAAACAACTTTAAAGTTTCCTGTACAAATATTTAAACTGTTTGATTAGTTTGTTTTGAAATCAAATCATATATTTTAAATTTTGGTTAACAAAATTCTCTAAATATTAACCATAAATTTTCATAATTGATTACAAATTAATAACTGTCAAAAGGGGAAAATTATGTGAAAAAGTATTATTTCTTGATTTTTCATATTTATGAAAATTATAATCTTAATTCGAGTTCTGTCCAAAGTTATGCAGCGTTCACGAATCTTCAGCTTTTAATTAGATTCAAACAACTGAATTCTGGGAATGAAGGTTATAACCGAATATATAAAAAGTTTATCCATAACAAATGCCAAATTTGAATTTTCAAATAGATCGAAGTAAAGAATCAGAACGTTATATAAAATGCTCTAATCTTTAAAAAGTCTTTCATATTTGTTTTCCAAAAAATGTATCACTTAATCAAAGATGACGCCTTTTACACAGATTTGTTCAAAGGTTTTTGGTTTAGTTTTTTTAAACAATACATTTAAAATTTTACTAAGCATTGCAATAAGAACATTTTTTGTATAACCCAAAAGAATCTTTCCAATCAAGATAAACATATAGAGCGTTTACAAAATGTGTAACAATTTAAAAATAAACTCTTTTAGATACATGTTAAGGTGAAAATATATTGGAATACTGATTCAAAAATTTGCTTGGCGGCTCTGTTCTATTTTAAATATTAAAGTATTGATATTGGCGTTCAGTTCTGTAACGTCACATCATTGTTTTGCATCGAACTTATTCATTGTTATTGAAAATCTACGTCATTTCGAGATTGATGCAAATGTTTATCCGCTCCCTGAGTCCTCCCACCGCTCTGAACGAAACTGAGCTCACTGCCCCTCTGGAAGCTCTCAACGCTGCACTATTTTAAAAACCACTGTCCTAGATAGACGTAAAAAAAAACCTTTATCATGCATGACTAAATAAATTCACCAACACCATTCTGGATACATTAAAAGAGCTTTTTACAAAAATTTTCACTACAAACAATTTGCCAACAATGGCCATTTTTGGGAAGGAAGTAAAACACTATAAGTAAAGAGAAGAAAGGACATTTCATTCTTCGACACTTTATGACATTCAAGAGTTGAAACTAATTTTTAATATGCAATTTTATCTTGCAATTAAATAATCCTATCTCGTCTTTAAAAATATGCCTAGTTTTTTATTAAGGAGTGTTTCTTAACAAGTTAATCCATTACTTTATTACTAATCACTTTTATATTGAAAAATCGTTTATGTCATTACAAATGTTATGTGGCTACGAAATATTTTTCGAGAAACAAATTACAGCCTTAATTTTATTTTTCATTTCTTGTTCTTCAACTCCACACTCAAAAAGGTTATAATAAATAACAAAAGGCCTCTAAGTTCACATTTTTCTGAGACGAAAAAAACTAAAATGCTTTTGTTATCCTGGAGCATTTGAAAATTGGTAAACATTATTAAAAAAATTAATCTACACTTTTCTAACAAAACGTTTAAACATTACAAAAAATTGAAAAACCAGGATATAACAGATTTTTCACTGATATGATTTCAAGATATTTTAAACAGCAAAGATCAAATTTGTTATATGAAAAAATTTTTTTTGCAAACTTTCTTCAGTTATGTCAAAAAAACTTATCTCCATTCAAATTTTTGACAAAAAAGAATGTTACTTTTTTCGATCATGCATCATCAGCATCACTATTGAAATATTATTCCTTAATTGAATAAAGTACGATAAACAATTTCAGAATAAGTTTTTTTTTCTCATGTAGATTAGTTTGTTTATCAGTTATCAATGATTGATTTAACTCAAAACTTATTTATTTTTAATCTTATAAACTTCATGTTATTTTTTATTATTTAATTTTTCTTATCAGTGAAGGTAAAATTCTTTAAGTAAGCACATTTCAAGATTATGAATTTAATAGGCGAAAAGAAATGTATGAGAAATGGATAAATATTGAAAATTAGCTAGTAGAATTAGAAGGTAAAAGCTTTTTCATCACATGTCATTAATTTGTTACTCATGGAACGAATTTTCATTTTCATAATATTGAAATGTTTTTACTCAACTGTTGATACTAACTGTTACCGATAAGGCCGAAAAATCGAATTTTCATTTTATATAAGTTTTCAAATTAATTATCGGAATTTTATAGTCAAACTTATGGAATTCATCACTTATTTTCATTGTTTGTAACTGTCTTGTTAATTCATCTTTTTGGAATTTATTTTGACGTTATGAAGAAAAAAAATCAAAATTTTGTAGCCTTTCATTCCGATAGTTGGAAGAATTTGTAACATGAAAAAATATATTTATCTCTAACTTTGATCACTGGCACTCTTCAAATAAAATGGTTTTTTTATCAAATCAATTCAATTACCACCTACGTGTGTTTAATAAATTTTCTTATGTTCAAAACGGAAAAACATGTAAATAAAAAAATACGATAAATCGTGCTTAAAATATAATTTTAAATTTAAGATTAAATAGAGAATTTTCCCAATCAACCCTTCAATTGAAATGAAGTTAAAAAATGTTTATTAATATGGTAAACAATTAATAATTATTCTAATTGTGCTCAACAGCTTTCAATCATGTTTAATTTCTGACCTGATCTGAAATGAATTCTAAAATTAGGAATTAATTTCTTTTTATTGATATTATTTCTGATGGCATTGATATTATTTCCGATTGCCTACACCGGTTGATAGTCCGGATCTGGGACATAGAACAGCTACCGGAGGAGTGGAAGGAGGGGGTAATATGCCCCATCTACAAGAAGGGCGACAAATTGGACTGTGAGAACTACCGAGCGATCACTGCCCTCAATGCCGCCTACAAAGTGTTGTCCCGAATCCTACTGCGCCGCCTAACGCCACAAGCAAACAGATTCGTGGGAAGTCATCAGGCCGGCTTCATGGAGGGACGGTCTATAACGGACCAGATATTCACATTACGGCAAATCCTCCAAAAATGCCGGAAACACCATGTCCCTACGCACCATCTATTCATCGACTTTAAAGCCGCATACGACACGATCGACCGTAACAAGCTATGGAAAATCATGGACGAGAACGGCTTTTCCGGGAAGCTGACCAGACTAATCAAGGCGACGATGGATGGAACGCAGTGCTGTGTGCGGATTTCGGGTGAATTGTCGAGTTCATTCGAATCGCGCAGGGGGCTTCGACAAGGTGATGGTCTATCCTGCATGATGTTCAACGTGGCGCTAGAAGGTGTTATTCGACGAGCGGTGGGCGAAATGCGGGGCACGATTTTCAACAGATCCAGTCAACTTATCTGCTTTGCCGATGACATTGATATAGTCGGCAGATCATCTGCGGCGGTGGAGGAGATCTACCGCAAACTGAAACGCGAAGCAGGAAGAATTGGGTTGATGATTAATACGTCCAAGACGAAGTACATGCTGGCCTGCGGATCCGAGACCGACCGAACCCGCTTGTCCAGTAATAACAAGGTCACCATCGACGGCGACGAGCTGGAGATAGTCGAAGACTTTGTCTATCTCGGCTCACTGGTGACCGCAGACAATGACACCAGCCGTGAGATCCGGAGGCGAATTATCCGCGGAAGTCGTGCCTACTATGGACTCCACAAGCAACTGCGGTCGAGAAAACTTAGCCCTCGCACGAAGTGTAACCTGTATATGACGCTCATTAGACCGGTTGTTCTATACAAGCACGAGACATGGATATTGCTCGAGGAGGACCTGCGTACACTCGGAGTATTCTAGCGACGAGTGTTAAGAACCATATTTGGCGGCTAACAGGAGAACGGAGTGTGAAGGCGAAGGATGAACCACGAGCTCGCGCGACTTTACGGCGAACCCAGTATCCAGAAGGTGGTGAAGGCTGGCCGGATACGCTGGGCGGGACATGTTGCGAGAATGCCGGACGACTGTCCTGCAAAACAGGTGTTCGCTACGAATCCGGTAGGAACAAGAGCGGGGGCGCAACGAGCGAGGTGGTTAGACCAAGTGGAGCGTGATCTGGCGAACGTGGGGTGCCCGAGGAATTGGAGAACGGTTGGCATGGACCGAGTGAATTTTAGGATTTTTTTTCGTCAAGTCATGTCGTTAGACTGTTTACTATGAAAATAAATAATTATTTCCAGCTAAATCTGATTTTCGAAACATTTAATCCAACCCCCCCCCCCCCCCCCTCCCACCTAGGGATTGATCCTTTGCACGGGCATGCCAATATTTTATTTATTTCGTATTTGGTTTAAATTACCGTACAGACTGATAACTTAAAAACTACGAAATTCTGCTTAAACCTAATTTAAAACGACGTTTGCACATATTAAAATTAAACAAATGATACACTAAATTAAAAAGTTCACAACACTTGTCAATAGGATGGTTTTGACCAAAAGCAGTAGGGTGGTGAGGTATTGAAAGAAACTGACGTTGTTGAAGTGTTCTCGTTGGTCAGGCGTAATGACTGTGCTTACATTCTACAACGTGTTAATATTTATTAACACGTTGTAGAATGTAAGCACAGTCAATACAGTTGGTCAATGTGTCGAATATAAAACCTTACTGCAGCTCGATGCGACGCTTTTCGAGTGAGGTTAGGCATATCAGTGCACACATTTCCTCATACGGCGGTAGTTGGATCGGATCGTTCCAGGGAAGACGTCGTAGAGCATATCTTAAGAAACAGCGTTGAACTCGTTCAAGACGGTGGCATTGTATCCTCTAAACTGGAGCCCACACCTGGACGGCGTACTCCATGATGCTACCTACTGATGCACAGTATATGGCTTTCAATGCGTAAACGTCATCAAAATCCTTGGTGTTGCGACGCAGAAATCCGAGAGCAGCGAATCTTTTTGCAGAAGTAAGCGCGACATGTTCAGCAAATGTGAGCCTGTTGTCGATCTTCACTCCGAGGTCGAGAATAGACTTCACGCTCTCCAGCCTTACTCCGGTTAGTTGGTAGTCAAAAAGGATCGTTCTTCGTGCACGAGAAAAGTTTATAACCTTGCACTTCTTCACGTTTGCTAGCATTCCGTTTAAGCGGCACCACTCATCTAGTCTAGCGATGTCAGCCAAACAATCAACAGTGTTATGAATCTTCCGGAAAATCTTAGAGGAGTGTATCGGACTGAAGTGTTGAGCACAGGTCATTCACGAAGATTATAAATAGCAGAGGTCTGAGGTGGCTCCCCTGAGGAACTCCAGACGGTGTGGCGAACATTCGTGAGCGCGTGTTTCGTATTCTGGTGAAAGCCTGACGGTCGGTTAGATTTGACGCAATCCACTCGAGTGCCCAAGCCGGGAATCCTAGTCGATTCAACTTTGCGGCCAGTATTTTGTGCGGCACACGGTCGAAAGCTTTGGCAAAGTCAATATAGACTGAATCCACCTGGCAACCTTTCTCCATGCTTTTATTCAGTGAACTTACGTAGCACATCAAATTTGTAACTGTTGACCATTTCTTGACGAAACCATGTTGGTATTCTAAGATTAAAAGTTTAACAGCGGCATACATTCGCTCGTGCATCAGTATTTCGAAGATCTTTGACATTGAATATAAAATCGATATTGGCCGGTAGTTTTCCACGCTGTGAGCATTTCCGGATTTATGTATCGGAGAAATAGCCGCAATTTTCCATGCATTAGGAAACGATCTTTCGGTAACCGATCGATTAAGGATACTGCAAATTGGGGCGGATAAAGATGCAGCACAATGTTTCAGAAGAGCGGGAGGTACCAGGAGGACCAGAACCTTTAGAAGGATCGACTGTGGACAACTTTTCATGAATATTCTGTTCGGTGAAGCACGCTGAAGGCAAATTTACAACGTAAGATTGCAACGATGCAAGGTAGTTGCAGTCTGCATCAATATCAACAGAACAGTACACATTTTGGAAAAAGTCCGCGAACAAATTGACCGACTCGGCTTGATTGGAGGCACCATTGAAATTTACATCTACGGGCAGGCTTGGCAAAAGTCATCATCATGAGGCGTGAAGCTGTGACTGTGAAGCCTCTTGGTCCGTCAAACTCAATTGACTGTTCCTTAACGACCAGTCACTTCGTTTGCCAGTCATTCATTCCCCATTCATTTGAAGCTAAAATAATAACCCAGTCAAGCAATCGCATTCAAACGACCGATGATGAAAAAGAAACGCGTTTATTATTATTGTTGCTCTTGCCAGCAAGCTCGTTTTCAGTTTTTTATTGCTATTGTTGCTCTCTGCCAGCAAGTCGTTCAATTAGTCGTACCTGCCGTCAGCAGCCGATCGAAGTGTGAAGAAATTTGCCAGTCACTCTCAGGAGAAATTTTGACCATGTGTAGCTCCTACACATGGTCAAAATTTCTCCAGTCGATGATGGAAAAATGTTGATTGTTGTCGTGCTTTATCCGTCATGCGAGTAGTGAGGCTCCGTCAATTGAGAACAGTGCCAGCCGTTTGATGAAAAAAAACTAGTCGGGTCAAGCGTGACGGGCGAAATTTACCATCACTGTCTACGGGTACCAGGACGTTATGTTTTCTACCATTAAAATGCTCTAAAAATGATGATGGATCTCGTTTAAGGTTTTCTTCGAGTCAAGAGATATGTTGTCGGTAGAGAACGTCGTTTAGATGTTTGAATTCATTTCCCATCTGAGTGACATCTGAGAGCTTCTGTGCGGTTCTTGTTGAAGCTTTTGCGAACTTTACGTAGCTGGTTCCTTAGTCGCCTTAAATCGGAGTTCCACCATGCGTTCTTTGTTGTTTTGGAACGATTTTTACGTTTTAAAGGAACAATTTGTTTTAAAACGGAATATAGTTTTACTTAAAATAAATTAATGGCGGATTCCACGTTTTCGGCAGCCTGCAGAGAGTCTCAATTTGTCAAAACTAACGCAGCAGCAACCGAAACATAATCGCATCTACCAAAATCAAAATCAAATTATCCAACATGTTCTTCGTGGGGACTAGCCACTTGGTTCATAAATAGAGTTCATACATAAGCCTTATGATAATATCTGGAGATGTTAAGAAATCGTTGCAGTAGAAAAATGTAACATTTTATCCAAGTTGACGGTACATCTATTGTGATATTCGATGATAAAGAGGTTTTACGCTCAAAACTGCCACTGTCCCCTTTTTTGAACGTTCAAAATGTTCCAAATTAAAGAACAGTTTTGTTCAAACTTAAAAAATAATGAATGCCTCCTTAGCCTTCGATGGTAATAGGCAACATTAGCTAAAATATTGACAATACTCAAAATAACATTGGCTGGTTCCTTCTAAAGGATTCTTTCACGTAAGCTTCAATCACAAGCCGGTTCAGAAAAGCCGGGTCCGATATCGGGGCCACATGAAAAAAAAAAGAATGAAATACATAGCTCGTTAGTCACCGTTTGTCACTGCTGATGACGACGACTATGATGATGATGATGATGGTTGAGTGATGATGATGATGTTATTAGTACTGACTGAGGAGGCAGAAAATAAATGTGTATCCTTGTTACACGGTTTGAGATTTCTTCCGAATGAAATTTGCTTTGAAAAGCTACCACTCTGCTGTTTGACGAACTGTATGGATGGATGCGGGTGGCAAAGTGTGAGCCACTTCAGTCGGTAGCTTGCTTCTGTTTTGTTCCGACTCTGAGGATTAATTCGCTATTTCAAGACCAATAAGCCGGCCGAGAGCGCTCTTGACCCAGATCGGCAGCCAGGCAGGCAGACGGAGGGAATTTATGGTTTCGAAACTGTTTCTTTAAGAGAATTTTAGACTATTCTACCAAACTATTTTTTCTGACAAATTCAAACACTGTGAATTATTTTACAACAAACAAACAACAACAAAAATCATTATTCCGTATGTAAAATTTTAGTTATCAGCATTTTTTTTTCTATCTCAGCGGATAAATTCTACGTTAAAAAAATTAATTGATCTCAGTCTGATGACTTTATTTACTTTTTTGATTCTTTAACTGTCAATTCAGTCAATCAAAATAAATAGAACTTGTAGAATTTAGAAGCTTAAAAGTTTAAGAAAGTTCAAATTTACCACAAATTTGCAACAAAGCCAGTTGTCCGAGAGGATTTAAGATAAACAAGGGCAATGAAATGACAAAATTTAAAATTTAAAGTTACCTCTACACTACATAATTTGGCGCAATTCCAAGCTGGGAATTGCTGTTTGAGTTTGATGGATCGACTTGTTGTTTCTTAAGGGATGAATCATCCGCGAGGATGAAAATACCGGAAAAAAAGAAAAAAAAAATTGTTGTTTTTATCTTGGACCTTTAAGTGTTAAATTCATCCATAGAGTGGTTTGCTGTGTTGCACTAATACGGGTTATCCAGCACAAATTTTTGTATTTTGGAAAATTATCTAATATTTCAAAGTGTCGTTAACTCAATAGAATGGCATTGAATGAATGTTTTAAGGCAGTGGTTTTCAAACTTTTTTCACCGACCGCCCACTTTTTCAAAATTTGCAAGCTCAACGCCCCCCTGGGCAAATTTTTAGAAAATCTAAAAAAAAAATATATTCTGGATCGTTGTTAACACGTTTGTCGCCATGGGACCCATAAACGGGTCTTATTTACGCAAGATAGCCGCTCAGTTTTGCCACGCGTTGTAAATCTGGAGCTCTCTTGCTTTACTTTAACTCTCCGAGATTTATTTTGGGCGATGAACTTGTTAAACCATTAGCTTTTGGCTTTATGTTGTTGTGGAACTTAACACAAAATTCGTTCAAATTTATATGAGCCCCTCAGAGGCGAAGGAGTAGGGTATATTATAAGTTTAGAAAAAGTTGATTTTGATTTAAAAATGTCAGACGATGCTTCATATTTCAAACTATGTTTCGTTATTTTTCAGATTTTTTAGAATTTAATATTTTGTTCGAAGGAAAAACGCAAATTTTCGAAAAGTTTATGGAAAATTACCAAACATAACATCTTAAAACCGCGTTTTATCGAAATGAACTTTTTTGCACTTATACCTTTTCGGCTCCCAGTTACGGTTTGCCAGATTTTTCGGTTTTATTTGTGTTTTCCCGGATATGTCATACCAAATTTGGGAACAGTCCGGTCCGATCCGGCTGCCTGGATTACATTAAAATATACCCGGATTTTGTCCGGATTTATTCAAAAATTTTTGGCAAATCAAACAAAAAAAACCAATTGTGATGTAAAAATTTTTCATTTATGCCTTCAAAATTATATTTTTTAGCATGTTTTATAAAATAATCATGAAAGTTTTTTTTTTAATCTGTCTATGAAATTTGATGAAAATTATTTTTTTTTTCATTATTTCCTTGATTTTTGTTGAGTGATTTCTGGGTTTTGAAAAGGTTAGCCGGATATTGCCAGGATTTAGGTCGACAATTTTGAAATCAAATGCCCGGATTTTGCAAGGTTTTTAGATGCTTTTTCCGGCCAGGATACGTATCGAAAGATTGCCTCAAACCTCCAGTAAACACTTCATTCTATGTAAAATTTCCTGGACAAATACTTAAACTGATTGATAAGTTTGTTTTGATATCAAATCTTATCTTGCATATCTATCTAATCAAACTTTAGTTTTGGTAAACAAAAATCTATATTCAATTCTATATTAATTTATATTATTGAATACAAATGAATTACTGTCAAGCCGAAAGTTTTCGGCGAATTATTTCTTGTTATCTGAATTTGAATCCTGTTCGAAGTTAGGCAGCATTAACGGGTCTTAAAATTAATTTTAGGTTCTTATACATGAATTCTGGCAATGTTCGTAATAACCGAAGAGGTTAGAACTGTATCAATGGCAAAGGGCACAATAGATAATTTGAACCAATTGAAATAAAGATGAACAAATAAGAACTTAAAATAAAAAAGCACTAACTTAAAAAAATTCTTCCATATTTTCTTTCCAACAAATCTATCACCAAATCACAGATTAGGTCTTTTTACACAGATTTTTCGATTTTTTTTTTCTGTTTAGCAGATTTTTTGAGACTTTACATTTTGAAGATTATCTAGCATTGCCATCAAAAACTAATCTTTTTCAGTATAATCCAAAATAATCTTACAAAACAAGATCAAAACGCAAAAATACAAAATCTGTGACAATTTAAAAAATCTTTAGATACATTTTAAGGAAAAAACTATTGAGATTCAGGAACAAAATTTAGCTTGCAGCTCTGTGAAATTATAGATATTTCAGTTTTGAACCTGATGTTAAGTTCTGTAACGTAATTTCAATGTTTTGCATCGAACCTACTCGTTGTTATTCCAAACATACGTTCTTCTGGTGAAATTGTGAATTAGGACCTCATAGCCCCCCTGAGCCTTTCCAACGCCCCCCAAATATTAAAATTGAGCTCAACGCCCCCCTGGAAGCTCTCAACGCCCCCAAGGGGGCGGTAGGGACCACTTTGAAAACCACTGTTTTAAGGCATAAAGATTGCTTCATTTAGAATTGAAGCATACTTTTGTTAATATTATGGTGCTCTTGGTAGACAGATTTGGAAGTTCTTGACGCCCACGTTTCGGAAATTTTGTCAGTTTCCCGTGTGAATTTTTGAAACTGTACTTTGTAAACAATCAACATGGAAGTCGGAAGAAGGTAAACATTGTGCACCACTTTTTTTTTTTTGAAAAATCGATTGTACGTACTAAAAAACCCCCATGTCAAATATTTAATTTGCCCAGGGGGGCGAAGAGCTCGAAAATTTAACAAAAGGGGGCGGTGAGTGAAAAAAGTTGGAGTACTACATTTCATATGAGGTTAAAGAACTAACAAAGGCTGGCTTAAGATGTTGGTACTATGACATTATTATTTTTAAATTAATATATGATAAAGACATTTGATAAAAATAAAAAATAAAATGAGCGCTTCGGTATGCAAAGGTTGCATTGTTGAAATTTCATTAAAAAAGGCCATATTTTTCCCGGATTCATTCACTTTATTTGCCAAATCATACAAAAGAAAACCAAATAAACAAGCAAGTTTTATTGAAATAATCAAAAAGGTTTTATGGAAGCCATAAATACGATTGGAAATCTGCTGATAAGTGTTGATGGAATTTTTTAAAAGATTCTTGTTCCTAATTTTTGTTGAGTAATTCTTGGATTTTTACAAAATTTTCCCGAATATTGCCCGATTTTCGGTCGACAATTTTCAAATAAAATGCCCGGATCTTGCAAGCTTTCCAGATAAAATTGCCCCGATTTGTCCGGCCTGGATACATGCTGAAAAATATCTGGCAACCTTAGTCATATATATACACTAAACAGTTGTGTTCAATAAAGAATGAAATCTCGTGAAGCAGCGCATTCGTTTCTATCTTTGGCCAGCTGCCATTTCGGTCTGGATAGAGATGGCCCTCTGGCCAACAGTCCCGTATGACTGGGACACCAGCGCCGAAGAGCGGATAACGGTGGAAGCACTTCGCGAGATCGCCAAGTCTCTCCAACCGAGGAAGGCCTCCGGACCGGACGGCATTCCGAACGTCACAGTGAAGGCCGCGATCAGGGAGTTCCCCGATATGCGGAGCGGGTGTTCCCTGACACGTGAAAACGGCAGAAACACGTCCTTCTGCCAAAACCGGGTAAGCGTCCAGGAGACCCATCGGCATATCGGTGTCTACTGGATACAGCGGGTAAGGTCCTGGAGAAGGTGATTCAGAACCAACTTCAGAGGTACACTGAAAGCGAGGGCGGACTCTCGGGGAAACAGTTTGGTTTCCGTTGAGGTCGCAGCACTGTAGGTGCTATCCGCTCGGTCATCGAGGAAGCGGACAGAGCCAGGATGACCAAGAGGACAGGGCTCCGCTTTTGCGCGGTGGTCACTCTGGATGTGAAGAACGCCTTCAACAGTGTCAGTTGGACAGCGATTGCGTCGTCGCTCATCCAAATGAGGATCCCGGCATATCTGTATAGGCTTGTGGAAAATTACTTCCACAATCTTCAACTGCAGTATATGACCGGCGAGGGGTTTGCAAACACAAGAGGTCTCGGCGGGTGTTCCACAGGGGTCAATACTCGGCCTGGTTCTGTGGAACATCACTTTCGACGAACTCCTACGAACGAGCCGCCCATCGGGAGCTGAACTCGTAGGATTTGCGGATGATGTAGTCCTCTTGGCGAGAGACTCCTCAACAGCCGAGGTTGTGCTACTGGCCACGGTAGCTATCCAGGCAGTGGAAAGCTGGATGCACTCCAGCCTGCATCTAGCCCACCACAAAACCGAGATGGTGCTTATCACCAACCTGATCTCACCCCAAACATGTACCATTGCCATTGATTGACGACAGGCTCAGCTTTACGAGCCATGTCGGCCGCACTCACACGGATGATGCCGAACCCCTCGGCCATCCAAAGCAGCAAAAGGCGGATCCAGGCAAGTGTGACCACATCGATCTTGCGGTACGGAGCAGCGGCCTGGAGGCAGGCCCTGGGAAGAAGCTGTAACCTGCAGCGACTTAGCAGCGTTCAGCGGCTGATGAACATGCGGGTTATCAGCGGAAACCGGACCATGTCGTCCGAAGCCGCCTGTGTAGTAGCGGGTGTTATGCCCATCTCGGTTTTGCTTGAGGAGGATGTCTATTGCTACGACAACGAAGACACACCCAATGTACGAGATCTCGCCAATGAGGACTCGATGTCCAACTGGCAGCAGCTGTGGGACAACTCAACGAGAGGAAGGTGGATCCATCGTCTGATCCCGCGCATCGGGAGCTGGATCGGAAGAAGGCACGGTGAAGTGGACTTCTATATGACGCAATTCCTGACTGTTCATGGATGCTTCATGAAGTACCACTACCGGTTTGGACATGTGGCTTCACCATATTGCCCAGATTGTGGTGACGAAGAGGAAACACCCGAGCATGTGGTGTTTGTCTCTCCGAGGTTTGCGGTGGTACGTACTTCCATACTTGCCGCCTGTGGGCCCGACACGACAGCAGATTGCAGCATTGGTGTTCCCCGCACCACCGCCACTACCGTTCAACAACCCTTGCATACAAACGCTTACTATGCAAATCCACCACCATGTATAAACATCGCTCACACAGTACCTGCTCCTACTGCCGCTGCCCACCCGCCGCAGATCTTAAATGCAGCTTTTAATACGCCCTTCTCTCGCACCACCACTACCACCGCTCAGCCGCCGCTACCCATGTGCGTGGACGACAGTCTGCCGCTCCCACGTTCCACCTCCACATCTGTCCAGCAAATGCCATCTAAACCACCCAGTTGGCCACTACCCAGCGTAGCCACTCTGCCTCAGCTCCAGCTCACTCCGACGTTCCAAGGCAACGCATGCATTCTGCCACCGCTTTTGCCTAGACCAACACTCAGAGCAACATCCAACATTCAGGTAATGCCTCCAGCTATCGTTACGACTCCGCGATCATCTAATGACCAGATCAATACCGCAATTGATAATACCACCAATAGTAATTTAACACCATATTCATTCGCACCCTTTCGCCCCACTCAATGGGCATTGAATAATGTTCAGCCAACTTCACAGCTAGTGACACAGAATACCCTTTATAACGATCCCAGGAATTTAAATAGTTTCCAAACGCAATTAACAAATGTCACAACACTTAGAGTAGCCAATCAGGACGTTGACAACTGGTATTACATTAGTCCATTTAACCCCAACGAAACCGAAGAAAATGTTACCTCATACATCAGCGAACAAGCTAAAATTGAACGTTCCTTAATCGAGTGTTGCAAACTGGTTCGGAACAACAATCGTTCGAATAGACCGCTTTCCTTCGTCTCTTTCAAAATCCGCGTACCTAAGAACTTGGAACCAACTGTCTGCATCCCCTCCTTTTGGCCGACCGGAATCAATGTGAAACCTTTTTTAGTAAACCTTCGCCAGCAATACACCCGTATGAAGACGCCTCTCGCCAACAGACAATTCGTCTTTCGTCAACAAAAAACTCCTCTGGCTATGCCACCCCATCAAATGCCATATTACCTCCATCCAACACATGCACCATACCAACCGCCGTCAGAACAACATTTCAACCTACAGCACGTGAACCTCCAGCAGTAATCAACCTCCCTCGAAGTTCTCTCAACACACAGGGCTGTCAGCTTCTCATGTACTACCAGAACGTGGGTGGTATCAATCAATCGATAAACAACTACTTTTCTGCCTGTGCTGATGAGTGTTACGACCTCATAGCGTTCACCGAAACTTGGCTCAATACTAACACACTTTCTTCGCAAATCTTTGGTACAATATACTCTACCTTTAGATGCGATCGCAGCGCAGCCAATAGCAACAAAGCGCACGGTGGAGGGGTTCTCCTAGCTGTGCGATCCGAATTAAAAGCAAAACAAATTCAACCCCCAGGAGCTGAAACAGTTGAACAAATTTGGGTATCCGTAGCAATGGATCAATTCGAGCTCTATATTTGCGTTCTCTATCTTCCGCCTGATCGCACACAAGACTCCAATATTCTCAACCCACATCTTAACTCCCTTGAGTGGATCACTGGTCACATGAAACCTAAGGACAAGCTTCTTATCATCGGTGACTTCAATTTCCCGGGAATAAAATGGAAACTCGCTTCCTCTGGCCACTTATACCCCGATTCCAATAGCTCAACCATGACTATTAGCTCTTCTTATGTTCTGGATGCATACAGTACTGCTGGCCTCACCCAAAGAAATAGCATTATTAACGCTAATGGTCGCATGCTCGACTTATGCTTCGGCAGTTCGGAATTTTTCTCTGGAAATCTACAAGTTTTTGATGCACCTGATGCCCTAGTCAAACATTGTCAACACCACCCTCCTCTGCTTATAACCATCAAACACAATACTTACATATTCAAACAGCCTGAAGTGTCAGCCTCATATGACTTTGGGAAAGGAAGGTACGACTCAATGATTGCTTTCTTATCAACCATCGCTTGGAATGAAGTTCTTGATAAACAAAACGTTAATTCAGCTACTCTAACCTTCACCAATATCATTGCACACGCCATCAACCAGTTTGTGCCTATCAAAACTTCTAGACCTTCTAACAATCCGCCTTGGTCAAACACAGCTCTCAAGAAACTCAAAACTGCGAAACGCTCTGCTCTAAACAAGCTTACTAAGCATCGAAACAATTACTCAAAGCGTAGATATCGCTTTTTGAATCATAAATACAAATCACTAAATAAAACTCTGTTCGCGGCGCACCAAGCGAAAATTCAATGCCACTTGAAAAGTAACCCCAAAAAATTTTGGAACCATGTTAATAAACAGCGAGATGAATCTGGTCTTCCCAACACCATGTTCATATCAGACATCGAAGCCAGCACTACTTCGGATATTTGCGACCTGTTCCGAATTCACTTTAAAAGTGTATTCACCGACGAAACTTTAAGCGATGCTGAAATCTCCGCCGCTGCATCCAATGTACCACTACGAGATACAATTGGGCCTCATCCAACCATCACTGCTGCTGCCGTGGAAACCGCCTGCTCTGTCCTGAAATGCTCCACCAACCCCGGCCCCGATGGCATCCCATCGATTGTCCTTAAAAGATGCTCATCCACTCTATCGCCAGGGCTAGCCCACATTTTCAATCTGTCACTAAGTAGTGGCCGATTCCCGAGCCTTTGGAAAGATTCTTATGTTTTTCCCGTTCACAAGAAAGGAAACAAATCCGATGTAGCCAATTACCGTGGCATCGCTGCGCTTTGTGCAGCATCGAAGTTATTCGAGCTTATTATTCTGAAGTACTTCACTCACAACTGTTCGTCATACATATCAGAAACTCAACACGGATTCATGCCTAAAAGGTCGACCAATACTAATTTAGTTGCCTACTCATCGTACATCTTCAGTGCGTTTCAAGCACGCCACCAAGTTGATGCCATCTATACGGATTTGTCCGCTGCTTTCGATAAGATCAACCATAGGATCGCCATATCTAAATTCTCTCGACTTGGCATATATGGGTCTGCACTTCAGTGGCTTGAATCCTACCTCTCTAATAGAAGCATGTCTGTAAAGATTGGAGATCATACTTCCACACCTTTCCACGTCACATCTGGTGTCCCCCAAGGCTCTCATTTAGGGCCCTTTATATTTTTGATGTACCTAAACGACGTGAATCTTCTACTGAAATGCATGCACATTTCTTACGCGGATGATTTTAAACTCTACTACACCATACGCTCTCCCAAAGATGCCGAATTCCTACAAATCCAACTAGACGCCTTCTCAAATTGGTGTCATGACAACCGTATGGTCCTCAATGCTACAAAATGTTCGGTCATATCGTTCACACGCAAACACACAACATTTCAATTCGACTATTGCATTCAACAGACACCTCTCGCACGCGTCGGCGTCGTTAAAGATCTAGGTGTTATGTTCGATCAACAACTATCATTTAGAGACCATATCTCTTATGTCGTCACCAAAGCCTCCAAATGTCTAGGATTCCTTTTCAGAATAACCAAGCATTTCAGAGATATTCAATGCCTTAAAACCCTTTTCTGCGCACTGGTTCGCTCTAATTTAGAGTACTGCTCATTCGTTTGGAATCCCTATTATAACAACTCAATTGAACGTATCGAGAAGATCCAACGCAAATTTTTGCGCTTCGCTCTCCGCAACTTACCTTGGAACGATCCCATCAACCTTCCTGCATATGAAGACAGATGCAATCTTATAGGACTTGATACTCTGTCTTCTCGTCGAGCTGTCTTAGATGCATCCTTCACATCCGACATCATTCTCGGTAATGTTGATTGTCCTCAAATTTTAGAAAGTTTAAATTTTAATGTAAGGCCCAGAAACCTTCGTTCTCAATCTTTCCTGGTCCTTCCACATGCTTCTACCAATTACGGTCAAAATGCACCACTTGCTAGAATATCTAGAACTTTCAATCGCGTATCGTCAGCTTTTGATTTTCATTTATCCCGAAACACATTAAAACGTAAATTTCGCAGAGAGCTTTTGTAATTTAGGCTTATCTATACTTAATTGTGTAAACATTGCTAGATTGTAAGGTGTGTTAATTTTAAGTACTCGATGTATCATTTGGATTTAAATTGTAATCTGTTGATGCAAAAGATGAGGGTTTTTACGCGCATATGAGAGGGATCCAATCCAACTTATATGGGCTTTTTCCCCTCCAATAAAGAATAAAGAATGAATAAAGATAACGTTGTACAGAGGATGTGTGGAGATTCCAACACTTGGCATGCGGTCAGCGATGGGTTCACCCGGATCATGACTGTCCTGTAGAGGAGCTAGAACCAACGGCAGTCCGCGAACGGTGTAGGATGACTCCATCGACGGGGAGCATCTGAGTAGTGTGCGTCCGATCCCTTGATCGAAGCTACAAAGATAAGGCAACATCTTCTGCGTAGCGGAGGTCAGGGGTGTAGGATGTCGTCACCGTCGGGAAACATCCGAGTCGTAGCGTTCCAAGTCCCGAATGTGTGCTGTGGCAGGCGCAAGTCCAGGACAAGCTGCTCTCGATCTGGCACACAACGGGCAGGAAAATCCGCGGGCCAAAAATCCTAGGGTTGACAGCCAAGGAGGATAAAGAAGACCGGACAACGGTCGGAGTAGACTGACCCCATCGACGGGGGGCTGTCGAGTAGAGTGCGTCCGACCCCACGGTGTGAAGTTAAAAAGGTAAGATAAAACCCTCTGCGTAGCGAATGCCGTGGCTGCGCCGCGTTCGTGCGTAGGATGCTCCACCTTCGGAGAGTATCCGAGTAGAGCGGTTCTCAACGACAGAAGCTGCGGGGATAAGACTTGACCTTCTGCGCAATGGAAATCGTTGGGAAAGGGTTATTCTACGTTCGGGGAATACCCACGGGTAGAGTGGCTCTTGACGCCGGGTGAACCATTCGAGTCGAAGTAGGATGACGTCTTCGTCGGGAATCATCCGAGTCGTTGCGTTAAGTCCCGCGCGTGTGCCGTGACAGGCGCGAGTCTAGGATAAGCTGCTCTCGAACAGGCACACGACGGGCAAGGTGGCAAACTTCGAACCCTGAAGATAAGAGGTCGGGCCTCGAGTCGTTAGAGGAGAGGTCAGGTCTCAAACCTTCATGCGGAGAGGTTTGTGTGGTCAACCCCGAGTCTTCATGATAAGGGGTCGGGTCTCGAGTCGTAAGAGGAGGGATCAGGCCCCTTATCAACAAGAGGACGGGTACAAGTGGTCACCTCGAGTCATTACGAGGAGAGGTCAGATTTCAAGTCGTTAGAGGAGAGATCGGACCTTGAATCGTGCAGAGGAGAGGTAAACCTCGAGTCGATGCGAGGAGGGGTCGAATCTCAAGTCGTTAGAGGAGAGATCATGCCTCAAGTCGCGAAGAGGAGAGGTTTGTGTGAGAATCTCGAGTCATTGCGAGGAGATGTCGGTTCTAAGGTCGTTAGAGGAGAGTTCAGGCGTCGAGTCGTAAAGACGAGAGGTTTTGCTGAAAGTGGTCTCGTTAATGAGTATTGCCTTGGAGCGCATTAGCGCGAATAGACCTCCCACTATTGAAGCATAGTGTACCAAACAGTTCGAGGTGGGAACCAGGTCTGCGGCCCCAGGTGGAGTTTAGGGAGTAGGGGGTATACACGGAGTATATCATGAGTCTCTCCATTGTACCCATGGACCCAGAGTAGCAAACTGGGGGGACGCGGTGGCTCGCCGTGCCTTGGAATACAATCCGTAAACCGGGATTTACCACCTTTGGTAACCAACTTAAAAAAAGGGATTTTTTCAAGCAATTTTCACAAAATAAAGTTCAACTATTCAACTAACCCTCTAAAATTTTTGAAGGCTTACTACGACTGACAAAAAAGATACAGCTATTCTTGTGAAAAAGGAAAATATTGGAGTGCTTCACAAAATTCGCTGTAATTTTGACAATTTACATTAAAAAAATATTGATATTTTGCCGAAAGATGTAAAATTATTTGATCTTGTAATAAGCAGAGTTTCATTAAAACTAATCAACGCGATCAAAAATGAGAATTGTTGAAAAATATGGTTTATTATCGCCCACCAGGCAATGTCATTCTTTTTTGCACGGATGTTATTTCATCAAAATCACGTACCCTATTTTCAGGAGAGCATAAAATGATTGACATGATTTTTTCCGGAAAAAACACGCTGATCTTTCAACTGATATTTTGATTATTACTCGGGCTTTTTTAATATGAATTGCTGAAGCATAAAAAATTTTTCAATGAATTAGCCAAGGCATCGAGTAGCTGATCCAGATGGTGTCGGAGGCCTCAGGCAAGGTTTATTCCTTTACAAAATGCATGAGTTTGTTCCAGCACAACAAGCTGCGCGATTGATAGTGTCAAAATTTCATTTAAAAAGTGAATTGAACGATGAACTGTTATAAAAAAAAGACAGCTCCCCATTATATTATTTAAATTTTAGAAAAACCTTGACATCTGGTGACTCCTAATTTCTGGTAACCCTAATATAATTATTTAAAAATATTTTAAGATAATTGCATTACAACATTCCAAGACTTTAAAATAAGTATAATATTTCTAAAAAAAATTGACGTAAAATCTGTCAGTGTTGCTAGTTTCATTTCATAAAAATCAAACGCACTGTTTGGGACGATTCAACTTTTTTTCTCGCTTTTTCTACTGCTTTGCCGTCTTGGGCAAAGTTTTAGTCAGAGAATTTTCCAGTAAGCTCCATATGTTGAAATTTCTATTGCATGGCGGTTAAACAAATTATGAAAGAAATACCGAAAATGATATTCTTTCGACCAAAAAAAATTTTTTTAAACATCTGCTAAAGTTTTTTTAAATAAAAAAAATGCAATTCTTCACACCATAATGTTCATTTCATTTAATCTAGTAAGAAAATATTAAGAAAAAAAATCCGAATTCGGATTCTGCGATGTAAGACCACCCAAAGTTTTTTTTGAAGAAGAAGAAAGGTTGATGAGAAATGTTTAAACTATGCCCATATTTAAAAAAAGTGCAAAATTTTCTTATTGATGCAGAGTGTGCTTTCGAAATAAAATTGGGCTTGATTTCCTTGTTTCTTTTCCTGCTTTCTCGGTTCCAAATGTCAGATTTTTCTGGAATTTTTCGTACGAAAGTGAATTGATATCTATTATTTGTGCAGTGGATTCTACATCCAAAGCTTTAAAATCACATGAAAACAAACGACTACACCATTGAGCCGGATAGATCGCATCTCTCATTGCTTGGCTACCCGCACGACTTGAAAGGAATAAAAAAAATCTATCTCCGGTAGCATCAAACGAACGAAATCGATTGAAAAGATAAAACACCGAGAATAAAATATACAAAACACTTACTTTTTCGTCCTTTGTTCCTCGCCGTTTTATCCATCGAGCTTCGATGATAGACAGCTTTTGCTTCTCATCAAAGTTTCCCACATCAGGAATGCATTCCAGGGGCACTTTTTTCCTGCTTCTTCTTGCTTCTTCGCCTTCTTCGGAGAGACCCCTTTTCCGGAAACCACTTCGCACTTGTTCACTTTTACAGGAATTTACCTTGGCTGCACTCCGCGTTTCCGGCGCTCCTCAATTCGAGAGAGAGATTACGCGAAGATGAAAGGACTCACTCAGCCGCTTGGTTTGGTTGAATGGAGGAAAGTTTCCTGAAGATCTGAAGGATGAAGGATGAAGGAGACGTGAAAATTGCTTGAAAAACTAAACTGAAACCGGGGGAAAATAGAGGAAATGCGACGCGGTACAGTTCTTTTTGATGCACGATGCCTTCGTTTGGAAGCTTTCACCTGCTGAACATTCTTCCTTCTTCAGTCTTCACTTTCACTGAGAGCTTTTGGATTTGCTACTGGCTTCTGGTCCTCCTGCATTATTTAGTGCATTCAACTTCGACGATGGAGTTCTTCGAGGAGGAGCAACTAAGAATGAGCTTTGATTGGCATTTTGGTGAATTGCTTTCCGCTATCGTGGTGGCTGGCAGTATTTTTCAATTTTACCAGAGCGATACAGTTTAGTTCAGTACTTCTGATGGGCCATCGGATGGAAATTCGTGAATAAATATTTTTCATGATTACGTAAAAACAAAAACGACAATTTTCACTATAAATCTAAATAGTTTAATTATCTCATATCAATAACAGTGATCCAGGACAGAATTTAATCGTGACAAAATTAATTACGAAGATACTATAAGAGATAGATAAATAATGTCTTCAGCAAAAACGCTCATCAAACAATGCGCTTTATTAATCTTAAATCAAATATTAGAGCGTGTCTTTTGCATTGTTTACACATTAAAACTTTTTCCAGTGAGCAAATAGAGCAAAACTGTCTTCTACAAAGTTGTAGCCAAAGGTTTTTGAGGCAATATTTTTGATGACATTACTCACTACATACATATGACGCCTGAAGAGAGTTAGAAATTTTTGAATATTAAAATTAAAATTTGTTTGTTACTTTGATTTATCGGCCTAGCGGTGAAAAGTGATGTCCTTTTTAGTAGGGACATATAAAGATTATGAATTTTTTTTTTTTTTTTTATATAGATGGATAGAAGGTTAGAAGAAATGAAAGATGGTGAAAATGAGCGGGTAGAATTTGTCTAGAAGCATTACCATCACATACCAAATTTTTGTTCCTCACGAGCCTACTACTATGAAGTGGTAGATACAGATAGAGTTGCATCTACCACCACACATTAGTAGGCTTAGCGTGGTCCGCCCCACAAGCGAGAACTTGTAGTGCGGACGAACAAAAAGATGGTATGTGATCGCTCAGATAAGCTCCCTTTAACTCAGAAACGCATCTATCGATGTTTAAGTCTTCTCAGTTTGTTATCTTCGCATTCGTTACATGCGGGGTTTGCATGCGAAACGGTACGGTCGATAGTCTGATAGTGACCAACCACCGATGCTATGATGTTGTGTTTTTATTTCTTTTTGGCCAAAGTGCATGCAAACCCCGCATGTAACGAATGCGAAGATAACAAACTGAGAAGACTTAAACATCGATAGATGCGTTTCTGAGTTAAAGGGAGCTTATCTGAGCGATCACATACCATCTTTTTGTTCGTCCGCACTACAAGTTCTCGCTTGTGGGGCGGACCACGCTAAGCCTACTAATGTGTGGTGGTAGATGCAACTCTATCTGTATCTACCACTTCATAGTAGTAGGCTCGTGAGGAACAAAAATTTGGTATGTGATGGTAATGCTTCTAGACAAATTCTACCCGCTCATTTTCACCATCTTTCATTTCTTCTAACCTTCTATCCATCTATATAAAAAAAAAAATTTCATAATCTTTATATGTCCCTACTAAAAAGGACATCACTTTTCACCGCTAGGCCGATAAATCAAAGTAACAAACAAAAATTACGGTGGTTAATCTCTTCATAAAAATTAAATAACTTTGGCCAAAAAGAAATAAAAACACGACATCATAGCATCGGTGGTTGGTCACTATCAGACTATCGACCGTACCGTTTCGCATGCAAACCCCGCATGTAACGAATGCGAAGATAACAAACTGAGAAGACTTAAACATCGATAGATGCGTTTCTGAGTTAAAGGGAGCTTATCTGAGCGATCACATACCATCTTTTTGTTCGTCCGCACTACAAGTTCTCGCTTGTGGGGCGGACCACGCTAAGCCTACTAATGTGTGGTGGTAGATGCAACTCTATCTGTATCTACCACTTCATAGTAGTAGGCTCGTGAGGAACAAAAATTTGGTATGTGATGGTAATGCTTCTAGACAAATTCTACCCGCTCATTTTCACCATCTTTCATTTCTTCTAACCTTCTATCCATCTATATAAAAAAAAAAATTTCATAATCTTTATATGTCCCTACTAAAAAGGACATCACTTTTCACCGCTAGGCCGATAAATCAAAGTAACAAACAAAAATTACGGTGGTTAATCTCTTCATAAAAATTAAAATTTGTATTCTTCCTTTATCTTTTGTGAATACTATGAAAATGTCTTCTAAGCATTTGAATGAATAAAAATTCGCTCATTTTTCTCTAAAGGCGCAAAGTTGTATGTAGAAAAAAAAATTAAAGTTCGTTCATTTTCAACACAAATTCACACATTCAAAGGCCCTGTTAAGGAGAATTTTCCCATTTCTCGTTGAAAAGTCGAATTATCATCGTTTTGTCATTGTTTGACATTTTTAATTTTTGCAAATTTGACTCTAAGCGAAAAAATGTGCTAATTCGCTTATCTAGGCATCGTTATGGACTCAGAAAATAGCAAAACGATGAAAATTTTACTTTTGTACGAGAAATGGGGATATTCTCTTTCACAGGGTCTTTAAATGTGTAAATTTGTATTGAAAATTAACAAACCTTCGAATTTTTTTTCTATCCAGTTAGGAGAATTAACTATCTCCTATAATTTATCAACCAAATATTTGATATTTGAACGAAATAAAGCCGTACAAGTACAAGTTTTTGCTAAAGAAAATCCCTTCTAACTAACGAACGCTTCCAGATACAAGTTTGCATTTGAGATAAAAAAAATGTGCGAAATTTTTTTCCATACAAATGCTTTCAAGACATTTTATAGTATGAATTCATTCACAAAAGTACTGCCAAAATACTGATTTTTTTTCGACACACCCTAACATTTTAATATTCAATTATCGTAACCCGCTTACGAAGCGCCATACACGGAAAATAATAAAAAGGTAAAATTTACCGAGATAACAAGGTGAACGCTAGTGAAAGCCAAAAAGGTAAGTTCTACCTCTTTGAGGTGAAACTCACCTCACAGGGAGGTGAAATTTACCTGAATTGAAGTTGGAAAAAAGGTTTAATTCAGCGAGCAAAAAGATGAATCCAAAAAAGGTAAATTTTAACTCGTAGCGAGGGGAATTTCACCTGAATTGAGCTGAATAAAAATCTATAATTCACCTTGAAAAAAAAGGTAAATCCAAATAAGGTAAACCTTACCTCGTAGTGAGGTGAGGTTGACCTGGATTAAGCTTAACAAAACGGTACAATTCATCTCGAAAAAAGAGACTATTTGCCGAATCCGTTTATTGAGGTTAAGCCAAAGCTGTTTTGTCGTTCAGAAGGGAAGTTTAGCTTCGTGCCCAATATGAGAAAATCGGAACAGAATGGTAAGTATTTTCTTAGATATCATTTAGTTGTGCTGATTCGCGTCATAATACTTTGCTTTTGTTTCAGATCGGCCCAGCTTCTAGGTGTATTCCACGTCATCCTCCAGATATCATTCCGGAGAAGCTGCGCCTGACCAAATTAGTCGAACGGAGAAGGGCATGAAAGTGTTAACGCAGTGCAGGAGGATTCAGTGGCCATTATGACGCGAAAGAACGCCAAGCCGAATTGCCACAAGCCTGACAAAATAAAGGACTTACCTCAATAATTTTTTCAAACACGGTGATACATTTAAAAAATAAATATTAGGTAAATACCCCTTTTTAATTCATATAGATATAAATTTTTGAATGAATTTTGTTTTTATTTTTATTTATTTAAACCAATCATACCAGTGAATGGGAAAACGGTATTATTTACTATTTTGCTAGGTGATTGCGAAAAAAGTAAAATTTACCTATTTGCTAGGTGAATTGAAAAAAGGTTAAAATTTACCTTTTTGCTAGATGAATGAAGTAAAATTTACCTCGAAAGAGAGGTGGAAAAAATCACCTCGCAAAAAGGTTAATTTTACCTTTTTTTTTATTTTCCGTGTGTGTATGTGGTGTATTAAAAAAGTTGCTTCAAAAACTGTTGGCTACAGCTTTGTAGAAGAAAAGTTGTCTCTATCTGTTCACTGTAAAAAGTTTTTATGTATAAATCGTTCAAAAACGAAACGCTTCAATATTTGATTTAAGATTATTAAAGCGCATGATTTGATTAGCATTTTAGCTGAAGACACCGTTTATCTATCGTAGGCTTTGTAGGTTACTAGGTAGTACCGTTTATCTATCTTTTATAATATCTTCGTAATTAATTTTTTCACGATAAAGTTCCACTCCGGACCACTTTGCAATGTTGAAGGCAGCTTTCTTTCTTTTGTTAGAAATGCCATAAATATTTGAATTTCTTCAACAACATAAAATCGTAAGATTTTTCGTTATGACAAGTTTTCCTTCTCTAAAGAATTTTTTGGATTGAAATTTTTTTTAAATTTAAGTCGTACTTTGAAAATTATTTCTAAGTTTGGGAGAATATGAAAATAACTAAACTATTTGAACTAATTGTTTTGATATTTCTACCTTTTATAGATTTCGGTTTTCTACAGTAGATGTATAAAACTGAGTTTTTCTTCTCTTTATTTACAATTAAAGAATATAGATCTTTATTCATAACAAGTTCGTGTAGATCAGCCTTTTTTCATATATTTATTTTATGGAATGCATCAGCAAGCTGTACTTATTCCCTTAAAATGTTGAGTAAATCGTTCCTTCAACAAAAAATAAAAGAAAAGCCTTCATAAAAGTTGACTTTATGTAAAGGATAAAGCTTTTTCAATAGTTCAAGTAATTAAAAACCGTAGAATAAATATTGAATTAAAATGAACTAAAAGTACCAAATATTTTTATTCCTCATAAGTCGCTGTTCAAATAAAAATAAATCAAGTTAAAAAAAAATTGATTAAGATATTTCCAGCAACCAATGAATCTGTAGAATCAATTAAAAAAGATTTTGCTTCGATTCTATTTTCTGATTTTATGGAATCAACTTCATTGATTTGATAACATTAAAAAATATTGAAGAAATAGACATGAATTAAAAGCCATGTTTTGCTTTTGGGTTTAAATAAGTGAAATAAATTGAATAGTGAGCAGCTATGAATGTCTTTTTATAAATCGCCAATTGAACGATGGAATAATAACTATGGATAAATTGAAGGAATCCAATATTGAATTAAAATTATCATCTGAATTTGCAGCGGTTTTCATATTATTTCAATCATGTATACAATGCATATCTATTTTATTTTAAATTTGATTTGCATTTGGTTTTATTTTGTTTCCATTTTTGAATCCTTTTTCAACCTTATCATTTCCGTTCAGTTATATATTTCAGCTTTGTCTGCTTTCCATTGGCATTTGAAATTTCTGTTTGTTTTCTGTACACTATTCGTATTTGGTTTTGTATTTGTTAATTTTTTTTCATTTTAAATTTTTGGTTGAATTTATTTAATTTTTTTTAAATTGTTTTAATTTTCTTTTTTTACTTGTTTTGTACGATTTTCAATTTTGTTTTTAATTTTTATTTCTGGACTATGTTATTATTATTTTTGCTCATTTTATTTTCAATGAAAATCTTTTTTTGTTATCATTTTGTTTAAATAGTTTTTCAATTTGGATGTCACTGTATATTTTGACATTTAAATTTTATTAGATTTTTTGTTTCAATTTTGTTTCCATTCAGTTTTTATTTTACTTCCTTTTTGTTTGAAAAAAATCCCTTTTTTGCATATTTTTGCCATCTTGGTTCCATTTTCAATCGTTTTATTTCCATTTGGTTCTTTTTTTGAAATTTATTTCCATTTGTTCCTTTTTTATTTTATTTTGTTTTTATTTTGTTTTCAACTGAAAGGAAACAAACAGGAAGTTAAACAAATCAATATTTCTTTTTTGTATGTATTCTGTTTGCAAATTATATCCATTTTGATGAAATTGTATTAAAATTTAGTTTCTGTTTTGTATTAATTTTGGTAACAATTTTCTCAAATTTTGAACAATTAATTTCTGTTTGGTTTCCAATTATTCTTCACTTTGTTTGCATTTGGTTTCCATTTTAATATTTTTTTTTGTTTTTTTGTCCAAAACTTTATATTTTTTCAAGCGAAAATTGAAAATAAATTTAAAAAATAAAACAACTTGAAAACATTTTAGAAACATAAAGTTAATTGTAATGAAATCAAATGCGAATAGTTCAAAAATAAAATGAAAATGGATTGGAGACCAAAAGGATATGAATTGAAAAAAAAAACAGGAAAAACTGTTTATCAAAGTTAAAACAAAATAAGGATACGAATGAAAAGAAATGGAAACGAAAAGTCAAAAGAAAAATAAAAAACAGCAACAAAATTGAAACAATAAAAAAAAATCAAAACAAAATTGGAAAAATTTTAACAAAATGAAAATAAATCGCATAATAGAGGAACCAAAGGCAAATAAAATGCAACAAAGTGAAACCAAAATGGCGAAAAATGAAAATTAAAAATAATCTGGAATAAATTGAATCAAATCGTGAAAAATTATTATCAAAATACAACAAAATACAAAAAGAACCTTATAATATGGCAACAAAATGAAAAAAATATGGACACAACATGAGAACTAAATGAAAGCATAAGTTTTATCAGAATGGAATGGAAAATGTAGAAGGGAAATAACTTGAAATATTTTTTTTAACATGATTAAGTTTTTCTATTTTCTGATTTTTTTTTTTAAATTTTGCATCTGTTTTTTTTTAATAAGTAATCAATTTCTATTTCTCAAGCCTTCACTTCGCCTTAATTGAGCAGCCATATTTTCATTCTTTTTGCCAACGGTTTGTTTTGGTTTTATTTTCAATTTTCAAATTCGGCCGTACAAATTCAACCGGCCGTACAAATCCGAGCTATTGTATCAAAAACCCAGAAAAAAATACAGGCACTTGATTTCGAAATTTTGACCAAAAATCAGGGCAATATCTGGGCACATAAGGTCAAAACCCAGAAATTAATCAACAAAAAAAAAATTAAAAAAAATTGTTTTCCATAAAACATTATCAGCAGATTTTAAATCGTTTTTAGGCTTCCAGAAAAGCTTCCATGATTTTTTTTAAACTTTAAAAACGAACACAAATACAAAAAGAATCTCAATGAATTTTGATGTTTCCTCGAAGAGATTCCTTTGTACTTAACTCTAAGCGTTCAGATTTCGAGGATATGATGGCTAGCATCTTACAAATGCTAAAACCACCAACCCTCAGAAAATGTACTATGTATGCCGTGACCGGGATTCGATCTCATGCCCGCTGGCTTATAAGACTTGAAGGCTATCCTTTACACCACGGGCGCGTCTAAAAAAACTTGCTCAAAGAATTTCGTTTTGTAAGCATAAATAAAAGAAATTTATAACAGAACTAGTTTATTTCCTTCGATTTGGCAAATACTTAAGGTGTATAAATCTGGGCTTTTTAAATAAAAATCTGGTAACCGGGCTGGAACTTACTTTTCCCAAACATAATCTTAATTGTCAGGGCAAACCTGAATAAAAGCGGGTAAGCTTATTCTAAAGCATTTAAATCAGCTTTTTCATTTATATGACATTGTATTTTCAAGTTTGACGAAAACATGTCTTCTTATAGATTGTCTCATGTTTTCACGAAAACTTTTGCCCAGCATCATTTTTCTTCAGAATGGTAAATACTTGAAATCAAATTCTTGAATTCTCTGCAGATAAATCTCCAGAATGCACCAATAACCAGATATTTTTTGCCAAAATGGACCATTTTAATTTTTTTTCCCGAAATGGAATATTTCCCGGCATGGTACAAATCTCAGATTTTTTACTCTAGTAATTTTTTTTTAATTTTTCTGCATTCAATCTTACTTCCAATCTTTGATGATTCAAAATTGTGTTTTATTAAATGATTTTTCCAAATAAATACATGTTTGAAAGCTTCCAAATAAATTTATTTTAGAACCAGTTTTGCATTTTGTTCAAAGCTCTGGTGTTTTTATTTGGTTTATGCTAACCAGACTGCCTATAAAAAATCGTTTTGGTAACCGAAAAAAAGTCTGTTTTAAACATTTTTGTATCGAAACGTACATACTGAAATTTTAAAATTATGATAATTCTACTGAAAATAACTTATTATTTCCATATTTAATTTTGAAATTCCCTTTTTTGTATTTCTATCGTAAGAGCTTGAAAATTTGAAAAGCTGAATATAGAACTACTGTATTTAAATTTTCTAACAGATTTCTGAAAAATTTCAAAAACCTTAGAAAGTTAATTAAATCTGAAATCATCTCAAAAATACAATAGAAATAAAGTTAAATCAAAACAGATTGACAGGACAACGCTCTGGCGCTGATTACTTTTAAAATCTTTCATCAGTTAAAGTGTCAATAAAAAATGTTATGTTAGATGAGAATTTATTAACAATTTCGCAAGTACTGATCAAAACAATGAAATTGGGCTATGTAGGGTTTTTTCTTAAATTATCATATATGGCCGGGCTTAGACCAGACCAAACTGAGTGCCATGAGGAAATTTTAAAATAACAGAAATTAAATTTCGGGTTATTTATATTGTAGATTCATAAAGCTGATCAAACTGATAGTGCTTCAGAATATGATAAGGATGTTTTCTGAATGGGTTATTGAGAAACCTGAACCTACAGATCTAATTAAACATCAATTTAGTTCTTGATCCTGGAGAATATTTGTTAGAAGTCGAGTTTTGAGAAAAAAGTGCTTCAACTCTTTGAAATCGTTCTCCAAAATTGACAAAAAAAGGAAACCCAATTTGCAATATATTTTGTAGTCCAGAAATGTGGAAATCTATCCAACGTAAGATTAGAGTGGAGTAATGTGGAGTATTTCTCAAAATCTCTAGTAAAAGATTAAAAACCAAAAGTATTTATCTTGTTTCGCATATAGATTCCACATAAAAAAATTCCAACTTCACCCAAAATACAATATTTAATTGAATTATGTGTAAAATATGCCGAACAAACACATACAAACGCAACAAATAAATGCGCAATTTAATTATCTACACGTCATTCAATGTAAGCAAACATTTGGAAAATCTTCATAATATGTTCAAACTTTTCCTAACATTTTTTGAGAACTGCTATTCGGGTAAACTTATGACATTCAACTTTATGGTTTCATGTATCCTGAAAATGCCAGAACACGATGAAATATTCGAATAGATGATTTTGAGCGCTTCGAAAATCGATTTTTTGCCAGCGGGTTGGCGTCTACCTCAAATTTGAGAGCTTCGTTGTTAAGGTTTTGCCGCAAAAGTACAAAACATTGAATATCTATCTATTTTTTTGGAAATCAAACAATTTTCAATGATCCTTTTGGCAAAAAACTTCAGGGCAATGTTTCAGTCTGGTGAAAAATTTTATGATAAATGTTTCATTTTGGTTAATAAAAACTCAGGGAAACACATGGTCCGTCTGTGGAAAAAAAATCTGGGAAAGTGTTCTTTTCAGCGATTAAAATTCTGGGGATTTTTTTTCTGGGTCAACGTTTTCAGAGAAACGGTGTGCATCCCTTCTTGTTTACTTTTAGTAAACAAAGCTGGCAATGATTATCTCATAAAACAAGTGGTCTCATCTGTTCAACGTAATGAGGGCCAAGCCCATAAATTATTCAGATGTATTGAATGCTTTTTCCGGTGTTACTGAGTAGAGCATTAAAAATTAATTTTTTAGATAAACACATAAGTGAAAAATATGAGTTATTTTTTAACTTAAAACAGACCGTTCCCGATGAGCAATATTTTCCAAGTATTCTAATTCCTTATGAATTAGAAAGGAACGTTATAAAATCAAATTGTCAAATGAAGTTTACCCTCACATGATAGAAAAAATGGTGCTAAATGTTTTCTTTAGTTTATAGAAAAATGCCCTCTGTCTATTTTCCAACATCAGATAAAATGAGTTTTTCATAGCTCATTAGCAATGGGGGGCGTCAGAAAATTGCTTAGCATGTCTCTGATATAGATCATCGGTAGAAAACCAAGGAAAAAATTCAAACTTCCCACACCAGCACTTAGCCTCGCATCAGTACTCGAAGGAAAAGTTCATAAAAATGCCTTCACTCTTCTTAACGTCTTCATTGCCTTCCTCAAGGTAATTACTAAGTGTAATGATCACTGTGTAGCAGTTAGTGTATATGTCAAAGTACACACGTCGCACTCCTTTTAAATCCACTTGCGCAACGGCTCGACTGCGCAACACATTTTTCGATCACAAACACTTGCGCCTCAACGAAAAGTGACCAGCCGTCATTCGAACAAGTGTGTGCACTCTAATTCACAAACACAGATTGACGGTCGCCTTGAGAAATTTTCACATGTTATAAAAAGAAATCAATTCTCCACAATCCCAATCCATCGGCGATCCCCTCCAGAACCGGAACCAAATTCTTCTTGAAGCTGATCGTGGATCGTCAACAAATTCACATGACCCGGGGTAACCTTTCTCTATTTTCCCCACAAATTACACGCACTTTCGTCACTCCGGATTTCACGCGGCTCCCCGAGATGAAAAATCCGGGACAGCCACCCAGAAAAGAGGTTCACGAACGGTCGACTCACACGCGGTTCTAGCAAAGGTCAAACTCTGCCGTTCGAGAAAAACTTCTGCGCCAAACCACTTGAAGCGATCGACGAACTGATTCCGAAAAAAAAAATCTCTCACCTAGTTACTCTCCCCTATGAGCAGCCACACGATCACGAACGAACGAACGCACGCACGCACGCACGAAAAATTCGCTCGAGAAAAATCGCGTGCGCAAATTAGAACAACTAACAGCTAGACAAATGCGCTCTCGTAATCCGTCGTCGTCTTCGTCGATTTGGAAAACGATGAATTTTTAGCCCGAGACGAAGGCCAATGGTCGACTAACTGAGCTAAGGTGGTGTATGATATAATATTTTTTTCCCTGTTCGGGTCTTCAAACTCTGGGGGAGGCCATAATCCGAAGAGTTGGAATATTCGCCGATGGGTGTAGATTTTTTTTTGAGTTTTTTTTTCTGTCTGACGTCTGTGAAGCCGAAGTGTGTGAACCAGGTTAGGAAAACAATGAACAAAAAGGGTACTAGAACCGAAAGAAGGTCGCTTATAAAAACCGAAATATTTATCAATGAATTTTTTTTTAAAGGCAATAAACCTTTTTTAAACACACGAAAACGCTCAAATGTCTCAAAATGTAGAGAACTTTTTCTAGTCTGAATAGCCATAAATATCCAATTTTTTTCTTTCCGTGGATATATTTAACAAACAAAAGAGGTTATGTAAAAAATTTGATTTGTAATCAAATTTTCCATCAAGGTAATCAGTTTTAAGTACCTAAATTGGTAACCTAACTGTATATTCTTTTTTTTAAAACTTTTTTACCATTATTTCGAAAACCATTTTTTAAGCTGAGAAATTAACAAAAATTAAGTGTTATGATTGCATACCATTTAAGTTCTACGAAAAATTTTGTCATTTGGGAAACATTTTTAACACTTTTATTTATTATTTTTTTTAAAAATTGCATAACCGCATAGATTGAATGACTCAATTTCATTACTTTTTCGTTATTACCAAGTATTGAATATTAGTGAATTATTTTTTTTTTAATTTGTTGTCGTTTTTCCAAACCCCGTCTTGAGACGGAATTGATGTGTTTTTTTCTACCTTATAAAGGATTTCTTTTTCTAAAAATAATTAGAATTGTGATAAGTTTTTTACAGGGTTGGATTAAGCCTGCATCGGTGTGCCCGTGGCAATTTTCCTAGGGAAGCCCCTATGAATCGATATTTTCCTAGTCATCTTAAAAAATTACATCAATTTTTTAATTATATGAAGCAACTGAAAATGAGTTCACCATATTACCTTTAAATATCCATTAAGCCTGTATAGAAGGCAGTTTCTGGTATCTTCAAACAACCATCACGTTAAACTATCACGTTAAACCATCACGTGCAAACATCGCGAGAAAATAAATAAAATAATCAAAAATGTAAACTCTAATTAGAGCTCTAAAATGCAAAATTCAATTCGCAATTTATTTAAAAACGCTATCAACAACTGAAATTCTCTGTTTTGCAAAAATTCATAGTGGATTGAGGCATGGCCGTAGGAACGGGGGGGGTTTTGGGGGTTAAACCCCCCCCATGAGGGTCCAAAAAAGCAAGCGAGGTATTCTACTCTACACTAAAAAAATTAAATTCATAATCAAATTATGATAATAGAGCAAAGATATTCAAGAGTAACTATCTGAACTTAAAACTAATACAAAAACTTCAAAAACCAATTTCAAGTTCAAAATTCTGCTACAGTTTTTCAAAATTTTCTCACTTGTTCATAGAATGAAGTTGTCAGATTTATTTCACCATGTATCCGGGCCGGACAAATCCAGGCTGTTTGATATAAAAACCTGGCAAAATCCGGATACTTGATTTCAAAATTGTCGACCAAATCCAGGCAAAACCGGAGTTTGGTCAAAGCCTTGAAATTGCTCATCAATAATCTTAAAAACCCTTTTATGATCATATTTTGGAACTTGTTGCAAAAATTTTGGACACATGAATAAAACAAAATACAACAAAATTTGTTTTTTCTTAAGTTTGATTTAAGAATGAGAATGAGAACAAACCTAGACAACATCTTGGCTTTTCCAATGAAAACTGGGCAACTGGGTCGGACCAGACTTTTTCCAAATTTTATACTAAATATCCGGGCCAATCCGATGAAAACTGGGCAATTTGGCATCTTTATCATAGAAATTCAGATCTGAATATTGAATTTTAAATTAAACCCATTTTGGAGGTTCTGGTTCCATATTCATAAGACCAAAATTGTATTTCTACATATTTTTTTTTATTTCTGATTTTGTATCAAGTATAGGATTCTTGATTTTCAGTTCGAATAATCATAAGAAATAAGGAATGAAATGCTGCTTTGAACTCCTTGTTCGAATTCGGTTTTGCATTTCTTATCAAATTTGAATCATGTTTTTTGAAAATCAAATGCATTTTCAATATTTTGATAATAGTTTTCCGGATATGGAAAAAGAAAAAAAAAAGTTTATATTCAAATTCGAAGTTCTTAAACTTCATTCTAACACAAAATTTAAACATTTAAAGCTTCTAAGTGGCGATCCAAAATTGAAAACCAGATTCTGATTCATCATTCGAAATTCACATTTGAAATCAGATTCACTAAACAGATTTAAAATAAATCATTGAAATAATGATTTAAGATTCAACCAGCACTACAGAATTTGAATAATAGATTCATGAATGAAGGCTCTAAGATTTGGCTCATGAAATTCTGATCTGGAATTAAGATTCGGAAATCGTATTTTTTGTACATTTCGGAAATGGTATTGCAATTCGAAACTAATTCAAAGTTCTATTTTTGAATTCAGATTTAGAATTCAGATTTCAAATTCAGAAAAAGATTTAGCTAGTGAATGAGTTTTTCAATCAACATAAAATTGTTAAGAAATTCAAGAGAACATTAACTTTAAAATTTGCTTGTCAATTCAATTTCCAAATTTCAAAGTTTTTATTCAGAATGAGTTTGTACACACAATTCAGCTGAAAATCACAAATATAAAGTAGAATTTGATTTTATTTTCTAAGTTTTTGATTCATGCAAAATATCCCAAACCATATTTAACCAAATCATCCATAAGATTTTCAGTATGGAACTGATTCTTTATGAAAATTATTTCCTGTTCAAGAATCATGTACCTTATTTTCACCTAAAAAACTGCACTTTTTTCTTGGTGTATTGTTTAACGTTATTAATATTCCAGTTTTTAAAGCCAAATTTCAAATTAAAACCATAAATTTAGTTCAAATTTGCATCACGCAAATTTGATTCGAAAAAGTTTTATTTTTTTATTTTTGGGAAATTTTATTTATTTTCATCAAAGGTTAGAATCTTGGAATTTGCAAAAGAGTTTGGAAGGTTGGGCTAGTTTGATTTGAGTAAAGAATAAGTTTTTTTAAGAAATCGAAAGCTACCCTAAAAAGAACTTATTTTATGCTCAAATCAAATAAATTGATTTACCAGACTTTTTAACAAATTCAAGTTAGAGATGAATGAACTTTTAAGTTTAAAGTCTCTCTAATCAAACAATCAATCAATCATCAAATTCAAAAAATTTAACCATCGATGAAAAAAGTGACTGTTTTAAGGTTTTGCAAATGACACTTTACCATTCTTGTGGCATTCGTGTCTTCTCTTAAGTTATAATTTCATACGAAAACTGTTAATGAGTACTCAAAAACGTATAATCATATAGTTAAAAACAAAATTTGTTTAAATATTTTTTTTTTCGTGTGTTGTTAGACAAAACATCATAGGTAAAAATTAGTCATCAAAACCCCCCCCATGAGTCGGTTCTTCCTACGGCCCTGGATTGAGGGTTAAACCCCCCTCCCCATGAGAATTTCGAAAAACGGAAGCGAGGTATTCTACGCTGCACTTAAAATTTTAAATACAGAGTCAAATTATAATAATACAGTAAAGTTCAAGAGTAACAATCAAGCCTAAAAACTAATGCCAAAACCTCAAAAACCTAACCCAAGTTCGGAATTCCGCTAAATTTTTTCAAAATTTTCTCACTCGATCATAGATATTCAGGTTTGAACAAAAAATTTAAGATTAAACTAAACCCAATTCGGAGGTTCTGATTCCATAATTCCCATAACCAAAATTGTATTTATATTTCCGTATTTTGGATTATATATCAAGTTCTAGATTCTTGATTTTCAGTTCAAATGGTCATGAAAAACTAGAAATAAAAAGCTGCTTCGAAATCCTGGTTCAATTTTGGTTTTGCATCTTATATCAAATTTGAATTAAGGTTTTTCGAGGTCATATGTATTTTCAATATTTTGATAATAGTTTTCCGAATAAATATCAAGAAAAGAAATAAATTGTTTAATACTCAAATTAAAAGTTTTTAAACATAATTTATACACAAAATTCAAACATTTATTGCTTTGAAATGTCAATCCAAAATTAAAAACTTAGAATCAGATTCATCATTTGTAATTCATATTTTTATTCAGATTCACAATACAGATTGAAGAGAAAGAAAATTAAAAATTGAATTTAGATTAAACATAAATTAAATAAAAATAGAATGAAAATTCGAAAATAGTATTTTTTAACATATCAAAATTAATATAGAAATTCGCATACACATTAGAAGCTCAATTTTTCAATTCAAAATTCAGATTCAGAACATAGAATCAAAATTCATAAAAAGATTTAGCTCGTAAATAAATTTTACAATCAACATAAATTGTTGAGGAACTCAAGATGTCATTAAGTTAAGATTGAATGTCAATTCAATTTTCAGATATCAAATTTTGAATCAAAATAAATTTGTTCTCACAATTCAGCTGAATATTACTAATAAAAAGTTGAATTTGAAACAATTTTGTTTTATGTAAAAACCAAAATTTAAAAAAGTCATCCGCATAAATTTTATTATGGAAATGATTCTTCAAAAAAATATTTTCTGTTAAAGGAACATAAAGCTGAGCTTCACCTAAAAAATTTGCACAAAATTCAAACATTTTCTCGGTGTATTGCTCAACATTATTAACAGGACCTCGAGGAATTCCTAGCCGTCAGACACCAAAATTCGTCATTTAATTTTTTGAAACCAATACACAAAATTCTGTTAATTTTATTTGTTTGAGTAACTAGAAGTGCTGTGATAAATTTTGTAGAATGAGGTTTCATTATTTTATTTATTTTTTTATTTTATTTCATTATTAGATTCATAATAAAAATCAGACACGAAAGCCACAAAGATGGTAAAGTGTCGTTAATTAAAAAAAGACCCAGAACAAGAATTGCAAATTGTATGTATCTTTATCAAAATCAAAACTTTAATTTCATGTATTCAAAACACACAAAAAAAATCATATAATGCGCCATAAACTTTAAATGCAATGGTGATTTTCAATTAAGAAAGATCAGATCAAATATAGAAAACAGACACTTTTCTGAAAAAAGGCTTCGAAATGTGACAAAAGTTGAAAACATAAATTCTTAATGGTGATTTGATGTTTAAAACTCGGAATCAGTTATCACGCTAGTAAAAAATAAAAAGGAATCCTAATAAGTTAGTAATAAATAATAAGTAATAATTAGTAACTTCAAAAATGATCTCGGGTTCTCAATACTCAGAAAAATCATGAAACTGAAGGAACGACAAAAGACTTAAAAATGTCTATGAATTTAATCTCTGTTTCAAAATTTAAAAGAAAACAAGATAAGACAAAAAGAAAAATTTATTTAAAAAAAATCACTCATGGAAATTCGAAGTTCAACTACGAATTTTTTTTACGATGAATATAATTTGAAAATGAACGGTCAATTGGAAAATGATATGCTGAGCTCAGGATATTTATTTTAGAAGAAGATAACTATGAAATAGAAATACCTCCGAATCAATAGTATTACTCTTTGGTTCTATCAACTGGAAAAGTTTCAATTCGAATTCCAAATCTTTTACTGGATTTTGAAAAGTAATTCAATAGAGAAACTCAGTATTGCCGATTGGTCAAATTTAAGAAACAACAATAGCTTTTCTCATTTTTGTTGTTTTTCTCAAAAGTGATTATCGGAAAGAGAGCGCATACGTTGGTTTTGAAATGTTTAATATTTTACTAATGCTTCCAAGCAAACTCATAATTTCGAAGGGTTGATTACTATTTTTGTTTTATTTTTTTTCTATTTCATGATACATGATTTTTACCTGGATATTGTCCGGGTTGAACTCCGGAGTGTTTATTATAAAAGTCATTTATTTAATTTAAGTTAACATAAAGCTTTCTTTCAGTTAAAAATTTATAAAGTTCCTCACAAATAATTTCTTAAGCAACCAAAAGTCCCATAAAACAGGTACAAACACGCTTACTCAGCCCCATCATTGATATGAAGTACGTTCTATGCAGCTCAAAATTTAAGTTCTTATTGATACTTTCAAGTTCCAAAACAAGTCTTAATGATCTTCTATTCAGCTTCCAGCGGCCTCTTAATTCAGCTTCCGAAAAATAGCAAAATGAACAAAAAAAAATCTCTCTCTATCTGGCTTCGGTTCATTTCACCTTCTCTCGATTATTTATTGTGTTCTGTACCGGTGCCGCCATGATGCCACGTGCCGGATTTCAAACTCTACAAATTGCTCAATTGCTTCTTTCCTACATTTCCTACATATATCGCGTCAGAATGGTCACTCAAGTACAAAATTACTTATTGAAAAAAAAACTTGCCCGGCTTGGGGATCGAACCCCGACCTTCGTGGTCAGAATCGAACACGCTACCACGAGACCACGCCTAGATGTTGTTCTAACTGAAACTAAAACTCGAAGAGGTGATTTGATTTTGGAAGCACATCAATGCACTTTTTGTGACTTATCAATACCCGTTTGAGCACTTTTGTGCCCTTTATGTGACTTACCAAATCCCGTATTGAGCACTTTTTTGCCCTTTATGTGACTTAAGTCCCGTATAACGTACGTATAGATCACTTTTGCAGCTTTCAAGTTCGTTAATGAGTACATATAGTTCACTAATGGGAATTGGGCAGAACAAGTCACATACAACGTACATATTAATCACTTTTGCAACTTTCAAGTTCATTAATGAGTACATAAAGTTCACTAGAGGGAATTGGGCAGTTGATTCTCTTTGTCAGCCAATATGTAACTTTCAATGCCTTTACTTGAAATATGTGACTTTTGGTTGCTTGGGGTATGTTTAAGTTTGCCTTGTAATTTTACATGACTTTTGTATTCAACCCTTCGTTTCATGATTTTTTTTTTCCTATAAAAAATGTTTTAAACAGTTGGAAATGATGTGTACTTGAAAAAAATAAAATAAAATACGATTTTTCCATTTTTCCATACATTAATTGTTGCAAATTTGTTACTTTATGTAACGAAGGGTTTATGAAATTGAGATTTTTTTTTTAATTCTTCGCCTTCTTTCTCCACGAAATAATAACAATAGTTTTCAGCATTTGTAAACTTAGTAAACTGAAGATCACTCTTAATGTAAATTCAGGTGCTGAATCCGAAAATAAAATTAAAAAAAAAAAAATCTCAGTTGAACCGTTTTGGAATTATGCTCCAAATATGAAATTTTGGAAAAAATTAAAATGTACGATTCTTTAATGTGTCGGCCTTAGCGGTGAAAAGTGATGTCCTTTTTAGTAGGGACATCTAAAGATTATGAAACATACAAACATTACAGAAACATACAAACAACTCATTCGTCACCTCAAAGGAATACTCTAGTCAATAACCAAATCACCTTGCCAGTTTTTTTTGCGTATTATTCATTAATTTTTATTTTTAATCTGTTAATTTTAATTTAGTAGTAAAACATTTAGTAGTAAAACATTCTTTTTTTAATTTTTCTTTTGTAAAGCATTAGTTTAATAGATTCTTGTTTAATTTTTGTTGTTTTGTTAAATAAAATGGATCTCTTAAAAAGAAAACAATTTCCACTGAGATTCATGCCTAAATTTAGTTTATCGTATCGTACCCTTTCCCCGCATAATGTAAATATTTTTTTTAAGTTCTCAGCATGAGTAAATTTTGCTCGCGTTAAGTTGTTGTTGATAATTGTTTTTTGCTGTCAGGCATGCTGAGAACAGAAAGCGTCCATTACCAGGGGGCTCAAACGAGCCTCTTGGTATGGGGGAGTGTGGTGGTCCGCTTTACAAAAAAAAAAAATAAACATTACGGTGGCTAATCTTTTCATTAAATAAAAATGTACATGTACTCAAATTCAAATATCTCTGAATGCATAACATAAATTTGAAATTCAATTTTGCACATCAAAGAGGTTTGCAATCGATCATATGAATTTTATTTTTGCGCATGATCGACAATATTATTGATATTAGTGACTTTATGATTGAAAGAATTATGAAAAACTAGATTTTCGATTTGCCGATATGCCATAAACTTAGATAAGAATATATCCCAGCGGCGATCAAAACAAGATAACAATTAAAAAAAACGCATTTTAAAGAGAAAATTTTGAATTAGCTAAAGTTTTAGACTCAAACGTAACATTCAAAAATTCTGATTTTCTTTTTAACTTGAAAACCAATTCAAAACAAAGATTTCAAGAGGTTATTCATCAAAATCGGTTGAAAGTTTAAGAACTTATGGTTACTTTACCAGAACTGTAATTTTTGCATTTTTGATTAATTTAACGAACCGCTGTGTACTTCAAAAGTGTAGGAAGAATTAAATATGGTAAATCTCACTCGCTCCAAGCCAAAATAAATAATTAGTTTTTCAAAAGGCCAAATTCCACTGAACCCAAAACTGTGATTTCATAATTCATTTCGTTATTTAAAAGCAATTTCAGATGATGAAATAAAAAATAGAGCTGTGAATGATCGAATAGATTCCAAAACCTGGCTTGCGAACATTTTGGCAAAATTCCTTATAAAGGATGGACAAAATATTTTTCACAAATCTTCATTTGAAATAGGAAAACTTTGCAGATAGGAAAACCGTATTTTATGATCTGAATGTGTATAAAAACGTAAAAATATAGGTGGTTCAAGATGTGTGGCCCTCGATTCCCCACAAGCTATGATTTGCAGAATGGTTGCGTTTGAGTGACTTATTGATGTTTCATCAAAAATTCCTTTTCCACGTGAAAAATCATGACAAAACTGAGATCATAAGCGTATGAGCATATTTTTGTTATGAACTTTAAGTTCTCCAAGTTTTTTTTAATTATGTAAGTAAATTTTTCTTACTTTTTTAAGCTTAATAAATAAAAAAAAGCTTATAATTCGTAATTATGTTAACAACATAAAGAAATATATGCTCACGCAAAGCGAAGACGATGACAGTTGGTTTGAGATTTTTATCTCAACACACATCTGAGATATTAAATGTGGCCCACGTTTCTCCATGGCCCACGATACCCCACTCTCCCCTATTATTTTTTTCACGATTACTGAACAACACGTAGATCGCCACGCTTAATTTGGTAGTTTTACTAGCCGGGCCCAAAGAAATTCTCGGATTGAGAAAATTAAGAAGGAGAACTCCAGCTTTATAACGTGTGGCTTAACTGAGCGGCTAAATAACTTGAATAAGAGAGCGTCACACGTTTTTTGGTGTGACGGGGCCTTCCAGGAAATACACCCGTCACCCGAATATGGGTCCTATGGCGACGAACGTGTTAAATAAAATAAGTTTAAATATCTATTTTTAAACTTTTCTAATTCAGAGATTTTCTGGTATAGTGATAGAGTAATTAAATCAATTGTGAATTGAATTTTCATTCAACAGCTCTGATCAGCCTTTTTATTTTCGATAAGTTGATAAATTTTTCCGCAATGTTTGCACGTTATGTATCAATAACTATTGTTTGAACATGAACACACACATATAGACTCTCAGGAATACTTCAATATTTTTTTAAAGAGATCTAGTTGACTTAACTCTAAGGCGAACGACTTCCTATGATATGATGGTTACACCATCTTACTAATGCTAAAACCACCAGCCCTGTATGCCGTGACCAAGCTCCGATCTCATGATTTCAGGCTTAGAAAACTTGAACGCTATCCTCTCAGCCACGGTCGGCAGCTATCAGTATGTTGTTTAATTAGACTGATATCTTATTTTAATCGCCGCTGGGATATATTCTTATTTTAATTTTTGGCATTTCGGCGAGTTGTGAAAATTCAAGGTAGAATATTTAGAAAGAACATGAAAGTATTATAGGTGGAAAGATCAAAGCTAGAGCGCTTTGGGTAGAAGAAATAGTTGGTGAAAATGTGAGCAGGGCTTTTGTTTTGTGAACAGCTTTTGAACTACTTGCGCGATTCTTTGCCGCGCGTCGCGGGCTCAATCTCATGTGTTCGACCCGTCCGTGTTTCAATGTGGGTAGGAATGCGATGGGTTTCTTCATCGCTTCCTATCAACATTGAAACGGCGCACAGTGGTCCAAAACCCAGAAAAGCTGGCAGAAAGTCGATTTTGGAAGTGCTCATAATCATCTTTCCAAATATTTCATCGTGTTACGGCATTTCAAAGCTACATGAAACCATGAAAATGATAGTTATAAGTTTACCCGTTTAGGATTTCTCAAAGAAATGCTGAGAAAAGTTTAAATATTTTTTGAAAATTTCACAAAGATTTGCTTATATTGAAAAACGAATATATATTCAAATCGCGTATATATTTTGCTTTGCAATTATTTTTATATTTTTGCTAAGCATATTTTACACTTTATGTAATAAATTTTTTTGTTTTTGAATAAAGTTGACAATTTTTATATGGAATCTAGTTCCAAAAAACGATAAATATTTAAAGTTATTTAACTTCAAATAGAGATTACAAAAAAACTCCACATAACTCCACTCTAATTTTACGTTGGATAGATTCCTACATTTCTGGACTACAAAATATTGCAAATTGGGCTGCCTTTTTTTGCCATTTTTGGAGAACGCTTTCAAAGAGTTGAACCACTTTTTTCTTCAAATTTTACTTCTGAGCCAATAACTTCCCGGTTCACGAACTAAATTGATATTTAATTGGATCTCTAGGTTGAGTTGACTAAAAAATCCATTCATAAAACATTCTTTTAATATTTTGAAGCACTATCAGTATGAATTTCTGTGTTATTTAATAAATTAGGAATAACTCCCAAAACAAAATTAAATTACGGTTTCTAAAATATTCTTCTGATCATTGAGCAAATTATAGAACCTTTTTTGCTGGTCAAAATTTATAAGAACCAATTGAAACTCGATGATAGAGTTAAAAACTTCTATGGTATTAAGATATGCAATAGAAATTAAATTAAAACTAAAAACTAAAAATTAATCTAAAAAATTTGAAAAAGATGAATCTCAAAGTTTGTTTTTCTCGTTTTAAATGTAAATTAAGTGTTTTGTGTTAAAAAAACTGTTGATAGAATAAATTATCATTAAAAAAAGCCAACATACTTTAAATTCGAAATTTTGATCAGTATTGGCTAAATTGTTAAATAATTCACATCTGTCATAAAAATTCTATATTGACACGTTTATATAAGAAAAATTAAAAAGATGTTCAGCACCAGCGCGTTGTCATGTCAATCTGTTTTGATTTAATTTCATATGTATTGTAATTTTGAGTTAATTTTAGATTCAATGAACCTTTTTAGGATGTGAGAGGTTTTGTAGCAATCTGTTGGAAAATTTTAATACAAGAATTTACTTACTGAGCTTTACTATTTTTTTAAAATTCTTACAGTAACATCAACAAAAACAAATTTTTAAAGAAAATATGAAAATTATATCATATTTTTAGTAAAATTATGATTTTTAAACAATTTTAAAGGTTTCAGAGCAAAAAATGTTGAAAACAGACTTTTTGCCAGGTTTTTTGAGTATTGGACCACTGTGCGGCGCGCGGCAAAGAATCACGCAAGTAGTTCAAAAGCTGTTCACAAAACAAAAGCCCTGCTCACATTTTCACCAACTATTCAATTTCTTCTACCCAAAGCGCTCTAGCTTTGATCTTTCCACCTATAATACTTTCATGTTCTTTCTAAATATTCTACCTTGAATTTTCACAACTCGTCGAAATGCCAAAAATTAAAATAAGGATTAATTAGACTGAGTCGCTTTGGGGTCATTTTTGAATTTCTTAAACCCTGGGGTCTAAAATCCTTCGTTTTGGTGCAAAACTCATCCATGATTTTTTGCAGACTTCTCAAGTAACGTTTTTATGAGTGAATTGGCACTTTATGATTTTTATGCGAAAATTGAATATTTTGTACTGAAAAATCATCATCATTTTTATTTCTTCTGTGGAACTGAGGCTGCTCAAATTTGTAGTGCCAATTCATAAATTCTCATAAGTAAATTTTCCGCTGTACAACTTTGTCCAAGACCGTAACTGCGTATCTTATCAGGCAAAAAATATGTTGAATTTTCAGTACAAAATATACAATTGATACAGCAAACCTGGCTTGTGATATAGCTCAGTTGGCAAGTCTGTTGCCCCCTGAGCCGATGTCCGCGAGTTCAAGCCCAAGAGTAAACATCGAACGCAGTTGTGCCGGATAGTTTTTCAATAACGATCCGCCAACTGCAACGTTGATAAAGTCGCGAATGCCATAAAGATGGTAAAACGACTATAATCGAAACAAAAAAAAAAAAAAAATACAGCAAACCTGAAGTCAAATTTACTCAGGTGAACGTTACCTTAAAATTCGGCAATAAATCATGGATAAGTTTTGAAAACGAAGCTTTTTAGACCCCAGGGTTTGAGAAATTCAAAACATGGCTCAAAATCGGCTCAGTTTATTAATGTATGTTTAAAATATTATATATGTTCTCTGGGACAGCATATGAAAAAAATTTGATTCATAGGGCCCTCCCGTGAAATATTGCCCCGGGTCCCTCGATGGCTAATTCCCATCGCTGGGGCCCACTTATTATGATATAGCGTTTAATGATTTTAAATAAAAAAAAAAGCAAACAAAGAACTGAAAGCTGCTACCTTGATCTCGTTTTGAACGTAAATATCATCAGCATCATTGTCAAGTTGAATGAATCGGTGTCAGTTTGTGCTTTTTTTCTTCATGAAATCGACATTTGCCGTCAAAACAACTCAAGCGTTGATGGATCAATGAGTATGACTCACTTTTCCTGTTGAGATAAAAGCAAAGATACTGATGATATCATCCTACTGAAAATGTTAAGAAACTCAAGTTTTCATTCCATTGATGTTGTAGTTAAAAAAAAATTTATTGTTTATCAATAGTTTTGAAAATAAATGAATAAAAAATCACAAAAAATATACATCAATTTTGCTTATGATAGTCTTCAGACACATGTGTCTGTCTTTATCGCCGTTTTACAAGTTTACATGCCAGGCAAATCAAATTGCTATAATCAAGGAGATAAATGTTTATTTTTATTGAAAAATCTCCCAGAAATCTGTTGAAGAATGTAAAGCAGCAGGATAATCATTGCTGTTTCAAATTTTAAAAGCACCTGAAATAATTTGGAAATTGAAAGTGACGAAAAATGGATGTTATTCATCCACCCACTCCCATGACGGTTTACTTTTTGCCGCCGATTTTCCATTTGTGCGCTGCCTCTGTAGGTAGGTTATTTTCCCGGTTTATAAATAAAGATTCACACTCCCGGTCCATTAAGGTGTTCAGATCACAACACGTTAAGTATAACCAGGAAGGTGCGATCGAATCGAAAACGTTTGGATTTATTTGAAGGTGGCTGTTGCCAAAAAAAAATACATACCATTTGCCATCATCATGTACACAAACACATGATTACACCTCGAAATTGGAGATGAACACCTTAATGTGGATTGCCGTATGTTGGTGAAATGCTGACGAATAAAAAAAAAACAATTTTTAACTCGTTAAAGTATCAGCGAGAGAGATAGAATTACAATTTTTCCAAGGTCTTAGAACACTATGAAAGGAATGTACAGAAATATCATTGAAATAATAAACAAAAACAAATCCAAAAGTGAACCATAAAAAATAAGTTTTATAGAGTTGCCGAGGTTCTTTAATTTTTTAAATGTTCACAGCCTCAACACATCAGTAGTCGTCAGATTTGGCAATCCTGATCAAGATTACCTGTATCATTACATACCAAATTTTTGTTCAGCAGTCCGTCATCAAGGCTGGGTCATTCGGCCGAAAGTCATGAGGCCGCAAGCCATTCGGCTGAAGGTCATTCGGCCGATGGACGTTAGGCCGAATGGGCTTTCCGGCCGAATAGGTCACTAGGCCGAATGGGTTATTCGGCCGACGGTTATCCAGCCGAAGGCTGTAAGGCCGAAAGGCCACAAGGCCGAAAGGATGTTCGGCCGAATTGTCACTAGGCCGAATGGTCATTTGGCCGAATGGTCACTAGGCCGAATGGTCATTAGTCCGAATGATCATTTACCCGAATGGTCACTAGGCCGAATGGTCGTAAGGCCGAATCGTTGTAAGGCCGGATGGTCATTTGGCCGAATGGTCATTAAGCCGAATGGTCGTAAGGCCGAGTGGTGGCAAGGCCGAATGGTCATAATGCTGAATGGTCGCAAGGCCAAATGGATGCTAGAAGGTCGTTAGGCCGAATGGTCGCAAGGCCGAAAGATCTTAAGGCCGAATGTTCGTAAGGCCGGAAGGATGTTAGGCCGAAATGTCGTTAGGCCGAAAGGTCATTAGGCCGAATGGTCGTAAGAGTAAATGGATGCTAGATCGAAAAGTCGTTAGGGCAAATGGTCGTTAGGCCGAATGATCATAAGGCTGAATGATCTTCATCGAGGTCAATAAGAAACCTTTTACAATTTTCTGCATGCTAGGCCGATTGGTCATGAGGACGAATGGTCGTTAGGCCGAATGGCTGTTAGGCAGAATTTTCATAAGGCCTAACGGTCATAAGGCCGAATGGGCACTAAGCCGAATCGTCAAATCCAGCCGTGCATCCATTCGGCCTGATGACTTTTCGGTCTGATGACTTTTCGGCCTAACGACCATTCGGCCTAACGACCATTCGGCCTAACGACCATTCGGCCTAACGACCAGTTGGCCTAACTACTGATCGGCCTAACATGCAAAAAAACAATAATATGTCTTATAGGCCTAGCATAAATCCGGCCCAACGACCATTCAGCCGAACAATCATTCGCCCTAGTGGCCATTCGGCCTATTGGTCATTCGGCCTAACGACCTTCAAGCAACCATTTGGCCTTACGAACATTCGGCCTTACGACCTTTCGGCCTTACGACCATTCGGCCTAGTGGCCATTCGGCCTAGTGACTATTCGGCCTGATGACCATTCGGCCAAATAATATTCGGCCGAATAACCTTCGGCCTAATGTCCCATTCGGCCTATTGTCCTATTCGGCCGAACATCCGACGGCCTTTTAACCCATTCGGCCTAGCTACCTTCGGCCTAACATCTTTCGGCCTATCGGCCTTCTTCCGAATGTCCGGCCCCCTCCGTTATCTACTATGAAGTGGTATATACCTACGGATAGAGTTGCATCTACACATTATATAGTAGGCCAAGCGTAATTTGCCCCCCAAGCGGAAACACTGTTTCTTCAGCTCATCTTAAACGACGCCGCGAAAAACCCCCGGTTATTGATAGCATCACTTCGCGTCAACCCAAACTACTGTGTGCTGTAGGCACTGGTGCAGCTAATAGTGAATTCGCAACACAAAACAGTATGCCCACGACACCTTCATTCTGGTTGTATCTCTCCGGTATTGTACCAACCGCGACTGAGGAAAGTGTCTCACAACTGGTGCGTTCTCAGCTTGGCACTGACGAGGTTCAGCTAAAAAAATTGATCCCCAAGGGTAGAGAAGTCAGAACTCTAACATTTGTATCGTTTAAAGTTGGCCTCTCACTGGAGTTGAAAGATAAAGCGTTGTCGTCAGATACATGGCCTGCTGGCATACGCTTTCGCCAGTTTGTCGATAACACCTCCGAACCTTTTTTTCCCAACCCGAAGCTGCCTCGTTTAGAGTTCAACCCGAAACAGCCGACTCCTTTCGCAACTCCAATTTAATTGGTCCAATCAATGACGATAATCTACAATATCACGAAATTCGACCCGCAACCACATCTCAATTTCCACCACCAGCTCCGTCCACAACATCGATTTGCCCCTCATCACACAAATGTAATACTGCGCCGTATCAAAAATCCCAGCAGCTAACTGTGCACTACCAAAACGCAGGTGGTATGCGCACCAAAACCAACGATTTCTCGTTAGCTTTGTCTTCATGCGATTATGACATCGTCATGGTAACAGAGACGTGGTTGAAAGACGATATAGCCAACTCCGAATTGGCCTCGACCCATAATATTTACCGCTGTGATAGAAACTCCAGTACTAGTCATTTTGGACGTGGCGGAGGCGTATTGATAGCAGTACGACACGGCATCGATGCAACCTCTGTCACAGTACCTGATTGTGATCGTCTTGAACAAGTTGTTGTTCGTCTCAAAAATCAATGTCACTATGTCTACTTGTGTTGTGTGTACTTGAGACCTAACAGCGAAACTGCTCTGTACGTATCTCACATGACTGCTCTCGACTATATTATGAATATCGCCGATAGTCAAGACATTATTGCTGTAGCTGGTGATTACAACTTGCCAAATTTGCAATGGAATTTTGACGAGGATTCAAATGGGTTCCTGCCAGTGAATGCTTCCACTGAGCAGGAGCTCGCTGTCATCGAATCAACAATAGCCTCCGGGCTGTCGCAAATGTGCTCACTCGTTAATACTAGCGGTAGAATGCTGGATCTAATCTTTGTAAACAGACCCGAAAAAGCTGAAATAATACACCCACCGAATCCAATTTTAAAAACTGACCGACATCACCATCCTTCTGTTTTACTTCTCGAATATACTTGTGACGAGCGTATGGACACCAGCAGCGCCCTCGGACATAATCTGAACTTTGGGAATTGTGACATCGAGCGTGTTGAAGAAGCAATAGGAGAGATTGACTGGCAATCAGCTTTTATAAACTTAACTGTAGATGCAGCAGTATCGGCATTCTACGAACGACTCTGGGATACATTACGCCAACACACGCCACCTAGAAGATTCAACCGTCATCAGCCTTACAAGCTCCCTTGGTGGAACTCCGAGCTAAGAAGAAGCCGTAATTTAGTTCGTAAAGCGCGAAAACGCTACTTCCAAGATAAGACGGATCAAACCAAAGGCTACTTATCGAGACTAGAAGCCGACTATGAAGCTCTTCGTAATACCGCCTTTGAACTATACATCTTAAAAATTGAACGCAACGTAAAACAAGATCCTTCTACATTCTGGAGATATGTTAAAAGTCGCCGTCTTACCAACACCGTACCGTCGTCTGTATCGTTTCGTGACCGCACGTCGGAAACCGTTAAAGAGTCCGCTGATTTGTATGCCGAGTTCTTTAGCAGCGTGTATAGTTTTCAATCTCCGAACTGTTCTGATATCTACTTTGATGCTCTACCAAACTATGACATTAGACTGCCACAGCCTCATTTAACTGCCCAGGAGATTTTCAATGTTTTAAGTAACTTAGACCCGTCGAAAGGGCCTGGTCCGGATGGAATTCCATCGTCGTTGGCATCAAAACTCGCTGCTTCTCTTGCCACACCGCTCAGTATGATATTTAACCGATCGATTTCTGAATGTGTTTTTCCAAGCTTTTGGAAAATGGCTGCAATATCTCCAATCCATAAGTCTGGAAACGCTCACCGTGTTGAGAACTACCGACCAATATCAATTCTTTGCTGTTTTTCCAAAGTTCTTGAAGTTTTGATATATGAAAGGTTTTATTCTGCAGCTACTCCGATAATTACCGAATTCCAGCACGGTTTCGTTAAGAAAAGATCGACTGTGACAAACCTGATGTGTTGTGCATTGCAGTGATGAAACTAGAGCGCTATGGTTTTCCTACATGGGCAACCAGGTGGCTGCACTCGTACCTGATAAATCGCCAAGGATTCATAAACATCCGTGGAACACATTCCTCGGTGTTCGATATGCCGTCTGGAGTCCCACAAGGCAGTCATTTAGGCCCGCTTATCTTTGTGCTTTTTGTTAATGACTTGGCAACCTGTCTTAAGTCATCAAAGCTTCTGTATGCTGATGACCTGAAATTCTACAGAGTAATCGATTCAATTGTGGATTGCGCAGCGCTTCAAGAGGATATAGAAAGGTTATTGCTCTGGTGTGAAACAAATGGAATGAAAGTGAATGCTGAAAAGTGTAAATGCATAAGCTTTTTCAGAACCAGAGCTTCAGTTACCTTCGACTACTCGTTCCGCGACGCTACACTAGAAAGAACAACCGTGATAAAAGATCTTGGAGTAACATTCGATCAAAAGCTCTCTTTCGTTCAGCATATGGCAACAACTACAGCAAAGGCTTTCGCTTTGTTCGGATTCCTTCGCAGAAATACTTCGAGTTTCAAAGACCCTTATGCTCTAAAGACTGTGTTCTGCTCGCTCGTACGCAGTGTCTTGGAATACGCCGCACCAGTTTGGACACCTTATCATTCCGTTCACATAGACAGAATTGAGAGGGTCCAGAAAAGATTTCTTCGTTTCGCATTGCGTCATCTGCCTTGGCGAGATCCCGTTCGATTGCCACCGTACTCCGATAGATGTGGTCTATTATCATTGACGTCGCTGAGCCAAAGGAGAATTTATCTACAACGAATGTTCGTCTATGATATTATTACGAATGCTATCGATTGTCCGCAACTGCTTTGCTCTTTGAACCTACACGCTCCAGCTCGACAGCTTCGTAACCAGACTCTTTTCTGGCTACCAAGAAGCAGGACAGTATTCGGCCAAAATCATCCACTACAACGATGCTGCCAAGTGTTTAATGATGTTTCTTATTTGTTCGACTTCAATGTATCCAAAGCAAAATTTAAATGTTTGATTCGTGATGTAACCTAATTTTAAGCCAACTATATAACCTAATTTAAAATCGATACTCATGGTCTGTATGACAACATAGTCAAAGACATCAAAAATAAATAAATAAATAAACATGCAGTGCGGACGAACAAAATGATGGTATGTCATCGGTGATTTTATAAATTTACAAAAATCGACCAATAAAAGAACTCCTTTATCTAGTGTAATAACGATAATTTTGAAAGTTCGAGGAAAAGGAAAGGGGGGGGGGTGGTTTCTGCACGATTTGAACTTTTCTTACGAAGTCTAAGGTATTTTGAAAAAAATCACAATTGAAAATGATTTGAAAATTTAAATTTTTTTTTCTGTTATATTTTTATGAATAGTGATTCGGAAATATCCAGTTGTTTCAATTGGTTCTGAAATTCGCTTCTCATAGTGAATTGTAGCCTGAGAAATTTATTTGTGAATTTAAATATATTTCCTTAATTAAACAATGAAATATGATTCTGAATAGAAGTCGAAAGAAGCAATCTGGCGCTATCTTGAAACCCAAGATGGCAGCTTTCGATTGGCTTTAAAAATACTGTAAAACATTGAATATCGCATGAAATCTTCAAAATATGGGAAAAAATAAAATGGGATAAGCTAGATGAAGTCGACGCCATCTTGACATCCAAGATGGTGGTCTCTGCTGAATTTAAAAATGCTGTAAATGACAGAAAATCGCATGAAACCCCCCAAATATGGGTATAGGGTAAACAAATAGAATTCGAATTTTTCAATCAGACGCCATCATGAAATCCAAGATGGCGGCTTTCGTTTAACTCTAAAGTGCTGTAAATTACTGAAAATCCTATAAAACAACCCAAATTCGTTTTTGACAACATTCGATTTTGGTTACATTAGCTACATCTCTATAGGTGATAAAATAGTACAACATAAACAAAATTGTTATTATTAAAAATGTTAAGTACATGAATTAGATGATAACATTCATTTGCTAGTTTCCTAACAAATTTTTCAATGATTGCTGATTATGAATTCTAAATCTGAGTTACGATATTAAAATCAAAACAGTATTCTTTTTTTTCAAATTTATTAGTTCCTTTTAAATCTGAATTAAAATTTTTATTACAATATTTTGAATTTTGATTTTGGCTAAATGATTTTCATTCACAATTTTGTAAATATTGTAATCCAGAGATGCCATTCTCTACCGAGAAAGACGGAGAACGGAGAATTTTTTTCATGTGCGAAACATTTTAATGTGATAAAAAAACCTTCTTATCACATTTCGTTAAACTTTTGAAACTAAGTTCAATAACTCGAAAAAAAAAATTTTGCATTGTTGTTTTGTTCTATTTGGCACATTTTTCTGGAACATATTAGCAACAAATATAATTTCTTAGTGTTTTCATACAATTTTGCAAATATTTATCTCATTTACAAAAAGAATTGACTTTTTTCTTAAATCTAATGAGATTATTTTTTGTTTATTTAATTTAAAATATCGTTTAATTTTATTTGGAAGAGGCAGCAAAGCACACCGTGTCAGGTGATAATTATTGAAAAAAATCTTTTTTATTGCACCCATCGATAAACTCATTTCATTGTTGAATCTTAATGTACTGAACGTATTCTTAAGGAAAAAAATTCATACTTTCCGAGTTAGTACTTATTGATTACTACTCTAACAGTTATGTGATAAGCCCATCTCTTTCAGAATTTAGAAAATTCTTTAACTCAAGTTTATTTAAAAGAATTCAACCACACAAAATGAAATAAAGCCATCAGAACTGTTATGCGCCATCCAAGTGTGCTCAAGATTCAAGTGTTGATAGGATAGAGAAGTTAAATTTATTGCACCAGGCAGCAGCTACCCAAACAGAGCAGCAGAGGCTCGGAAAATCCCTTTTCCAAACACCATCCAACATCCAATCGGGGCCGTAAATCGGCCCTAATGAAATGAAAACACCATCAGGGCCAATCAAGTTGGACAGTGGAGAGAGACCGGGTAGACGACGTAAAATGCAGCCGCACCACGCAGAAGGAAAGAAAAATATCAAAAAGAGAGTACTAAGGTACGAGATTCAGTCCGAATGCAACAGTTGAGAACAAACTTTCTCGTTTTCCCAGCCACTCGTGGACAGAAGAAAAACAGTGGGAAATCTCTGGCCAGCTGATTCCTCGTCCGTCAATTTCGGAGTTCACGACGTTTGCTCTCATCCGATTTGGATCGGGTAGTCTTCGGCGAAACCCATCGCCCATCCGAAGTGAGAAGTGAGAAAAGCCGATCATCCTGCGAGAGAGCTCAAATTTTCCTTATCAATTCATCAGAAACTACTCTCCCAGGGAGCATTTCGCTCACAATTGCGAAGAAGCGGAAACGCCTGAGTGCGTAGCGAGAGAAAAATGACCTTCAGAAAACGTGCGTGGTTCAAAATAATTTCACTTAGATATCAATAGGCGTCCATTAAATAGGGGTGATGGTTTTTTTTTCGTTCGATCGTTTCCCCGTACCTACTTTTGGGTCACGAGGAGCTGGCTGTAAAAACCGAATATTGAGCGAATGAATTCGGTGGCATCCGTCTTTCGTTGGTGGAAAGGAAAAAAAAACTCCCACTTTCGACAACAGTTGCCCTTTGGCTTGAGGTTAATCGCAAAAAAAGCAAACCGAACTGCATCTCTTTTCAATCATTCAGGATTCGGGTGTGGTTGACGTTTTTGTAATGTGATATCGTGGATCGAGATTGGTATGGATTGAAGTAAATTTAGGTCATACTGTTTTGCATTGTGAACACATTTTGATTATTGTTAAATTTTTTGTTTAAATTTACATTAAAGATAAAGCGTTAAGCAATTTTATTGCTTAATTTTGAAATGCCACCAGAACAGACGGATTTTCAACAAAATAACTATTTTTTTTTTGTTTCGGTTATAGTCGTTTTACCATCATTATGGCATTCGCGACTTTATCAACGTTGCAGTTGGCGGATCGTTATTGAAAAATTTATCTGGTACAACTGTGTTCGATGTTTACTCTTGGACTCCAACTCGCGGACATCTGCTCAGAAAGCAACTGACTTGCCAACTGAGCTATATCACAAGCCCGAAAATAACTAATTGTTATGCATATTTTGTAATAGAATTCAGGCTTTTCAAATGAAAATATAATCTTAAATGAATTGTTTGATAAATGTTAGAAGAAAACTGAATTTTTCAAACGACTTATTTTGCTATGCATTGGAAAAACTTTGAGGAAGCTTACATTTCCTTCTATTCGGGTACCTCATATGACGTCGATGATGGGAAAAACACTCACCTTCAATTCACAGAAGAGATGAAAAGTTGTTTCAACACATCATTGCTCCCATAGTTTTCTCCCTTAATTCTGTCGTGCTCCCTTCGTTCGAGATTTCACCGATGTTGATTTTTCTCATCTCATCTTTAATCTTGGTTCTCATAAACTTCGGGAAACACTCCTAATGAATTTCGCTTCTACCACCTACCTATAGCTAGTTCAAAGCAAGTAAGATGAGCCTTCTACTGATAAAACCACTGTGATTGCAACCAGTGTACTAGGAGAAAATTAATTGTTTTGGTTTTGGTTTGCGATCGTTTTTGGGTGCAGGGGTGCCAGTCAAGTTGATGAAGTATAGTTAAGGTGAATAAACGAAGCAAACCCAATCGTTGTTTTGTTAATGTAGTTTCGAAATCGAAATCAGACATATTCTCATAAGTTGAAAGTAAACCATTGAAATTTTAAACAAAACATGCTCCATGGCAGTGAAGCAGTTTTTAAAATCTATTTTGAGTAATTTTAGAGCTTATTTATGCGCATTGTTTTAATCAATCTTTTTTTTGCAACTTTCAATGGAAAAATACTTACCCATATTAAACAGTAATAATAATTTGTATGCAAAATATGGATCAGCATTTAAAACTATAAATCTAACGATGAAATTCTATCCAACATTTTTTAGATATCTAGCGTAATATTTCATAAGGGCGAAACTAGCAGTTAGCTAAAAACAAGAAAATTACGTCAATTTATTGTTCGACCGGGAATAATATACAGGTTATGTATTGCCTATTCGGTCCTATCAGGTCAAATATAACATCTTTCAAATGTGCTTCATCCAACGTTTAAAAATATATTAATTCTTTATCAATTAAGGTAGTGCCACCTCTATCCCGGTACTACTTCTCCTAAATAATGAAATGTTGCAGGGTAAAGTATGGTGTACGTTAAAAAGTTTCCTCGCAAAAATGTTCTTTCGCTCTTTTACACATCTGTGTATTTCCTTCTCACTTCTCAATCCATCTTTATCAATTTCAGAACTACTTTTCACCGATATGCCGAAAAATAAATTTACAAAATTAATTAACGGTGGTTAACTTATCTTAAAAATTTAATAGATATTATTAAAACTATTTCTGTTTTCACAAAGGAAAATTTTACTCAGTTAAGTACCTATTTGAAATGCACTGAAAATTTTGATCTTTCACCGTTTCACATAGCATTTTGACTGTAGCTTAAATTATATACAAGATTCATTTTGGTTCAAAATGATTTCGAAATTCCTGTACGGAGAGAAAGAGCAAAATGAAAACTTCTATATTTCCTTACCAGAATTCAAATTTATTGAAGGTTTCAGGAGAATTGATCATTAAGTTAAAGCCTTTATTTCTAAATCGTCATAATATTATATTTTTTTTTTTTTCAAAAAGGGCACAAATGATTAACTGTTTTCACCTACCTTTTGAAAATAAAAACTGAAAGTAGAAAAAACTTATATCCATTCTTATTTCAGCGAACATGTTAATAATCAAATTAGTAAAAACTAGTTCTCACGTTTTTTGCCTCTCTGAGAAATGTGGATTGATTTGCCTTGCTTTATTCGCGAATATGTTTTTTGAGTTCAGGAGATGAATTCAAATGCATGTCGCCATTACACTAATACCTTCAAGTTAAAACAGCACCATTCAATGCTTAATTCTCTTACTTGGTTATGAAAACTCTAAATAGAGACAATAGTTTACAACAAACAATCTCCTTTTGTTGCTGGTATTAATGCGTTTTAACGTTGTAACTTAAATTTCAAAGTCTTGAGAAGAGTTCGTCTTTTTGCGGCACCTGATTTTTTTCATCCATAGCAGAAATATTTGATGTGATGAATATGAAACGAAATGAAATTAAATCGGATTCAGAATTCAAATAATGACTTATAAATTTCCTAATATATTTCTTGGAAATGTCATAACTAATTTTTAATAATGGTAAATTACTGGCGAGAAAAATTCATGCATAAGAATCATTCCTTTTTTTAGAATCTCATTTATTATTTTGTAATTTTTTTACAAAATTAAAAGTTCATTTCGGACTTTCAATTACAGTTTCCAAGGGGCCAAGATCCATATTGAAGAATATTACAAATCACATGATTCCGTAGAGGAGATAGAGGCAAAACGCAAACAGCAAACTCTTCTCTACGAAGTACGTATTTTCTTAAATGATTTTTTTTTTGAGGAACAGATGCGTAGTTCCTATAGTTTTAGTTTTTGAATAAAAAAAAACAATCTTGTTTTACAATATACAGAAATATTTTAAAATAATACCAACTTGGTTCTCAAGTATCGAAAATACTATGACTTAAAAGCACCGGAAAATAAGCTCTAAGGGTCGATAAAAAATCTTGATACACACTTAGAAAAATCCGTGTATTTTTACATGCAAGAGCATGGGAAGAAGGGAATCGGGTATATTTACATGTAATGATACAGCTCATTGCATGCAATGAAACAGCTTATCACATTGTTCAGGATCGCCCCTGATGGCATGGATCGATAGCATCAGACCTTTCTTCCTTCGATAAATAACCGCACACATTCTTTCAAAAACATTACAAAAAGTGGACTGTATTCTTACTAACTTTACAACTTAGAACTACAAGGACTTCCGACACAAACTCTTGCCTCTCTGGGCATCTGACTATGGCCATGCTGGCCTCTGATTTGGCCGCTCGGGCCTCTGACTTTGTTACCGTCTCTGCTGGTGGTTGGATGGAAAAGAAACCGAGCCTTTGGCTGACTTTGGCTGGACCCTTCGGAATACCCTCTTCGTTGCCGAGGAAAAGCCGATGATTTTGGCGCGCATTACTGCCGTTAATACGTGCAGCATCGCCATGTTGCTACTGGGTCATTTCGTCGAGTGTTAGGGTGGTTCGTTCCAGAACACACATGTAATACTACTAGATATGAAGTTAGAAAACATTCGCGTAACTTTACATGTCAAAGCATCGATAGAAAAGAATCGCGTATTTACTTGTAATGTCACTGAACAAAACATGTAGTTATACTTGAAATGTATGAGTACACACTAGAAAAACCTTGGAACATCACATGCAACTGCATGGGTAGAAAGGAATCGGGTATTTACGTGTGATAATTCTGTGACTTTCAATTTAGTTAACATGAAACAAGCAGTTTCATCACACGTACAAAACTGATTCTTTTGTGCCCATGTTATTTCATGTGAATTTTTTTCATGTACAATATTATTGTGTGTGATAGTTAGATTTCCAATTCCATAGAAAACACAGATACATTTTGGTTGAAAATACTTTTATTCATCACAAAATACATCATAAATATCAACATTCATGCAAATCAATCGATATAACACCACATAACACTAACACAAGATTCACCTCGCAACGAGCCTAAAGAGCTTTAGTAATCGGTAATCGTAAATAAAAACAATCACCACTCCTTTAATCAAGCTCTTCAAAATCCACAAAACGGGAACCGGACCAAAACTCAATCGATTAGAAACCCTATTGAAGTCAGTTCAGAAAGACAGTAGCCCTTCACAGCCAGCAGCAACCGGTGCGCCATTAAGCCGATCTTCGTCTTGTGAATTTTCTCCTCGTACTTCAAACGAATGGTTTTACACCTGGTCTGGCACCTAGAACCCTGGTGAAGTTCGATATAACATTTTATTCCTGCACTGCGTAATTTGCATTATAGGTGGACATTTTTCCGGGATCGACGAAGATACGAGACCAGCTCCAGGCATCAGTTAAGGAAATAACCGGCCAGGGAAATTGAAAAATCCTCCACAATTTGGGAACCTTTGAAATAAAAGTTAATTAATAATAGAGTATCATTGATAAAAAACTATTCGAATGACTAAGTTTACCTGAATCAACTGTCGACCAAGTCTCGTGGGAAATCTTTTCCTGTATGGGTCCTATGAAAATGATAGGAAAAATCAATAAAATTTGGGCAATGATCGAAGCCGAAAAAAAAAGTAGATATTTCTCGTATCGGAAGTTTCTTTTTTGGTACAGTGCGTTTAAAATACCACTTAAAGTTTTTAGCACTCAGTCAAATTTACTTTTTTCGAGCTTTCAAAGTATCCGACGGCGTTTTTTTCTGAACGGGCCACTGCCGGGCTATGCAACACTTATTGCCCCGTGAGCCATATCATTGACTATAAAAAAAAATTAATTAAGTGTAGAACGTAAAATATACAGTCCTCCCACAATCATTAGTCACTTAAGGTATCCTTTCACAACAAAATAATCGTTTATTCGGATGTTAGTTGACCAAATATCAAGCTTTGCATGAATTTCAGTCATTTAATACTTCCTCTTTAAAATTCAAATATGTTTTTATTTTCAATTTTGTTCAGAAATAACATAATTTACCGAAACAATCAACGTTTTTCAAAATTACAATTATGGGTCAAAATTGTAGCCCGCAACAATTATTAGTCAAATTGCCCACAATTATTAAAGCTTAGTTCTTTTAGAAATGGGAAACTTTCTTTTGCTCATAGCTCGTTTACTAGTAATCGGACATTTTAAATTTTGACAGCATTTTGTTGCCTATTAAAAGTACTTTTCGAGCTATTTTTTTTTTCAAAATTTAAAATTTACGCGTTTTTGAGATATTTATGATGCAAGAAAAAAAGAAAAAAATAATTTTGCACAGTTTTCATCAAAATCCACCATTCTCAAATTGATAACTGACAAAACCGTTGATTATTCAAAGAAGAACTGTGGGTGAGTAATTAAAATGTTTGCAAACACTGTCAAAAATGTCCACAATGTTCAAATCAAGCATTGGAATGAAGCACATGATCGACAACTACGGCTTAGGGTCATCAGGGGAGTCAAGGCTCATATTAGCATTTTTAATTTTCAATTAGCGAAAAACTAAGTGTAGACCGCTGAAAAGCCCAAAAAAATTTTCTCCGATAAGCTGAAAGTGTTACCTAGTAATGAATCATTCAAATTTAATCTTAAACAACAAATTTTGAGTTCAATCTCATGATGATTTTACTTTGTTATTGCCAGATTTTGCCAACAGAAATTCCATTAAAAACGCTCAAAAAGGGGATCAAAAATAATCAAATTTGTTAATTTCGAAACATCCGTATCCACTAAATTGCCCCCAGTTTCTTTTTAGAGGGAAATATTTGACCGAAAAGTAGCAGAAATTGAAGGAGGAGGATATAGCCACCTAACATACAGATTAGACGAAGCATAAGTTTAAAAAACTGATGAATATCATGGCTGAAAAAAGTGTGCGCCGGTTAATGGGAGGTACCAAGAATAAAGTAAATTTTTTTCTTACAAAAAACGATAAATATATTTTTTAAAATTTTTTGTTGAATTATCATAAGATTACCTTCATTTTCTCCATAGAAAGCATTTAGATCAAACGAAAGGTTTTTGAGATACACGCAGTCATGTAGAAGCCCATGGCAACACCCAAATATCAACATAGAAATCAACAAGTTTCCAACAAACATTCGGGGGCATTCTTTGCTAGTATACATTCAAGGGGCAATTGGGTTGAGCTATAGCAACCAAGAAATGTTTTGCTTTGCTTGAAAAAAAGTGACCCATGATTGTGTGGAATTTGGTGGATTCTGTAACAATTATGGGTCATTTTTATTTTGCCAAATAGTATTGAACTTTTGCGTTTTATTCGCTCAGTTTCATTTGGAAAATGTAAACTCGTCCTTTGTGCTTATATGATGCCAATTTATTTCGTTGGAACATTTGAAATACCCGCATAAGGGGCTTAACGGTTTAAGATGTCAACCTTATAACATTGGAATTTTATGTGATAGTTGGACAGATAATAGTGGCGGTATGATAAAAACTATTCAACCGGCAATTTTACTGTTATCAAGCGCACAAATAATATTTTTTATGCATTTGGATGATGTTAGCGATTAACTAAAAATAATAGTATGAAATAATTTCTTTCAGTTCAGTAGATATCAGCAGTTCAAATGATCGGTGACTAATAATTGTGTGTGACCCATGATTGTGGGGGGACTGTAATACAAGAGATAATACAAGATCTGACAAGAGTTTTGCGCTTCTAGAGATTCTCAATTTTAACTAAAATCAATTTATTGGAATTTAGTATGAACAGTAGAGTACGCAACTCCATCTGTATCTACTACTTCATAGTAGTTGGCCCGTGATGAACAAAAGTTTGAAATGTGATGACAAACTTCTAAATAAATTCCACCCGCACATTTTCACCATCTTTCATTTCTTCTAACTTTCTATGCATATATAAAAAAAATTTCACAATCTTCAAATGTCCCTACTAAAAAGGACATCACTTTTCACCGATAAGGCCAATAAATTAACTTACAAGTATGAGCAATTTTTTTGATAATCACGAAGGTTATACTGATAATAAAATGTAGATTCTTGCAAATTTAGGCCCTTGGTAGTTAAAATCGATTATTTTTGCACTTGTGCCCTTTGGTTCTGAGGATCTCATTTTTTTTGTATCGGTTGACAAACTTGTAGGTTCTCTAAGTTGCTTGATTTAGGTAAATTGTTTTTTTATGAAGTTTAAATACATATTATTAAACTGTGATATCAGAAGCATGAGATAAAACTGATCTCAAAGTTGAGAAATTTTGAATGATTGACTTGAAAACCCCGAATGAATAAATCATGAATAAGAAATGTTGGCATCCTTTCCAAAACGTTAGTTCTCTCCCAGCTATCAGAGTTTTCCGATTTCGAAACCTGAACTGAAACCGTTGCTGCTACTGATGGGATGGTCCAGTAGAAATAAAAAGGAATTTTCTCTCCAGATCGCTTCTCTCAAACAGAAAACAAAATTTGTTATTGACTCTCACCGCTCCCCATCAACATATCAGAAAGCGTTTAGTCCACCCAATACAAGCCACCCACTCACTTCTCACCACAAGCGAGAGACCCTCCACGCGTGCAACGAGTTTAGTGAGAACAACTAAGAGCAAAAGGGCCGATCGAGATCCTGTGCGAGATGATGATGGAATGCAACCAGCAGAGGTTTCCGTCGTCGTCGTCTTCGTCGTCGTGATGCTGGCTGTCGACCAAACGACCGGATGCTCCCTCAACAATATCACAAGTGGTTTTGGCGATATCAAAACGGAATTTGGTGTGGCTTCCATTCCAGCCGGAGTCAGGCCAGTAAGGGTGTTGCTTTCGGCGCGTTCGCATCGCATCGCGGTCTCACTGGTTTCGGTGGTGTTTTTTGGGGAGCGTTCTTTGATCCTGTTTCCTGTTTGTCAAGAGGAACAGGGCTCTTCTTTGGTGGAGGATTTTCTCTGTTTTGTTTTATGGTGGATGGAAAAAAAAACAGTAGTCGAATGATGTTTTTTCGTTGGACTAACCTAAGTTTGCAATAATTGGGTGTCTTTCACTACTATTATTGGTGAATAGGCTCTCTGGACCAGAAGGAGTCATGGAAGGATTTGTGGAAGGTTTTGCTCGGTCGCGCCGTGTGAAGGACGTACCGGTTTTGCTCTTGCTTTTGCTTTCGGTTTCGGTTTGCAAAGGGCGGGTCAGAGCGCTGGGAGATCCATCATCCGGACGGCCTTCTCCGGTGGTTTGATTGATATATGTTTCGTTCTTCTTCTTGGCTGGTTTTTTGGGCAAGGCCGTTCGTTTTCCTTCAAATGGAGCGTCTGTGTTCAGTGATTTCTGGCTGATTAATCTATCTCACGCTGACCGAGGAAAGTGAAATTCGAAGCTTCGAGGGGGTGTGGTGTTTGGATGTGGATCACTCTAGAATTTGTTGTTATCAAAAACAGCTCGTCGGTCTCGCCCGCCAGAAGGTATACCGAAAGGCGCCCGAAAGTATACTCAGAGGGAGCCCATTAGGCGATGTGCGCTCAGAGACCAATCAAAGAGCCATCAGCAGCCAATTTGCCGACGCTTGACGTGTTCTGTTGTTATCTATCTTTTGAGGGTGTCTATTCTCGTCTCCATGGATCTTAGGGAAAACCTATTAGCTGCCGCCAAGGCAAATTCCTCAAAAGGATGTGATTTACGCTAGTTGTGCTACTCCATATGGCACGAAAGGCCCAGCCACAAAAAAGGTTGAAATTATATCTTTCTCAACGCACCACGCATTGCATAGACTCAGGCGTTTGGGGACGTGTGTTTTTCGTGAAGATTTTGTGAAACCACCACCCCAAAGAAAGGTGGCGACATGGCAGCTCTGCTGTGGAAGTGTACCGTTACCCATGAGTGCTCAAGTTAACCTTCGTTCGGCTGTTTCGAGCCGCGGAAGCAGAAATTGTGACGTGACGTGATAGGAGAAGTAGAAGAAGAACACGACAAAGTTTGCCTTGCCGCGGTGCGGTTGCCAGAACTCAACCACCTATAGTATTCCGCGACGACTTATCCAAAAACCATCAACCCATCAACGAAAAGGCTGAGGGCAAAAGGGAATGCTGGAAGAATCCTCCGGAGAAACCGAACGCTCGGGTGCTGGTTGAAAGAAGCTTGAAAGGTTTGAAGGTTGACTCCATTCGTGACCGTGAAGAAAAGTGCTTCCCCACAGCCATATGTGTTTGTAACAAGAAGAAGAAGCAAGGATAGGAAATACAGCACTCAGCCAGAAGAGCACGAGCAACCCCGACTCCCCGATTTGAGGGAGATAAATCTACGCTAGCACTTGAAGCACATGAAGATGATGATGGCTGCTGCTGTAATGTGATATCGAGAAAGTGGTGTGTTTGTTCGTCGTGTCGTGTGTTGTTCCTGGGTGCTGTGCTGTGCGTTTGAGAGAGAGTGTGTTGTGCACCGGGATATTTCCTCTTCTTGGTGGCATCGATTTGAAAAATAAACTTCCAACCGAACGGGTAAGGTAACGCGTTCCTTGGAGCAGAAGGGAAGATAAACTGAAACCAACAGGGCATAAGGAGCAGGTTTCGCCGTTTAACATCCTCAGCCCAGACTGGTTCCTGTTCCGATTCCCCCAAACAGGAGTGGGAAACGGGTTGATATCTAATTGAAGCGTTGACGAAGTTCGAAGAAGAAAAAAGTAAGTACAAGTTGTTCCGCGTTTTTCTTCCTCCAGCGATCAGATTGTTATCATCACTTTTCCATTATTGGTTTCGATTTTTTCCCCCACATTTCAAAATATGATTAATTATTCGATAAAACTTGCTTCGGCTGATGAAGTCATAAACTTTTGCTGCTGATAAATGTTTCATTTAATTTTGAGTTTAAAAAAAGGGACCAATAAATTATGAAGTTGGGTATGTTATTTGCTGAAACAATGCCGGTATGAGTTATCTGCTTTTGCTCCAATGTGTATTTTATGTATGTTTCTTTTTTCGATCATAACGATGAAGTCTGTGGATAACGATGATTACAGACAAGCATAAAATTTATTGCTGAATTGTATGGTAAAGGTTGGCGAGAGTTGGTTGCAATGTTTTTATTCGTTGAACTCCTGGTTAAAAATTGGAGGTGTATTTTTTGTTACACCATCAGATAGAAACGGGTGGTCAGAATAAAGTAAAATTTGGTACCCGAAGGTTTTATTGGGCTAAGGATGATTTGTATAATAGTTTCAACACCCTCACATTTTATGGAAGAGGGGCTGCCATACAAATTTCACAAAAAATATTATGTAGCTCAATCATTTTTAAGTGATTTTTTTATATATCAAGCATAATTTGAAACAAGAGGGTGATCTATTTTGAAGAATGACTACAACCGCTTACAAAACGTGGAACGGAAAGAAAGAAGATGTGAACTAAGAAACTAGGGAGAAAATATAATAGGCTCCTATACAAAGAATTGAGTTTTTATATCATTGAAAAACGGATGAACCAATTGACGTGAATTTCAGTATTCGAGGTTTAAGGGGTAATTGACGGTTTGTAGAGTACCGTAAACTGGGGAAACTTTGTTCTCTTTTTTCATTCATTTTTGAATATTTTGAAAGGGGTTGCTTTTTCGGAATCCCTAAAAGTTTTACAACACTTACTGAGGCGAGAAGTGTAAAACATGATCATTGCTTGCAGTAAATTCAAACGACATGGGTAAATGCTTGTTACAAAACCAGATTTCGAGTTTCGGGGAAACTTTGATCACTATGGTTTTTACGTACCTCATCATCTTCAAAATTATTGTTATGGTACCATTTAACACAGATGGCATAAACATTAATAACAGTAAATTTTGTAAGGACTTAACTAATTTTTTCAATGTTTTTTGTACAAAATAAATTTATTATCAAAAAATGGACAATGTTGCTGCATACATCTAGGAGTAAAAATTATAAACATTTGTTATTATTTTTGGTCTCAAAAACATATGAAATTTTGCCTTCATACAATTCCCTAAGTCATCGCACTGTTCCCATGTTCTTTTTTTCTTCAAATTGAACCATTTGATAGGGTTTTAGCCATTTTTACTATACGGACTTTCTCATGGAAAATCACCGTTTTTTTTTTCAATATCCAAAAATTATCACCAAATGACCTTTATGGTCACTAAACTCACACTTAAACTAAACCTAAACAAAAAAATTGAACTTTCATTTGAAACGATCCATTTGCTATTAAATGCTTAAATTTGATCAGGAGAGATGTTTGTTTGCAAGCCTTTAAAAATCCAGATATTTTAGGATTTTAAAATTACATTTTAAGTAGTATTAAAAATCTTCTAATAAAAACCCAATTCCCCTTATTTGTAACTTAATTAATAGGCTTTCAAACGTAGTAAAAAGTTTTCAGATATTTTAACTTTTTACTTGGTTAATGATGATTATCTTTAAAAATGTCATGTTTATCAAAGTTACCCCGGTGATCAAAGTTCTCTCCGATTACGGTAGTTAAAACCTCTTGCACTTGAAAAAAAAGAGAGATCTCATAAAAATCGTTATTTAAATTAAACCCCATAATCAATCGTTATTCAAATTTAGTTATTAGAAATCATTTTGAGTTTTTGTTTCCAAATCAGATTCGAAGCTCATGAACTTTTTTTTATGCAAAATTTAAACACAACAATGCTTCAAAATAACGACATAGGTTCACCATTAGAAATTTTCATTTTTATTTAGATTTGCAAGTCGGATTAGCAAGACATTAATTAAATCATTGAAATCTGAAACATCGGAATTATAATTATAGATACATATTTAGCTTAGCAAAATTGTATAGATATTTTTACGATTTCATTTTCGAAACATAATTTCTTATGCTTAGGAAACAGAAAAACTTTGATGTGTAATAAGATATTTTTTTACCATTTTTATGTTAGAGAAAACAAAAGCCCCCATCAGTTGATATTTGTATTAAAATATTGAAATTTGAACAAATAAAAAAAAATAATTATAGATTCATGATTGAGGGCTCTGAAACTGATTTCAATTCTTGGCTCATATTTCTAGATTCAGAAACAGTTTTCGAAATTCCGAAACAGATTGGAAATTAAAGCTATGAATTCAGGTTTAAGTTCTACAATCAAAATAAAATGACCAAGATAACTATTTTGTCAAGAAAATCAAATTGCAATTGTTCGCAGGCTTATAATTCTGATTGTTAGTTCGATTATAAAATCTAACCAAAGTCAGTTAACAGCTGAAAATAGCCAAATTTAAGTAGAATTTTAGTTCATTTTGCAAGTTTTGTTTTATAAGAAACTTTCAAAAACAATCCACAGGAATTGATTTTTAATGAAAAGTTATTGATGATAAAGAAAGATGTATATTCTCTTAGAAAGTTGCAGGGAATTTCATATGGTTTACGCTAAACGCTTGCCAGATTGCCCGGTTTTATCCGGGTTTGCCCGGATATTTGATGAAAATTTTCGAGAAAGTCCGGTCCGGCCCGGTTGCCCGGATATCGTGAAAAAAGTCCGGATATTGCCCGGTTTTTTCACAATTTTCACAAAAAAAAAAACAAAAAAAATCAAAGTTTTTGAGTAAGTTTCTGCAAAGTCGATTAACGGTATGGAAATTTTCAACGGTTGTTTCAAATAATTTCGCTGATTTACTTTTATAACCCTTTAAATATTAAAGTGTCCAAAAAGTATTTGGAAGTCTGCAATAACATTAATAAAATATTAATTTATTTTTTTTTTGCATTTTTTCTTTGCTTTTATATATAATAACACCTACATTTTGCCCGGTTTTTGCCCGGTTTTTGGATTTGAAAAATTGAAATCCATGCCCGGATTTAGCCAGGTTTTTTCGAAAAAATGCCCGGAATTGCTAGGCCCGGATGGGGATGGAAAAAATTCTGGCAACCTTAGTTAGCGTATTGTTCAACATTATTAATATTGCAGATTTTTCAAGAACTTTAAACTTTAACAAGGATCGAAATTGCATAAATTCAATTTCAACTGCAAAATTTTTATATATAACTTTATTTTTTGAATATTGGATTCATTTTTAGATTGTTTTTTTTCAAAATTGAAGCCTTTCTTAAATAAAATATTATAAGATCAAATGAAACAAGCAAAAATAAGCTGTCCAGATTATAGGATTTTACTATGACTTGCCCGATTACTAAATTAAAAAAATATGCAAAGGTTTGGTCCTACCCGGTTGCTTAAATTTTGTTGAAAATCTCCTGATTTAATCCGGATTCATTCCCTTTTTTTCACAAATCAAACGAAAAATTTAAACTGCATCAATATAATTTTAAATTATGTTGCCCAGAAATTGAATTTTTCAAGCTTGATTTATTAAAATAAACTTCAACGATTTTTGGGAGCCTGATATAGATTAAAAATCTGATTAAATTTCCTATTTTGTTACTTAAGGATTCTTTATTCTAATCCTAACCATCATTTGAATGATTTGAGGATGTAATTCATTTGGTTCATATTTGGTTGGAATTCGATACAGACTAACTGTTTGTTTGTTTATTTATCTGGGATTTTATACAGACTAACTTAAAACTAAGAAATACTACTTAATCCTAATTTAAATCGACGTTTACGTTCACAACATTTATCTATGGGATGGTTTCGGCCATATGCAGTACGGTGAAAAGGTATCCAGGTAAGGTGGAAAGTAAGGTGAAAAGGAACTGACGTTGTCGTAGTGTCCTCGTTGAAATGTAAAGGTTGACGCGTTCCAATACGTAAGCAGAGTCAATACGAGCTAAGACATAAAAAAAAAGTTTGTTGTAGCTCGGTACGACGCTTGTCGAGAGAAGGAATGCTTATCAGAGCAAACCTTTGCTCGTACGGTGGAAGTCGAAGTGGTTCGTTCCAAGGAAGTCGCTAGAGAGCACAGAGAGCATACCTAAAGAAGCTTCGCTGGACACGTTCAAGTCGGTAGCGGTGGGTACCCTGAGTAGGAGCCTATACCTGAGCGGCGTATTCCATAATGCTACGAACCGAAGAGCAGTACACTGCTTTCAGTGCATAGACGTCGTCGAAGTCTTTCGTGCTACGACGCAAAAGTCCTAATGCAGCAAAACCTTTCGCAGACGTGAGCGCGATGTTTTCAGCGAATGTTAGTTTGTTGTCAATTTTCACTCCCAGGTCGAGAATAGATTTGACATTCTCCAATGTTGAACCCGAGAGTTGATATTCGAAGATAACTGTGTTACGTGCACGAGTGAAGTTGACTATCATGCATTTTTTGGCGTTAGCCGTCATTCCCGTCATTTCATTTAAGCGGCACCAATCATCTAATCTGCCGATGTCGTTTTGTAAGGTAAGACAGTCAACGGAACTGCTAATTCTTCTGAACAGCTTCAAGTCATCAGCATAAAGCAGAGTTTTGGATTGAAAAGTTTAACATAGGTCATTCTCGAAAACTATGAACAGAAGGGGTCCAAGGTGACTTCCCTGCGGTACTCCAATTAGGGTGTCGAATGTTCGTGATCGTGAATTCCTAATTTTCGTGAAAGCCTATCGGTGCATTAGCTATGAGGCAATCCAATCAAGTGACCAAGCTGGAAAACCAAGGCAATCCATCTTTGCAAGAATTCTGTGCGGGACACGGTCAAACGCTTTTGTAAAGTCAATATAGACTGAATCCACTTGACAACCTTTCTCCAAAATCAGGAAACTAACGTAACACATCATATTCTTAACGTAGACCGTTTATTTACGAATCCATGCTGAGACTCTGAGATAAGAGGTTTTATGGCAGCATACAACCGCTCGTGCATTAAAACTTCGATAATTTTTTAAATTGAATTAAGGATTGAGATTTTTTGGTAGCTTTCGACGTGATGAGCATTGCCTGATTTTTAAATCGGAGGAATTGCTGCGATTTTCCAAGCACTGGGAAACGTCCTTTCGTTGAGCGATCGATTTAAAATACTGCAAATCGGGGCAGCTACAGATGCGGCGCAATGTGTCAGAACCACAGGAGGAATGCCTTTCGTTGGGTCAACTGCTGTCAGCTTCTCGTAGATATCCTGAACGGAAAAGCACGACAAGGGCAAGTTTTTGTTGTAGGACTCGAGCGACGCGGGGTAACTGCTGTCTGTGCCACTACTAGGTGGAGAGTAAACGCTTTGAATGAATTCAGCAAACATATTAGCCGATTCGGTCAAGCTGGAAGAGGTGACACCGCGGAAGCTTACATCAACGGGGACTGCGGCGTATTGTTTTTTTTTTTTAGATGTGTCCAAAATGATGAGAGGTCATTTTTCATGTTTTCTTGAAGACGCGAAACATGTTGACGGTGAAGCAGCTCGTTTAAACTTTAAAATTCGTTTTCTAAGCGTCAAAGATGATGTTTACTGTCTTCAGAGCGAATGCGATTGAAACATTTGCCTGCTTTTCGAAGCTGGTTACGTAGACGACCAAGATCAGAATTCCACCATTCGTGTTTCCTAGATATGAATGTATGGCAGCGCTTTAAAGGGACATTTTGTTTCAAAACTGTGTATTTAGTTTCAAGTAGAACAATTTGACAGCAGATTCCACGTTTGAAGCCACTTCAAGACATTCCCAATTGGGTGAGTCGATAGCAGCTGCAACTAGCTCGAAATTACAGTTTCTGAAATCAAAATCGAGTTCACCAACAGGCTCTTCAGAAGATTCAACGTCAAAGTCAACGTCGTTGCAAAAAATATAGGGGAGAATGAGGATACTTGATCCCTGGGGATACTTGATTCCTTAGCTATATCTCGAAACTGGAATGTCTTACAAAAATCAAATGTTCTAGAAAAATGTGCCAAAATGAGCAAAATAACAATGCTTGTAGTTCAAAAAATGTTAACAAAATAATAGTTTGAGTAATTGAACTTTGTTTGAAAAATTTCACAAAATGTAACTTGAAGATCTTTTTTCATCACTTTAAAATGTTCCTTACATGGGAAAATTATGAAAAAAATATTTGTTCCAATGTATCAATCGTTCGAGCGTAAAATGAACTTCATAATGTCACATTTTCAAAGCAATGGAAAACTCTCAACTTTTTTCAGAAAATGTTTTCTAAAATGTTGATTATGGGTACAATTGATCCCCTAGAGTTGGGTACAATTGATCCCCCTTCCAAATGGCATATTCTTCTTCTGAATTGATCATTATGATTGCTGATTACGAAATTACTAATATTTATCCAAAAACTAATATTTTTAAAACAATTGTCTGAAGAAAAGAGCAAAAATAATTAATTTTCTCTTAACTATAGAAAATAGCGCCTTTAAGTATGCAATGTCATTAGCGTTAAGACAAAGTTATAGAATTTTCTTCTTATTTCAACTATAAATTGTGAAATGAAAACAAACATGACCAAAATAGTCAATTAACATTCTATCTTGGAGTTTTGTTTGATTTTTATACAAGGATCAGGGCTTCCTAAACAAAAGATCAAGTCTTCTTCAATAGGGGATCAAGTCTCCCCTAACTTCAGAAAAATCTCAATTTTTTTACTCCCACGAAAATGCTTCTAGTTCATCAACGGGTTCAAGTATCGTTCTGATTTTTGGAGCATAGAAACTTGAAGTTACAAGCTGTCAGAAAATGTCAAAGACGGCGAGTTGCTAAATTTTTCCAGAAATATATGGTGAAAATAAAAAAAGGGGATCAAGTATCCCCACTCTCCCCTACGGCTTGTGATGGCGGTCCATCGGAACTATCGGGGTTGGAGATTCAATCATGTTTACTTTGAGGGGATCCTCTGAGAAAGGCAAGGTCTAAAACCCGTAGATTGTTGTACTGTACGCCGCAAAGCTGATGTAACCCAGTGGAGAGTAGCGTTTCAGATAGAGCGATTTCAATTTCGGTTGAGGGGTTTGTCGGTAGGTAGCTATGAATGTCGAGATCATATGTCCAGTAGAGGTGTGGCAGATTATAATCACCCACAACAGTGACGAAATCTCTGACAGATGCTTCACTAATAATCTCTTGAACGGCAGTAAAATGTGACTGATAGTTTCGGAGGTAGCTATTTGGTCGTAGATAGATGCAACACAAATATAGGGTAGTCCGGCTAATGTTGACTTTCACAGCGATTTGTCCGAGATGTTCGCTGTTTTCAAAGACCAGAGGGATTGCACTAAGTCCATTTTTACGGCAATCAACACACCTTCTTCTCGTCGAGCCGTGCTTGTGGCTGAACTGCCGTCACCACGATAAATGGAGTAGTTTGAGGCTAGTTCGCTATTGAAAATATTATTATTCAACCAGGTTTCAGTGATCAGTATGCAGTCGTAGTCACTTGCTGAGAGCGCGTTGTAAAAAGCTGTAGTCTTGGTACGCATACCGCAAGTGTTTTGGTAGTACAAAGAAATCAAACGACCAGAAATTTGGTTCGGTGATGAGGTATTTGTCAATCTTCCATCAGAAGCGGGGTTAAGGGGCGAACATTTAACTAACACTGGGACTATTGAGTTGAGGTTATGCACGGTGTTGTTTGAGCTGTTGTGTTCATGGTCAACAATTGGTGTGTCGGAGCTCAAAAAACCACATTGACCCAGCAAACATTTAAGAGGGTATATCGCAGGAACAACAGAATTAATCAATCGAATATACCAGATGAAAAGATTGTATAAAACTTACCAAAATAGCATATAGCTATAAAAGTGGAGGCGATATATCTACCATGACAAGATTTTAACGATTCGATTTCCCCACAAAAAGCAAAATATACGATTTGAAGTAATTTGAATAAAACGAAAAAAAAAATTCCCCGACCGAGATTTGAACCCCAGCCTCCGAGTTGTCTGCCTGGTATCTTACCACGATGCCAAATCATCAGTTGAAGTGATTCGCGCTATAGCTCTATATGTAGGATTTTCTGTTCACGAACCGGGCAAAGGAAGAAAGAAGGAAGGATCGCCCATTTATCGTAAATCAGTTTACTCAAATCGTAAATGTCGAATGAGCGTATTCTCAACTATTTGGAGACATATTTACGAATTGACTAAACTGCTATCCGATTCAACTTTTTTTTGGCAAAGCTTGTTGTCAATGAATGATAGAAAATCACTCAATACCAACTTGTTTACGATGGTTATTGAAAATGTCTAAATATTCGATTTGTATTATCATTTCTATTACGATTTCATGTTAGCTGGGGAATCCGTTTCCAATGAATTCCCTGAAGCGAATGCCAACAGACCAGGTCTCGGTGGCCAGTGCTTTACATCTTAATTCAGCTTTTATGTCCACTTTGAAAGAGACGAAAGAGAGCGTATTAATGTCTCTACCCCTAGGTACGAGTTTTCTTATTTTGATATTATCGTCACCGAGATGATGTCGAATCATGTCCAGGACTCTATTATCTGAAACTCTGGGGTGTATTCCTGCTAGATAAAGCGAAAACGTAGGCACGACGGGCTCGGAAATTTGCGATGAGATGTCAGTATGCTCAGAGTTTGTGAGCATTTGCAGAGTTGTGTGCTCCCTTGAGCACACAGACGAGGAGGAGGTGGGCGACGGGGAGTGGAACTACGGTTATCGTCGAAACGTCGTCGTTTGGCACTAAACGTAGGAACAGCAGGGTTGGTTAGAGCAGGGAGAAGCTTTCGGAGTCGGATAATCTTTCAAACCAGTGCGGATTTCACTGCGAATCAGTTTTAGAATGCTGTCCTGAATTTCGTTTTTCAACGCAGTTTTGAACGAGTCAACGAAGTCGTCATTGATCGCAGTAACAGATATCATAGCATTCTTGAAATGGGCATTTGAAAGCATATTTTTGCAACACGTACAAATCCAAATCAAACGAACATTCTCCTTACCATTTGGCCAGAGTTTCGGGCTACAAAGTGGTTAATTCAAATTATAGACAAGCTTACAGTTCATCAATGTTTTTGGTGTGCTGGCACAAACTTCACTTTTGAATTATGTTCACAGAAAAAAGTGGTACCTACCGTTTAATTCTGAGAACGAGAGCAGTTCAAATCAATATTTATAAGACAATATTTTTAACGGTAAGCACGCACAATATTCAAAACTGAACGATCGTTTTCGATGTAAAGCGACTCATAGCTTAAATAGCACTGACGTTTGGAAATTGCGTTTATATATCAAAATAAACTGAAAAAAGCGGAATTTTTCGACTTTCAAATCGGATTGAAATGAACAAATTTGAAGCTCATCGAAGTTGAAAGACAATTTTCGAAATTTCTTATTTGTTTCTTATACTAAAGCGTAGTTCTTTTAAAAATGGGACAGATACGAATGAGTGTATCTTAAAAAACCATTCGTTCGATCGAAATACTTTCAAAAAAGTAAATTATGGTAATTTTATGATAATTCACGAATATAGAAAAAAATTTCGTTTTTTGTAAGAAAAATTTCTATTTTATTCTTGGTCTCTCCTTTCAGCCGGTGCACACTTTTTTCAGTCCTGATATTGAACAATTTTCCAATTTTTACTTCGTTTAATCTCTACTCTCAACTTCTGCTACTTTCGGTTCAAAACTTCTCTTTAAAAAAAAATTAGGGCAATTTGATGGATACAGTTGTTTCGAAATTAACAAAACTTGATTATTTTTGAGCCTTTTTAAAACGTTTTCAATGGAATTTCAGCAGGAAAATCCAAACAATAACGAAATGAAACCATCAAGAAAATAATAATAATGTATAATCGGTTAGTATGAATCATAGGTTGCGAAGGGATTTCTCTTTTTAGGCTTTTTGAAAACAGCAAAAACCAATTTTGGTTTTGAAAATTGTTGTTTTTTTTCCACAGGAGCAGAATCTGGGCAAAGCATTAAATTTTATGCAAAACAACCAGCAAATATATTCTTTGATATGCTAGGGAGCTTACAACGAGAAGACATGTTATGGGGTTCCAACGCTGGAATTTGTTTGATAAAGGGTTTTTTCGTCCATCATAACTCATCTATCTCAAAGCCTCGGTACCGGCTATACAGCTTACAAGCTCTGGAACTAGAAAAAACTTGATGTTTGAGGTTAGGTTTGCATGACTCATTACGAGGCAACACTTTCAGCTTATTCGAGAATAAATGAACATTTCAGCGATCTACACTTGAATAGTTTTTCGCTAGCTTAAAATTCTGGTATGAGACTTGACCGTAGTTGCAGATCATGCTTCATTCCAATGCTTAATTTGAACTTTGTAGAAATTTTTGACAGTGTTTGTATACTTTTTTACGACTCAAACACAGTTATTCTTTGAATAATCAACGGTTTTTTCAGCTATAAATTTGAAAATGGCGGATTCTGAAGAAAACTGTGCAATTTTTCTATTCTTTTTGTCTTGTATCAAGAATATCTCAAAAAAAGGCGTAAATTTTCAAGTTAGAAAAAAACTAGTCGTCTGGTGGTCAAAATTTTGAATGTCCGATAACAAGTTAATGAGCTATCAGCAAAAGAAAGTGTCCCATTTAAAAAGGACTAATCTTTAAAAGTGAAATAAATCAGTTAAAACAATGTTCGTTTTCACTCCCCAAAAGACTTATGCAATAGCTTATTATTATCCGCCCACAATCGGAATCTATTTCAGAACTCCAAAATTTGTATTTAATTCGAATTACCAACCCACTTCAACAAGGTCCTGATACGCCTCCAAACACAACCGGAACACATTCCGTCCCCAATCGAGGTCAACCGTCAAAAGTCAAATTTCCGAATACGCCTGATCGAAGAGTAGATGGAATTACTGAAGCCGGGAAAAGTGAAGCGTAAAATTTCCAAATTGCGTTCAGTCGGTTGATTTGTTTCGAAATGCGCTACCATTTGCATCCTAATATGTCCGAAAACAAACTCGCACAAACTTGTTCTGTGTATGATGTCGGATCGGAGCAGAGAGTCGGGAAACCACGTTTCGGGTTGGTGTTTTCTCGCGCTATTTTCCCGGCAACCGCCCCCAATTTCCGCCCTTCATATCAAAGGGATCGGGAAAATTCACAGCCAAACTCGAGCCATGCGTGCTTGATGTGTGTATGCGCTCACTCGTGTTTCTCCGATCGAATATCTAATCAATTATGCTAATAGCATCCATTGGAGCTGATCGTATGCTTTTGATTCCTGTTTTCCGCCTTTCCGAGTAGCAGCAGACTGTTCATTAACATTTCCATTCAGTCTGCAGGGCGGAGAAAAGAATTACGACGATGAATGAAAGAGTTTTCGATGGGAGTTTAACCGGCTTTTAGACGTAGCATAGAGCTGCGTAATGATTTTGGCCAACGTTTCTAATGAAACAGGATAATTGGAGGTGTTGGATCTATTTACATGCTTCCAATTTAAAAAATTCTTGATTTGCCAAAAATTTTACGATTAAATATAGGATACTTAGAGTATTAAGATTGACTTTTGGTACAAATTTTACTACAGATTTGATTAATAACAAAACAAGTTCACTTTTTAAGTTTCTTATCTTTCTATGTATAATATCACATCAAACCTATTGTTCTGAGTTCATCTTGGTTCATCTTTGGACTGTTGTACTTCATTTTCAAAAAAAAACGTTTGCCTAGAATGAGAAATCCATAGAATTTTCAATGGATCGATGGAAAAAGCTAATTTTCCGAGTGGAGTCGCTACTAGTGCTCAGAGCTGTCAAACCTCATGATCTAAGTAGCATAGAAAATACAGAAATATCAACAAAACATGACACTGTGTTGCACTATGAGAGATCACGTGGACAAAAATCGAAAAAAAATTATCTAAATCTTTCATGAAAGTCGATACTTTGTTAAGGAAAAGCTCAAATTTCAGAACTCTTCCATTTTTAAGATATTGAAAAATGAAGAAAAACTTCACTATGTTAGAAGGAAAAGAACTAAAAAGCAAATTTTGATCACCGATAACAAAGATCTTCTGCGAATAATATATTGATGTAAACGTAAATCTTTATAAAGTGGCTTCAGAGTCACTAATAAGGTAAAGCGTGAGAAAACGAGGAAATCAGAAAGTTTTCAGACGAGATCATTTAAGTCCGGCTGATTTTTTGCAAGTTTTGCGTGGATATTCTAACAAGTTCTGAAGAGTTCAGTTACGATCTGAAGATTTGGAGCTTTTCGAGAATTTCACCATTGTCAGTTTCTGGACCTATAAGACTGATCAGATTTTCAGCTCATCCGTCTTTGATTTTGAAACTTGTCACCTTAATGGGTCACCTTTATTGTTCTAACTATTCAAACATGTTTTTTTTTTCACAAATCAGATCTGACTAGGAGTGTTTAGGCAGCAACCGACAGGATAGGGGCCTGAGTTCTGTACAAATACATGCAAGATTTTTACCCTTTGTAATGAACATTTATGACACATTCAAATTGATATTTTGAAATTTTAACCTAAAACCAAAAAAAAAAAAGATAGTCAAATTGTTGAAAACATTTTGCATATATTTTTGTCCGCTTGCTTGTATGACAATCTCTCATAGTGCGTTACCACAGTTACCATAGTTACCGCAAGATTTGTTTTATTTTCATAATAAACAAGAACGAACGCAAAGGATAAGCATGAAGTAAACATGAAAAGATAGGCTGGCAGATTTTATGAAGTTTTAATTTATGTTGAAGTTCGTTTTTTTTCTCAACAAATTAAAAATAGCTATATGGTCGAGCGATTTTATGTGCGTGCTCGTCTGAGAGGATTGGGTGTAAGCGGAGCAAAAAACGATGGAATTCTATACTATGCATTCCCGCAATTTTCCAGCACGTTTTCGGCCCTAGTCATTTTTTTTAAACCGTGGAAAACCGTGCATTCAATCCAAATTAATCCAATATTTAAACAAGATAATAAAAATAGGAAAAAATCTTGTGAACCTTTATTTTATCGTCGAAGCACATAAAATTGTGTTAAATAATTTTAAAATTTTTTTTATTAATTTTGATGAAAATAATTATAAAAAATCGTTTTTGGATCCAAATTCAAAACTTATCTTCACTCAATTTGATTTTTTTTGGTAAATTTAGCAAATTTTGTGAATACATCCGTACTTTTCGGAATCGCCTCTATATTTTCCTTGAATATCTGGATACGCCCGGATAAAACCGGGAAATCTGGAATGCTTGTTCTATGAGTTCTAAAAACCGTGGACGCTATTGAAAAAAAAACTAATCTTTTTCATCCCATTGAAGTAATTCAAACGTTCTTTTTATTCAACAGTTGTGGAATAAAATTTTCAGGCCATTTATTTGCTGATTATACTAGGATTTAATTTACAGTTTAATTTATCAAAAATCTTAATGATTTCATGTCACCCTAACCTGATTTTGCTTTAGCACCGCCATCTGTTAAAAATAAAAAGGTTTTATACTAAAATGATAGATGGCAGATTTTATCTATCTAGCGGAAAACTACGCAGAAGGCGCTTAAATCGATCCATTACCAGAAAAAAAAAACTTTCCCAGCATTTTTTCCCCAGATGAACGATTACTTAGATTTTTTTTTGGGCAGGGTCAACCATTTCTATTTCAACCATACACTATTTCTCTATAATCTTTTCGTTTGAATTACCATTTCTCAGAAAATTTAATATGTTTATCCAAACTGGAATTTTAAAAAAAAATATTGATTTTTTTCCCAAAAAAATTTAGTTCTCACAATATTTATTTGCTTGGTTTTTGATTGTTTTGGTGATCTATTAAAAAGGCTTTAAAGTTACTCAAAAATTATCAAGTTTTGGTAATTGCCCTCAGTTTCTTTTTTATGAAAAGTATTGGATCAAAAAGTAGTAAAAATTGAAGGAGGAGGATGTAGCCACACAAAATACCGATTTGACGAAGTATGAGTTTGAAAAACTGATCAATATCATGAATGGAAAAAGTGTGCGAACATTAAAAAATTCGGAATAAATTCAGATATGAATTAAATATTGAAATTAGAAATTATCGTAATTACCATATATGCTTTTGGCAACAATATAAAGTTTTTCGATTTTATCACGGTCGAAAAAAAATTCACCGTGAATATGGCGAAACCATGAATTTGGCGAAGCTAAAAACTAAAGTGGAAAAAAGTATTTTTATTGTTTTTAATCAACAATTTATAATATTTTCAGTGGTGGAATCGTTAGGTATCAATAAATTTTAATCATAAGATGTTATTATCAAAGATTTCAACACAAAGGATCGATTTTAGTTCATGTATTCTTCTCTTCAGCAATTTTGAGGTATTTTCTTGAAATAAAAACATGCATAATAAACATCTTTTTAAAGTCTAAATCTTGTTATAGTGAATAATTAAGTTTTAATGGAAATTTAACTGTCATTTTCTTTTATGTCGATTCTCAATAAAAAGTTCAATGAAATATGCATCAAAAACTTTCTTCTGCAAATTTTAAATTTCAATGTTTAATCTTCACACCTTTGATTAAGGGGGGGGGGGGGGAGGGGGGTAGGGTCTAACGGGTATAAAAAAAACACCATTTTCACGATTTTCTTCTAGAGCTATCGTTCAAACAAATGTATTCAAATTTTAAAAGAACATTTAGTAATTTTTTCGTAGAAAAATATTGAAAAATGAGCCGGTGACGGAGCACTTTTGAGTATGCCTTTTAGAAAGCGGAAAGCGGAAAGCGGAAAACAGGATTTGCGGTGGACACTGTATCTCAGCACAGAATCATCTGAGGTCAAAAAATCAGAGCAAAATATTTTTAATAGATGTTTTTCTGGACCCCAACGTTTTTATTTGACTTAAAAAAAATTTTATGAAATTTTTGTGGATGTTTGAAATCAAAACTACGATTTTTCACGAAAAATCCGCCATTTTTCACTTATAAAATCTCCCCAAAGTAAAAAAAAAACAAAAAAGAAAAACGTTGGGGTCTGGTATTTTATATGTAGAAAATATGTTCCAAATTTGAAAAGAATCGGATAAGTAGTTTTCAAATGACGATGTCCACGGACTTTAAAAATGTGCTTTCGAGAAAAACGCGTTTGAAGTTTCTGCTCTTGCTTTCTTGCAGTAGGGGAACATGCCCTATTATGCGCCACCTAAGCGAATCGCTGATTTTCTATGTATTCCACGTACAAATTGTGTTAAAAATGGGTGTAATCGTTGAAGAAAAGTGTTTTCTAAAAATGCCTATGATGTTTTATTACTCAAATCGCTATAGTTGCTTCAAAAACGAGATTTTTAAAAACCATATTCAAAGCCACAGAACAAAACTGTGTTGCGAATACGCGCCGCTGTGTATTCAATACGCGCCTAGCAGCCGAACACACCCGAGAGCAGCCGAAGATCGAAAACACACCAATACTTACAGACACTTTGACTGAAAAGAAAATCAAAATGGACTAATAGAAATTTAACAAAAAATGAAAAATAGATTTTTTGGGCTGAATTAACGCTCAAAATATGGTTTTAGACTTTTTGTTCATTTTCAATGAAAATTGGCCTTTTTGAAAAATTAATGCTATTTTCAGCCTACTACGATTGGCGCGTTATAAAGAGCGCATGGGCCGTGATAGAACATACCCATGAAAAGCATACCTTAGCGAGTTCAGTATGATTTTTTAGCATAAAATCATAATTTAGATTCTCCTCTATCGATGTGTCAGAAAATATTGTCTTATTCGTTTTTCTCTGCTTGGTGACACCTTATTAAAAGTGTTTTAAAATTAAGATCGAAATGAAGAAAAACCTAAATTGTGAAATTATCACGACACAGGGGCATTTTAAGGGAAAATTCATACTTGCCATGACCAATCAAAGCATTTAAAACGAATTGGTAATATTTTGCAGGCTTAAAATGTGTCAGATTCTTCAAAACAAGAGTGGCGCGTATTAGCCACATGGGGCGTTATATGAACTTTTCCCCTATTAGATAGGAGGAGATAACGGCCTATAATTTTTACAGTTTTGCTTCAATTGACTTGAAAATTTAACACAACATTCTTGAAATATTTTACAATAAGAAAATAAAAAAATAAAAAAATCGATTTTTTGAAAGTGTTAGACCCTACGCCCCCCCTAAATGGTTTGATACCCCTCTCTGCTTTAAGGGGGTGAACCAAATTAGGTATTGTAGGGTATTTTTGAACCTAATTTGGCATGGTGGTTTATTTGAGCGCGAGGAATGTTTTTGTAATAGTTTGGTATCCCTACCTTCTTCAATTGGGAGGTAAGAAGGGGGAGGGGTTCTATCTTATATATTTTTGCATTGAAGGGTGTTTGGATCAAAAAGTGGTCAGACTAAATAGCGTGTAAATCGAGTATCTGTTTGATAAAAAAATCAAAGTATCTTTCTTTTTGAAGTCCAATATGTCAAAAAAAAAAAAACGGAAAAAAGCTCAGTAACGATTCTGGTTTACCTAGTCCAAAGTGGCGAGCTTTTCGTTTGACGCCTTTCACCAGATTTTGTATAGTCACTTTATCAACTTTCTTCGCTGCAGAACGCCAGATTGCTTTGAACTGCTTCTCACTGCTAACAGTTTTATGGATTTTCTTACAGTTTTGCTTAGTTATCGCCCAATACCTTTCGATTGGGTAAAGTTCTGGTGTATTGGGAGGGTTTTATCCTTTGGCACAACCTGAATGTTAGTCTTTTTTTTTGCCTTTTTTCATAATGGCAGGATGTCAAATCCGGCCAAAACTGCTCAGAAAAGTCATGTTTTTTCAGGACAGGCAGCAAATGCTTTTGAAGACATTCTTTCGCGTAAATTTCCTGGTTGACGGTTTTGGTTTGAAACGGAAATTTTGCTTTTCAAGCCCTAGGTACAGATAGCTTGCCAAACGAGATATTTCTTGACGAATTGACAGTTTAATATGCTCGAAAATGTCTGCCACCTTTCCTCTTCTGGTTGCTGTATTACTCTTGTCCAGGAAGCTGTCTAAAGTCTGCCTTGGCTTAGGTTTCGTCGTCCATTACCAGGTAATCAAACTTTGTCAACAATGTCGTATGCAGCTTCCTAGATCTTGTTTTTGCTGTAAAGTTTTTTTTAACAGTTGTGATTTGGAGTCACTACCTTCTTAAAAGTTGATAGTCTAGATCCCTTTTAAGCTTCATGCACGGTTGTGGCGATATTCCCAACTTATTTGTGACATCTCGAACGGAAAGGTTGGGGATGTGCTTCAAAACGCTAGCCACTTTTCTGTTAATCATTGCTGCGCCCGACTTTCGATTTTCCTCCAATTCAGGCTTCCTATCTCTCGACAAATGTTCCCTGAACACTTTTACCACTTTTTTGACGGTTAATCTGGTCACATTTAACGATTTGGCTATTTCTGTATGAGTGTAGTATAGATTTCCACGACGCATGTACGAAGTTTTAATTCATAGCTTCTTTTGCTTGGACGCCATTTTGATAAGTAAAGAGATAAGTAAACAGAGGTGCCAGGTTTCCTGATTTATCAGGATTTGTCCTGATTTTCGGGAGACCGTCCTGATTTTTTAAAAACTCTCGAGTTGTCCTGATTTTTGAAAATTGGTCCCTAAAATGTCCTGAATTGTCCTGATTTTCACAAATATTCTCAAATTAAATCGAATTTTTAGTTAAACTATGAGAATATCGAATAAATCTGTTATAAAACAGTCCAACCCATTTAACAGATGGTAGTCTTCGGTTCAGATGTTATTTAAATGACGTTTTTCGATATGAACTGCAGGCCAGCCAAGAAGCAGCGTACTGTTGTTGCATACATCAATGCGTTTACAGCACCTGTATTGCGCCTTTATTTATGCAATCTAATCAGAAATCCTTATTATTTTCATGAAACAAGAGGTGTCCTGAAAAATCCTGATTTTTATCTTCGCGTTATCCTGATTGTTGACGAACCCACTATGCACCCCTGTGTCAATATCCAAATAGAAGCTTAATCTTACACTGAAAAGAAAAGAAAGGTAAAACTACTTAATCCGTGGTTCTACTGAACAACAGGCAAACATTATTTAAATATGTTTTACTATCTATATAACGCATATTTATTTTATCATATGCTGCATTTGGCTGCGCATAGTCCATTCGACTTCGTTTCAGTAAAACTGTCAATGAAAGGATGCGTTGTTTTAATTCGTGCGTAGTAAAATTGATATGTTTCATGATAAAACAAGTATGTGGTTTAAGATAATGATTAGTATGCATGAGGAGCTTGATTTAAATAGTAAATGAACTATGCGTGTTTGTGTGTTTTTTGCATGCATGCATTATGACAATCTTTAAAAAATAAAAATTCACACTTCCAACACACGCTGGTCATTGTTGGTGCATGGTGTGCTGGTGCTGTTCAATGTTCGGCACAAAAGCGCTAATCCGCTAATCGCTAGTTAGTCCGCTAACTTTTCGTTAGCGGTTTAATTTTGCCGCTAAGTTTTGATTGATCTAGCGAATTAAAAAGTTATGCAATTTTTTGGTTCCGCTAATCGAAGACCGCTAACTCCCATATATTTGCATCAAATTATTGCCGAATTAAAAATTAGTGGAAGAATAAACTTTTCGTCATTAATCGAGTTAAAGTGGCATTGCGCATCATTCTGTTTACTTAATTGGAATAGTTGGAGGAATGCGTACTCGAGTTAGAGAAAAGATGTATTTAGTTTCATTTTTCTCTTATTAAGCACTTTTTTTCGCAACATTTAAAGAAGAAAATAACAATGAAAGGTGTTAAACAATATCAAACTATTTTTAACATCCCTTCATCAGCATTTGTTTTCAAATGGTTAAGATATTTACTTCACCATACAGTTTTTAGAGATTTTACAGATCAGTTCATATAAAAAAAGATAAAATCACCTTTGTAGCCTTCGCTTTAAGTTCAAATAGAAATTTATTAATGTCTACGTTTGAGAATGCTCCTGCAAGTTTAAAGAAGGGGGGAACAGATTAAAGATTTTAAATTATGATTATGTAAAGTAATGCAAAAAACAAAAAATGGAATGAATTGCCCAAAAGATTGTTTGCAACGATATTGCTTACCATTTTCTTTGCACAAAGCCGATAAATCGAGTAAATTTTTAACCAAAATTTGAATTAAAAAAAGAGATATACAGCTCCCATCTTCCACATCCTGTTCTTTGGCTCTAGTAATCGTTCAAAAATTCGTTTTTTTAAAGTAGAACACAGAGAGTTTAGACAATTCCCATCTTTGGCAGTTTTTGTTCTTCTCATATAATTGTATGAAAATTCGATCGATTTATCCAATTGAAATTAAATACTTGAAATTTTATTTATTCCCCCTTGGGAGTTGAGTTGAGGGGGGGGGGGGGGGGGGTGAGGTTGTGAGAAAATAAGAATTTGATATTTGTTCCAGCATTTATGTTGGTCGATTAGCGATTAGCGCTTTACAGGGTGACAAAAAAATTCGGTCACACAGAAAAATATTAATTTTTCAAAGAATTAGAAGAAAATCAGAATCTGACTTTCATAGCTTTATTCGGTAACTCATCAAGATACTTCACGGACGATATCTCGGAAATACACCATTTCTGATTGAACCAGCTTCAAACGTCTCGGAAAGTCGTCGCAAGCGGCGCGCACGTCCGGTCTCGTATAATCTTTTTCAACCTTGGAGTTCTCACAGACCTTCGTCGTCCAGATCGTGTCTTGTCCTCGGTGCCTTTGGTCTCTAGGATCGATTTATGGTCTGGTACACGAATTTCCGGTTGATTACGAGCGGTTTTAGGTGTTTGAATATGTTGAATATGTGTCCGGGTTTGTACCCTCTCACATATTCAGCGATAACAGCTACTCTCAACTCTGCCACTCACAACTTAATGTACACAAACTGCACAGAAACGAAACTCTTCCACTGTGGGCAGCAAAGTTAGCCCTTTCATTTGACATATAGATGGCACCAGAGAGATACAACGTACAGGCTACAGGCGACTCCAAAAAAAGTGTGATAGTACTTTTGTGTCACCCTGTAAGCTTAAAGCGATAACTTTTTCGGCACATTTAGCGTATTTAATTAGCGATCGCTAATTTTGAATGAGTTAGTCTAATTAGCGGCGCTAATTTTTCAGTTAGCGATGCCGAACACTGTTACTGTGTTCTCTCGACGCTCTGGAAAGATTTTCCAAAGTTATAAAATTAGAAAGCAGCTAAAAATTTGTTTATTTACTAATGGTTTGATGATTAATGATCATTTATTGGTATAAACAACAGGAATGTTTACCATAGTAAAATTATCATACCCGACGGTAAAATTTAAAACTGACACTCATGTTTTTGAGTCAAATATGTTTTGTTCTCAAAAGTACCATGTCCGTAGTATTTTGTTGATATGAATTAGCGCCACAATGTCTAAATTACTATGCGGACGCTAGTTGTTATAGAAATGATGATGAAATTACTATGACCATAGTATTTTCGACAACAAATATTGAGAGTTGTCGAAAATTACCAGGTACATAGTAATTGCAATAATGTCTCATGCGCACTTTTAATAAATTAATGTTATACTATGCCGTGGTTGAGAAAACTATAAGGCTGAAAAGGTAAAATTATCAGGACAACGTTTTACCGTGTACACACACATATCTACAAAATGAGGAGTGTTCAGTTTTTTTTCCATATGAATGATTCGAAATTAACGACGAATTCAGTTGACCACTTTTTGAATCCAACACCCTTTACTTAAAAAATAATCGAGCAAATCGAACCTTACTTGGCATGGGAGAGTATTCAGATACGAGAAATGATTCTGATTCTATAATAGTATGAGATCCTTTCTGCTTTCCAGTGCGGTGATAGGAAGGAGAGAGGGGGTTTCAGTAGATTTTTTTGCGTTTCTAGATAACTGATGAAGCAAAGGGAATCAAATTTGGCATGGTGGAGTATTTGGATACGAGAAATGTTTCCATGATTTATTGGGGGAGAACCCACCTTGGAGAGATGGGGGTATTCATACAATTTGTTTCATACCTCGAGAATTAATAGAGCAAGTAGAACCATATTTGGCAAAGGGGGGTGTTTGTAAACGAGAAAGTTTTGATGCCCATCCTTGCTTCTAACGTGGTGAATGGAAGTAAGGAGGAAAACTTTCATTGAATTTTCATTGCATATCTCGAAAAATAATCAAGCAAATGGATTCAAATTTGGTAAGGGAGAATATTTGGGTACGAAAAATGTTTCCATGATTCTTCCTGTGGGGAGATAAAACGGAGGAGACTCGCGTTAAATTTTTACCTTAAATATTAACATATCAGTATCATTTAATATTTTTGACAAAACTCGAGAGCATTGAAAAAGGAGGCGAGACTCGCATACATGAATATTATTTTGTATAACTTTAGTGGTGTATACTTAATTTTCCAACATTTGGCATGGGGATATTTGGCTTCGCAAAATATTTCTATTATTATTTAATACACCTCCCTTCTTCCAGTTGATGGATGGGAAGAGGCAAAACTATAAAGCTTATGAAACAAATGGCCGTATGTGAAACATAAAAGTTATAAGTTTATAAATAATGTATCTAAGGTTGTTCTCTCCACAAATAAAGTCTAAATTTCAAATTGAAAGAATTTTTCTATTTTATCTATGTATATTGCAAGTTTCAGTTGGCATTTCAGAGAAATTCAGAATTTTTTTTATTGGAAATGAGTCCATCAGCTAGGATTAGATTAACAGAGAATTTCAATAAAATGAAAAAAAACTTTGTATTTTGAATATGTCGAAAAAATTACTGACTGCACTGTACAGGATTTGAACCAGCAAGAAATGTAATTTAAAATCATCTTCAAATAAAACAGCATATACATAATTTTAAAAAATTCCCTTACCTTCATATATATTCAAAGGTTGAGCAAAGCACACCGAGTTGGCTTACTGTCATATAAAACTCAATGAGCAAAATTTACTCATTGCGTGTGAAACGATAACTTAGCAAAATTTCTTTTATATAGCGAACATTTTTTTGTTTTAAGTTATATCCTCCTGCAGTTTTCAGGTAAAAAGTTTGTCTAGATTGAAATTTTAACAACATAAACATAAATTTGCAATCGATTGGTAATGATAAAAATACTAGATAAATACCTACCATTTTTTTATGAATCCCTTTCACACTTGAAAATATCTGCATCCCCATCCCATTGTCAGATTAAGCTCAAATTTGGCATATGGCCTTCTGATGATTTCCTAAAATCATAGTTTTTTTCCAAGTGTTTTGATTTTCGTTTAGTCGAATTTGATAAATATCTTTTTTAATTATAATATCCTAATATATGATTTTTAAAAGGATGGAATTGTAAATAGCTTTTTACTCGATGATATAAACACCATACTTTGTTGTTCTAAGTTTAAGTACCAATCCCATCTTATAGGCATGAACAAATTACAAGCTGAGTACACATTTTTGTTGGTTAAATTAAAAAATTTGGAACCAAGAATATTTTTTTAGAAAGTAGGTTGTTGAAAATTTCTTTTAATGCAAATTAGGTTCATTATCAAATTATCAAATCTAGTCTTCAATCCAAACCAAACTCAAAAATAAAATAAAATATAAAAAATTGTGAAAAACTTTAGAATCTAGATTTTTTTTTATTAATAAAATGAAATCTCATCAATTTTATGACCCATCTCCTTATTCTATGGTGTCAGGTCTCTACTACCTCAGCAAAAACCAGTCCATCAACATGATCTACGAGGGCCAATAACTTGGAACCTAATTAAAGCGCAATCGGCCAATAAATGTCCATTTAAAAATTCACCTTTCCCCTATTCTGCTAGTTTGCTATCACTTACCTCACGATTGCCCGATCTCGAATCAAATTACCGATTTGAATCAGAGCAGAAAGAAACAGGAGAATACTTGCTGGAAGTGTGGAAAAAAAATGTAAAATGAAAGAAACCTACTTAAAAGCCGACACGATGGCAGCAGATCCGGCGAAAATTTGCTATTCAAAATAATGGCAAGCAATCGGCATGAAAATAAAAGCTGCTTGTTCGGGTGGTTTTTAATGGGATCTCTCCTAAACGAGCATTTCGTGGGAGGGAAAGGTGAGAAGTGCGAGTTGTAGGTGGTTTAATTCGCGGAAAATTTAGGTAAAACGTAAGGTATCTGTTAAGGAAAAAAAACTCTTTTTTCTGGTTCATCTTCTACAACGCTTTTCGCCCTCCCTTCGCTGTCGTCAGTCGAGAGCCAAACTGACAAGAAAGGATGAAACTTGCCGCAAACTGTGACGGCCCCGCCCCCTTTTTTCCCGTGCCATCCATTCATTCAACGCACCTCGTGGTGTTCCGGAAAATTTTCTATTGGAATAATTCCCGGCGAAATGAACCGGAAAAAAGTGGACTGTAATGGATCTCTCCTTTCGTTCGTTCCTGGGAATGGAATGAATTTAATCGACAAACCCTTTTTTGCTGATTGAATGCAATTCAAAACGGTTAATCCGGTTGGTTGTGAATGTGGCAAAATCTCACGGAGTTTTTTTATGTCCCCGTCTAGGAAGCGTGTTGAAATGGATTGATGAATTTGATACTCAAAGCCAGAAAAATAAAGCTTACGTGAATGGTTTTCATGAGTCTTGCCACGAGATTAGTATTTTTTTTTTGTTACATGATACAATTCATCTCCAAATACATATATGTATGTCCTCCATTTTTGCTCTTTTCATTCAAGCGATTTCATTTTTAAACATCATATGCTCAACTTTGCACCCCTGTGTACTATCAAATACTGGATATTTTTTCCCGCCAAAAAAGTTTTTGTTTCCCGTTAATTTGAATCAAACGCAATAAAGTCATAATGTAAACCATTTTATCTTTTTTTTTTTCAAATTTTTGGTAATGATATTTGTGAAACTGAAATTGGTTCCTATCAAAACAAAAAAAAATAAGTTTACATCCCCCGCGTGGTTTGTTAGAAGTCATGCCTTTGATCGTGTTGACATATTGCTTACAAGCAATGGAAAATCGTTTCCGTTTTGATACAATGTTTGATTTGATAAAAAGAATAATTGAAAAAATAAATGGAATTTCTCCAGAACTCTGCAAACATTCACGATTAGTGTTTTTCACGAAACTTTTCGATGAAAACGAATTTTTATTTCAACTTACATAGGAAGGCATGTTTCTTTTGGAAAATTTCACTTTTAAAACAGTTTTCTCGCAAATTTACCAATGAAGACAAGTTTGCTAGAAAATAATAAATTCTGAGCCTCATAAAAAATTATAAAACGACTAAAAAATCATTTTTAACAGATGGAAATGATGAGTACTTCGAGAAAAAAAATTAAAATGAAATACGATTTTTCACTTTTTTCATACATTAATTCCTGCAAATTTGTTACTTTATGAAACTAAGGGTTAAAGAACCATTTTCAGTAAACGCTTATTGCATAAACATTCAGTTGGCAATTGATGTTTGAAAAAAAACAAACTGATGTTTCTTTGAGAAACTATGCAGGATCACCTAAGTGGGACAAAAATGAACCACCTTGTGAAAAATCTAGACTTATATGATTTTGGAACAATCAAATATTCCATAGAAATCTAATGGTTTTTCAAAAACGACGAAAGTCCCGAAAAGTCGATTTTCAAATATATATATTTTTTTGAATAACTTCAAACATTTCTGGGTGATTTGGCACCAGAATATAAATTTCAGTTTTTCCGATTTCCTTCAGCCTCTCCCTTAGGTGATTTTCGAGAGTAGAAAATTCATGCTTTGAGCGCTTTAAGGCACCCCAAAATCAAGTCCGATTGAGCTGAAATTCTGCACAGGTCAGTTTATTGGGTCTCTCTCGCATATTTAACTTGGTTTTATTCTGACTTGTCAGGATATTTAGTGTAAAATTTTGAAAAGATCCGTTCTTGACTACTTTCCTGGATAACGAAGTAGAAACACAGATTTATCAAATTTCCGTAAAACGGGATAACATTGATCACCAGGGTAGCTTTGATCAACATGTAAATTTTCCACATAATCATTAATATCTTAGTCTAAAGTTAAAATTTCTTTATAGAAAATCTACTTTTAAAAACCTATATGTTAAGTTTCAAATTAGAAAAAACGAAGTTTGTTTTTGAAACTTTCAAATATAATCTTGAAATGTCTACTATTTCGAAGGCTCGCAAACAAACACCCTTCCTGATGAAATCAAAGCGTTAAGAAGCAGCAGGTTTATTTATGTGACAGTTCAACTTTTTTCCTTAGTATCAAAAATTATTTTTGGTGTAGTTTTTGTTGTATTTTTTGGTAAATTTTTGATATTGAAAAAGTAGGGACTTTTTTCCAAAAGTTAGCCAGTCTAGACTGCACACCTAGGTCTAGGACAAAAGGCTGGAATCTTTATAAAATGGTAATGTTTGAAGGAAAAAATTAAAGAGTAATAGTGTAAGGGCCTAAAGAATAGAATGAAGGCAAAGTTTTTTTTTAACTTAAAATTTTATTTGTTATGTTAAAAATTCAGCCCCTTAATTTATGCAGCATCATTGTCCATCTTTCGATTTTAATAGTTGTTCGGTCTTAACTAACGAACTACCTTAGTTTATCAATTAGGTACTAGCAATTCTAAATATTATAAAGGTGTTTTGTATCCTTCATGAACAAAAAAACTTGTTAAAATCGTCAAAACAGAGTCTGATCAATTTTACCCCAAAGGATAAAGTTCTAAACAGAGATGAAATCGATTTTTAAATTAATTATAAAAAATGCTATATTCCCCTTTAGAGGAAAAAATCGAGAAATATTGAAAAAAAGAGATCTATTTTACTCCGTTTTACCGTATTGGGTTGAGAGCTGAGCAAATCAGGATAAATATTTTTTCAAACCTGGCATTTGGGCGTTGATTTCGAATTTTTCGACAAAAAACAAAAGAAAGCGAGAAAAACCACTTAAATTTTTTATCATTCTATGTCAGCGGCGTTTAAATTGTTTTTTAAACTAATAAAACGAATATAAAGAAGGATAGCTAAAAAAGCTTATCTTTGAATGCTACATCTGCCTTTTGATATGAATCTGAAATGTGATTTTTTTTTTCAAATTTATACTTATATTTGTATTCTACAGATGAAGACCACATGTTCACTTCTAGGGACGAATGCCTCCTGTGGAGTTAAAATCTCTTTAAAAAAAATCTTATTTAGGATTTTTTTTCAATATGTCCCTGGAATTATCAAAATGTTTTATTTATTCCAGCCCAATTTTAATTTTCAATTATTTTCAAATAATGTTAAAAATTTCAGAAAAGTAGGTATTTTTTCAATTTTTTAGAAATCGAGCCAGACTGTGGTTTACTTTACTTATTCTTCTTTTTAAATTTAAAAGTTTTGTTGAAAGTAATCAATCTTGGTTAAAAAAGACAAATTTAATGTATCATGATGATTTATTGTATAATTCAACCACTCTCTCTTACTATAAAGCCATTGAAATTTTTTTTAGATATGAGGTTTCTAGGCAGATTGGGTTTAAGTGTAAAAATCAGCCATTTTGAGTTGATAATGCCAAAAAATTCTCCATATCTCAATGTTTATCTGGTGTAAATTTCAAAAAAAGGTAAAACAAAAACTTTTAAGCGGATTTTTACGAAAACAGGTTCTCTTACTATTTTTTATCATGGACTCAAGCTAAGATTGTCAGATTGCCCGAATTTATCCAGATTTGTCCGGATATTCAATACAAAATTTGGGAGTAGGCCTGGCTTGGTTGCTCATATTTCTTTGAAAAAAGTCCACGTTTTGTACGGTTTTAATCAGTTTATTTGGCAAATGAAACAAACAAACAAATAAAAAACAAATTGAATTGATTTTTTTTAGTTATGCCTCCATAACGAAATTTTTGTGCAAGTTTTGCAAAAATTATCATGAAAGGTTTTAAAGAAGCCTGAAATACGATTTTAAATCTGTCAAAGAGTTTTTAAGAGAATTTTTTTTTAAATTTTTTTCTTCGATTTTGTGGAGTAATTTCCTAATTTGGTCGGATATTGCCCGGATTTAAGGTCCCAAATTTTGAAATCAAATGCCCGGATTTAGCCAGGTTTTAATATAAAATTGCAAGGAATAGCCAGCCCTTAGCATGGAATAGCATGGTCCGGATACGTGCTGAAAAAAATTCTGGCAACCGTAGCTTAAATATTTTATATTTTTTTAGATTATAGATATATCCAAAAATAGGCGCAGGATCCATAATCAGATCCTTGGGACAATGTTCCGAAAATCAATCATTTTCACTAAGCCATGCTTGAATACATTCAGAGCCAAAAAATCAAAGCAGTCAAATTTTCCTTCTTCAACCAAATAATATAAACAATCATGCATGACAACGATGCTTCTGTATTTGAAATACTTTTGCGATACATGATGTGGTAAAGAAGGACACAGACTATCAGCTATCGAAAGTCTCGATGCTGATTTCCTTCCTTGACGACTTTTAACCTTTTGGATCATAAATGATATGTATCAGTTTTGAGCGGTCTATGTAGCCCATCAGATGATTTTTTATTTTTCGCTTTGCGTAGAAGGACAAAATCATGACTAGGTATCCGCAATGAACTGTCCAACATGTGCTACGGCTTTTTTGAACATGTTGCCCTGGTATTTCATCAGATTTTTCTTTCTGAAACATTCATGATCGTCTATCAATAACGAACATAATCAACAATGATGCAAGGATAGACGTTCGGGAATGATTGAGGGAGCGACGTTCAAAATGTATCACCAAGTATGTCGATCACCTTCGATTAGCCACGTGACGAATAGCAACGGTAGCCTCCGATGGGGCATGGTATATTTTTCTTGTATCAAGTTAGAGTTGATTTTCTACATATATTCAATGGGTACTGTTCGAGCCAAACTCGAAGAATAGGCAACGTCGCATTTGCGCCACGAACGGAAAAAAATCATCACAGATCACCGCCTGCTACTTTTGTGTGTTGTTCGTCCATGCAAGGCCATGCATTCATACGTGTGCATAAAAAACGCCGGTAAACGCCGGTCGGCGTACAACAACAATTGCATGCTGTTGCTTCAGCCAGCGGACAGTGGAAATTTCCATCGCGCACACAGATTTGTGTGTGCGTGAGAATGAATCGATCAGCCAAGTAACCGGCTTGTTCGTCATTCAAATGAGATCCATTCCATCCGTCGACAAGTTAAGACGCCGATTTGAGTTTAGCCAAGTGTTCCTCCCTTCTTGAAGATACCTTCCTACGAGTTGAGGTGTTCCTACGAGTTTAAGTTGTTCCTTCAAGTTTAGTTTTCCTTCCTCCAGAGAGAGCATGGGGGTTAAACTCTCCCTATGAAGGACCAAAAATACCAAGCGAAATGTCTTTAGCCAAGCTTAAAATTTTGAATAATAAATCAAATTTTGATGAACAATTAAAATAAGTCAAGATAAACGAACTCTAGGGATGTATCGAATATTCGATCGGCCGAATATTCGGCGTCGAATACCGCCAAAAAACAGTTAAGCCGAATATTCGGCTCACCGAATAGTTGAGCTAGGTATTCGGCCGAATAGGCCGAATAAGCCGAATATTTATTTTTTTAAATTTATACAAAAACAGAATTGTCAAATTTTTCAACTGATGTTGGATAATTTATAAAATATCCAAAAGTTATGTTGAAAAAGCTTCAAAACCATCAAAAGCTTATGAAATCAGTAAAACATTTTAAATTTATTCGTGTATTTTTCAATGTAGATAGCTTTATAATTTGATTATCGTTTATTCTAAATTCTCTTGATATATCAGGCTTGCTCATAAATCAAATAAAAAAATCGAGGAAAGTTAAATCTGACTAAGATGGCAACATATTTTTTTTAAACTCTCCGAATTTTACCCGGGATTATTCAGAGTTTTTGCTTGTATTGTAGCCGTAGACTGTCCGATCCGGTGCAAGCGTGTCGCTTATGCGCCACCCTTAAAAGGGACGACACACCAAGATTAATTTGCCCGGCTGAGACTCTCCTCCACAAGGCGAGTCCTTATGATCTTCCAAAAGGTAAGAAGGATCGAGACAGTTCGACTTGCCAAAACCAGCAACCGATGAACTCGAGGTTAACTCGGTCGACTCTCAAAAATATTCAAAACCCTGAAACTTTACTTAAAAACCTCCCAGTAGAAATCACTCATACCTGAGAAAAAATCATCACTGGTCCACGAAACTACTCATCACCAGATGGCGACAGCGAGTGGAAGTTGCCAGAGCTAAAGGTTCAAACATTTGAATTGAAAGTGGACACGTTTCGCGAAGTGATGGAATTCCTAATCATCAAATTGAAACTCTTAGGTAGGTTTGGTGACAATAGTGTTGTATCTTGTATTCAGAAAATAAACATTCCAATTTTGGAGTGATAACAACTAATCTTTATTTCGCTAGTTCATTTAAGTAAGTATAATGTAATGTAGTTGGATTTATTCATAGCGCTAAGATACTTCTTCTTATTCACATTTTATTTCTAGCTAGCCTACCAGTGCGTGCGATTCTCTCTAACTATCTCTACCGTGCAGTGCTCTACTCAGCCAATCAGGAACGATGATGGATAGCTTCTCCCGCTGGAGTTTACGTGGTCATCCGTAGCTCGTATAACGAATGCATTCGAATTTTAGTAATAAAGATTTTCGATCATGATCGTGGTAATTCTGTTCGGACTTCAGCCGATGTAAACTTCAGGACTATATATATATAGATTTTAATGTGGCATAATTTATGGTTCAAAACGGTTTGCAAACAGTAGTTTTCGAGCGTCTTCGGCCTCGTCAAGATTAATGCAGGGGATTCATTAATAATTCGGATGAATCATAGAATTCGCGGAAGCGATTAAAATTGTTGAGATCGCATTCCGAGCGAAACAATTTCGCTGCAATAACTGCGTTCTTTACGGACGCGCTCTATGGAAGGGAAAGGCAAACACACTATCATACTAAATGTTTCGACTCACCATGCGCTCTGCGAGAATCATACTTTCTACCGCTCGGCTTGATTGGCTGGATGGAGAGGATGACGTCACGGCTGCGATGATGGGCGGTATTGGTGGTCACTTACGGATTTCCCTCTCGTGCGCAACATAAACCCCGCCGTAAAACGGAAGTTCAGGGTACTGTGTTCGACCTCGAACCGGAACGTAACGTGACCGCTGGATATAATCGCAACCATGCGGACGGTTTCCGATGTTGGGTAAGCTGATGTTTTAGGTGGTTGGATAACCGAGCTTGGGATAGCGGATTGCTCGGCTTCGACGTCTTGCCCAAGAAATCTGGCTATGTGTTCAAGGCGTGTTTGAAGCGGCTGTGAACAAATGATGTGCCTTACGGCAACGGTGTTAGCACTGACACGGGCACGGTTTAATGCACGTCTTTACCTGGCCTAATTTCAATAAGCACGCACTTTGACCTATTGTTAATTGGTGTAGCCTAAAGCGATGGGCTACACAAAAAAAGAATATTAATTTCGGTTTTAAAATCCAATCACTTACATTTAATACCTTCTCATAAGCAAAGGTAACATTCGATACGCGGTCAAAAAGGCGCACTTCCACGCACATTCACTACCCAGATCAAAGTGATTTGTGGAGCGCAGCCTCAGATCAGGACAAGTGATCCCGATCTTTGACCTCAGCAGGAAATACGTTTTTCCCGAGCGATCCTTAGAAAAATTTCGGGATTTTGGTTACTTAAGATCGTCGCTCGCTCATTGGTTGGATTCTGGATCATGCCGTCTCAATCCTAACCTTATGAAACATTATAAGGAAACGGCTTAAGGTGAATGAGCCACGGATATCAATCTTCGAACATAAGTTCGATGAAGACATCGAATCGAGCAGTTCCAATAGACTACATAAAGGCGCCAAACCGATACTTTGAATCGGTTTGTGGAGATTGAAATTTTCAAATGGTGCAACTGCTACAAAATCAAATAAAAAAATTAAATGTCTATTTGAAAATCTATAATTTTGTGATACAAATCGTAAATTTATTGGAACACTGTTGTTGTAATTCGATGAAAATTTTAAATTATTTCTTTTTCTTCTTGCATGTTTGAGAATATGTCTTGTTTCTGTTCAGGTTTTCATCCGTTTTTTACAAGTTTTTTCTTAAAATCGTTCAGACTCGGCCTTGTGGCCGTGTCGTAGAAAGTTTTTTATGCTTAAGGTTAAAGATCATCGTTTTTAGTGAAAACTATTTTGATGACATCTAGCAAAAATTAGACCTTCATCTAATCTATATATATAAAAAGCAATTTCAAATAGCTTGGCATCTGTTTTGACATATTTTGTCTCAGATTTCACTGGAACTCAATCTCTTTTGTGCTGAATGTCCTAGAAGCGACAAGACAGCTGATGTCCTTTCAGCTAATGATGACATTTTGAAAATCAAAGAGACCTATTTACTTAAATAAGATCTTATATATCTGGTTGGAAATAAACGACTTAAAACGTAAAGGGGGATTAATATGGCACAAAAAGAAGATTTCTATTAGGAATAGAAGTAGAAGTAAAAGTATTTCTACTGAGAACTCAACAGAATTTTCGGCCAAATATTCGTTTAACCGAATAGTTGAAAAGGTCAATATTCGGTATTCGGCCGTTCGCCGAATACCACTATTCGGTACATATCTAACAATCTTGATTCAGAACTTATTCAAACATCTCGAACTCTCATCCCAGATTCCAAATTTCACAATAGTTTTTCAAAAAATGTCTCACTTGTTGGTAGCAATTTAGTCCAGACTCCAAAAAGCTGAACTATGCTTGCCAGTTGGCCAGATTTTGCGTAGATTTTTCACTTTACTTGCTAAATTTAACAAAAATTTAAATTGTTACAAAATTGTTACAAAGTTTACCTGAATATTGACCGAATTCGGGAGGAAATTTTGGGTTTATGCAAGGGGTTAACATAAAACAGCCCAGATTTGCCCGGCCCGGATACTTGCGGAAAAATTTCTAGGAAGTACCCAGTTTATTGTTCTTGATATTCAGTTTGGATCATCATTGGGATAGAATTCTGATTCGAATCTTTGTTTTGCATTTCAAACTTAAATAATATGAATTTGCGTATTCAATACTCATAATTTCAGATTATGAAAAGAATATATTAAAATTCAAACCACTGTTAAGATTTGGACTTGAAATTTTTATACTAAATTTATATGCAGAATTTAAACATGAGAAAATTTAATGAGTCCAGTATTGAAAAATTAAAAAAAATCATCATTCGAAATCTTCGTTCAAATTGACAAGTTCAATCACGTGTAAAATATTAAAAAAAATGTAATTGAAACCCACAAATTCAAAACCGAGTAAGAGATTTCTGGTTGAGAATTCTGATCGCATTTCGCTTTTTGGTTTCAAATTCATAGGAATTGTTATCTGGAATTTAGATTAATATTTTGAATTCAGGCTGGAAATGCAGAATGTAGTTTAGGAATTAAAATTTAAAATTCGTATTCGGAGTCAGTTCGAATTAAAGTCTCATAATCAAAATATCAATATAAGAATTTCATTGAGGATTCAATTTGGAGGAGATCGCATTTTCATAATATTGTTTCTTGATTCAAAATGAAAATTTCATTTGAAATCAGAGTTAGTTCAGAAACGCAAACCTCGTGTAAATCACAGATATAGAATAAGATCTGGATTCATTGAAAAAAATATGTTTTTTGAAAAAAAAAAACAAAAGCTTTATTCATACGAATATTTTTTTCTTTTGTTGATAAAGCACTAATATATAATCATCAGGTAAAATTCTGCCGTAAATTTATTTAAAATTTAACATTATTTATGATTTTTTTTCTTTTGTTGAGAAAAGCACTAATATTTTATCATCAGGTAAAATTCTGCCGTAAATTTATTTAAAATTTAACATTATTGGTTGATACTTTTTATTCGTTGGTATTTTTTTTTTTTATAATCATGTTACTCAAGATAGTCTATGTAACTTAAGAAAGTTCTTACTTAAATCTTGAATTTAATTCGAGTTTACGGGAAAAGTTGTCCGTAAACTCTTATTTATGAATATATGATACATTTTTACCAATGCTTAAAATGGTTAGACTAGTAATCACATTATAATTATTTGTTTTATTTTTTGTTTTATTTTTTGTTTAGATTATAGTCGTTTTAATATTTTTGTGTCATTTGCAACTTTTATCAACGGTGTGTTTGGTGGACAGTTATAAAAAAAAATATCCGGTACTACTGTTTTCGATGTTTTCCATTGGGCTCGACCTCAAGGAAATCAGCTCAGGAGGCAACTGACATGCCAACTGAGCTATACCACTAGTCCCCATTTTTGTTTAAGATTTATGAAAAAATTGGCATTTGCTCGGCCTTTTTCCAGAAAGTTAATTTATTTTAATGTAAAATAACTTATACGTGAATATTTACACAGTACCTATCCACATTTTTTTCACTATTCTTAGTGTATAATTGATTCAGGTTAAAAATGTTATAAAGCTTAGTTCTTTTAGAAATAGGACACTTTCATTTGCTTATGGCTCGTTTACTAGTTATCGGATATTCAAAATTTTGACGGCATTTTGTTGCCTGTAAAAATTACTTTTCGACCTATTTTTTTCAAAACTTAAAATTTACGCGTTTTTTAGATATGTACGATGCAAGAGAAAAAGAAAAAAATAATTTTGCACAGTTTCCTTTAAAATTCGTCATTATCAAATTGTTAGCTGACAAAACCGATGATTATGCAAAGAATTACTGAGTTTTTGTGGTGGATAAGTATGCAAACACTGTCGGTAATGTCCACAAAGTTCAAATCAAGCATTGGAGTGAAGCACATGATCGGCAACTACGGTTGAGGGTCATCAGGAAAGTCAAGTCTCATACCAGCATTTTTAATTTTCAATAAGTGAAAAACTAAGGGTAGATCGCAGAAATATCCAAAAAAAATTTCTCCGAAAAGCTGAAAGTGTTGCCTAGTCATGACTCATTGAAACCCAACCTCAAACAACAATTTTTTGTTGGTTCCAGAGCTCGTAAGCTGTATAGCCGGTACCGAGGCTATGAGACAGATGATTTCTGATGAACGACAAAACTTATGAAATACCCTATTTTAAACAAATTCCAGCGTTTGAATCCTATACCGTGTCTGCTCGTTGCAAGATCCCCAGTATATTAAAATATGTATTTACTAGTTATTTTGTATAAAATTATAATGATTTGCCAAAATTCTGCTCCGGCGAGAAAAAAACAAAAAAATTCAAATCGAAACTTTGGATTTCACTGTTTTTAAAAGCCTAAAAAGAGTAATCTTGTATGAACCATCCGCAACCTACGATTTATACTAACTGATTTTTTTTTTCAAGTTCAATCTTATGATGGTTTTACTTCGTTATTGTCAGATTTTGCCAGCAGAAATTCCATTAAAAACGTTAAAAAATGTGATCAAAAATAATCAAATTTGTTTATTTCGAAACAACTGTATCCACTAAAATGCTTCCAGTTTCTTTTAAAAGAGAAAAATTGAACCAAAAAGTATCAGAAATTGAAGAAGGAGGGTTAAGCCACCTAAAACATAGATTTGACGAAATATAAGTTGGAAAAACTGATCAATACCATGACTGAAAAAAGTGTGCGCCGGCCAATGGGAGATACCAAGAATAAAATAGAAATTTCTCTAACAAAAAACGAAAAATAATTTTTTTTAAATTTTTTCATGAAATACAATAACATTACCTTCATTTTCTTCATAGAAAGTGTTTCGATCAAACGAATGGTTTTAGAGATACACGCATTCGTAACTGTCCCATTTTTAAAAGAACTAAGCTTTAGGGAAAAAAATCCACATAACTCCCCCATGAGCCGGTTCTGCCTATGGCCCTGATATGGGGCCAAAAAAATTTACAGTGGATGAAAAATGGTTGATTTCAATGTAATCGGTGCTTAGCAAATTCCTTTTAAACTAATACAACTTCTTCAATGGATATTTTTTTTCTCCAGAGATTTTTTTTGCCATATTATCTTTTCTTGCCTTATCAAGAACTTAAATATCTTACATCGAGTACCTATCTGTGTTTTGAATCCAAAATAAACCAATTTCTTTGGAAAACTCTAATGTACATTCTTTTAACCTCTTTATCCACGAATAATAAAATATTTAAAAAAAATCTTGAATTTTGTTCTATTTACCAATTTTGACTAGTGAATTCTGACTAGGGCCTAAAAGTGGCTCCAGAGAGTAACATGGTATCTGGCACCACTACATAAACTACCCTGCGTTAGCTTAAAATTTAACAAAAAACACACAGTTCTATCGTTTTGAAACCGTTTTCTCGTTTCCTACTCTGAAAATGTATTGAAAGAAGGACGCCACGCTATTGTCCAACATGCAAATGATATCACTTTCACTTTTTCCGTTCCAGAAAGTGTTTTCAGTTTTTAACCTTAAACACCCTCCCACCCAGCAGGGAGCTGAGTATAATTCAAGCAATTACAATTCAACCCGTAGTATCGCTATTCAATTTTATCAAATGGATTTCCAGGATTGAAACAACTGCTGCTGATTCTGCGAACCGAAAATGCGAAAATACACAAGGACAAGTAAATGTGGAAATATATTCTCGGGGAAACGGAACATTGCCAGCTGCTCGACAAATCTAGATTACTCGACTGTTGTAGGTTTGTATATGTGCGAATAAAGCGACTCTTACTTTCGCCATTTTTTTTTTTTTTTGGTTCTCTCTCTCGTCGTGCCGTTATCGTCACTTTTATTAACCAGGGCGTGACTGCGGTGGGTTTTTGTTTGTTTGATGTTGTGTTTCCGTTGCCTGTCTTCTGCTGTATACTGCTTTTGTTGTTGATGTTATTGTTGCAGCAACTACTACTTCAGCTGCTTTCTTTGTTGTTGCTACTGTAACTGTTAACATTCATCTGCTTCTAGGTTGCTTTTAGTGTGTTAAAATATGCAAATTTGCTTGTACATTTGCATGAATGGCTCTCGCAAAGGCGTTCGTTCGAAGGCATCGTTTCGCCACTTTTTCCTTCTCCAAGAAAATTTGGGGAATTGGAAAAGAATCAAGGAGTGGGAAGGAGGGCAAATTCGGGGTTCAGGGAAACTCCTCCAGTTAAATTTGTTCATTACTTATTCATCGTCGGTCGGTTTCGGCTGGGTGTTGGGATATTTCTGGGTGGTGCGTAGGATTTTGGGGGAAGTTGGTTCGAATCCAGTCATCTTGGTTCCAAATGATCGAGAGTAGCAGGCTGAAAAAAAAACACCGGAATGGGATCCGACAACTTTTCGGGATCTTCCATCCTCCAGAGAAGGAGTGGGTGGGACTCGGTGCCAGTTCATTGGGAATTCATGGCAGCACAAGCTGAATTTTGGACCATTATTATTCCGGCAATGGTATGGTTTTATTGAACGATGCCAGACCACAATGAGCAGCATGCGTGAAATTAATTAGCAATTTGCATTTCATTAAAGGTGGGTATAGGTAGCTTAAGTCGAGGCACTAAGTTGATTTTAACTTTGGGTGTCGTACAAATTCAAAGCCAGGTAAAGAAAAATTAAGAAGGAATCGCCAAGCATTTGAATTGTTGGATTGTTTTCAAAGTAGAAATAATACTCAGAAAGTTTTATGGCTGTCAAACTCATTGATAAAGTTTGGCTCTTAGTTTTACACCCCAAAACTCGAATTGTATTCCTATTTTTATATTTCGGATTCTGAATCATGTGGAGGATTCACTATTTTCAGTTGGAATCATCTTTAGAAAATAGTAATGAAAAGCCTCGGGATGAAAAATCCATAACGATGCTTAAAATACTTCAAGTAAAAAAAGAAATGAAAAGCCTTTTTGAAATCCTGGATAAAATTTAATATTGCATTTCATTCAAAATTTGATTCATCATTTTATAAATTCATAAATATGTATTTTCAACAGGGCCATAGGAAGAACGGCCTCTTGGGGGGGGGGGGGGGGAGTTTAAGTGATTATTCTACTAAACATTTGCTATAAAATTCACAAATTAAAAAAAAATCAAAGAAAGATTTTTTAAAACTTTTTACTTAACCATTTTTATGTTCTTTTACATTAAATGTTTTATGTATTACATAAAAAGTTTTGAAAATACAGATTTGTATAACGAATCCTTGAGTAACAAATTAGAGAACTTACATTCAGCAATGGTTGAAATCTTTGAATTTGCACTAAAATCTAAAATCTGCTTATATAAGCTTATTTGTTATGAACAAAAAATAAGTTGTAATAAGAAAGCCTTCGATTTGTAAATAAAAACTTATTTTATACTCAAATCAAATAAGCTAAATCTTCTAAACTCTCGAAAAAATTTAAAGATTTCAATCATTAATGAAAATAAATTAAATTTCCAAAGCTAACAATTTTTTTTTGAAGTTTTGCGATTCAAACCTTATTTAGTATAAGGTTTGAATCGCAAAATGTAAAAAAAAAAAAAGTTAGCAATCTCGATCCAAATTCATGTTTTTGTTTAAAATTTGGTTCTTGATAAAAATATGATTTAAATATTATTTAATTGTTTTGACAGGATATCTCATGTTTCTCTATCCGCAAATACTTTTCTTAAAAAGGAATTCCTTTAAAGCAATCCTGCGCACTTTTCTTTAGATTGAGATTTCAGGTTCAAAATTCAATTCAATTTCTGAATTTAGTTTCTGGATCAATATTTTGAAATGCAATTTGTTTCAGAGCCCTCAATCATGAATCTAGTATTTTATGTTTACTTGCATTTTTATTTGCATTCATTATTTAATTTGTATATAAAATTTGAATTAAAATATGAATTTCTAATGATGAACATTATTTTGAGTTTTCATTTCTGGATCGGCATTTTGAAGTTTTGAATCCTGCGACAGAATTAAGTTTTAGAACTTCGGATCTGAATAAAATGAAAAAAAAACTCAGGTGATGTCTGAAGCTATGATCAATTAGAATCTGGGCACTTCATTTTGGTGATAACCAAATTCTTTGGATTCAGATATGCAAAATGTTACAGCGTTGTGTTGGTAATTTCCTTGCCTATTTTAAGTTGCCTAAGTTAAAGTGATTTTTTTTTTTCAATTTACGATGAAAAGGACATCGTCAAAATATTTTTGCACAATTACTTCGGAGATCTTTAAATGCCTACTAAAAACTCATGAACTGTTTATTTTTCTGCAATATCTTTGGCTCAAATATATAACATGAATAAGACCTCACCAGAATGCTAACGATTTTCGATAAAACGAATAGTTTTCAAAATATTCGCGTTTTTAATAATCCTAGCCTTCATATTGTGTTTTTTTTATTTTTTCTTATTATTTTAATACTTATTTAAATAAATATGACTTTCAAAAATTATGGATGAAATTTTGAATGTAATGCAAAAGCAAACTTATATAACAATTTTAAAACACCTTTTCAATTCTGTTTTCTAATGAAGATGCGAACTGAAAATCAAGAATCTTTAACTATATACATAATGCGAAATATGAAAACAGAATAATAATTCTCGCGTGAGCTTTCATTACGTCGTATAAAACATCTCAGGAATTCACAGTAAACTGTTGAAAAAGTTTTCAAAACAATTTTAAAATTTGTATCTGACATTAAGAATGTGTTGCTCAGGCTACTGGTATTCTAAATAAAAAGAAGTTGCGACTAGTTTATGTCAGTTTATGTATTTTTTAGTAACAAAACTGTTTGTTTACATTTTGTTTCATACAACGTTATTAAAGCTAACGCGAGAATTCAGATTTTTATATTAGGGATCCAGAACCCTTAAATAAATTCAGTCTATTAAAATGTATTACTTAGGAATTAATTTCTATCATCAAGTGATAAAATTTCTGAAATCTGTAAAAGAATTCTGAACCTGGGATTAGTTTTCGAGGTTTAGGAATCAGTTCTGAGTACAGATTGATTATATTGAATAACCTTACCCATTCATCAAAATTTGATTGAAATTTAAAAACTTGAATGTAGTCTACTCTGGATTGATTTTACTGGACTTTCATGGGGTGGTGTACCCCCAAACCCCCCCGTTCCTACGGCAATCATTTTCACTATAGAGACTATAATTTTCCAAAAATGAAAAAAAGAAAGAAGGAAACCATCCTGAGTTTTTGTTACTTATTCAGAGCTCAAGTTCTTAAACTTAAATCATAAGAAAAATTTAAACATAACAAAGCTTCAAAAGGTCGATCCACAATTCGAAACTCAGAACCAGGTTCATCATTAAAAAAATTAGTATTTCAATTCAGATTCTTTTATCGGATCGAAAACAAATAATTGAAAAAGTGAGTTCACGTTGAACTCCAATACTTCAGAATTAAAAAATTCATGATTGAAAGTTCTGAAATAAACTTCAGTTATTGGCTAAACTAAATTAAACTTAAATTTCAGTAATGCAATTAACTGTTTTAAAGCTTTGTTCTGGAATTTTGATTCAGAAATCGCGTTTTTTTAAATTATACAGAAATATTTAAACAGATTTGAAATTCAAATTCTGAATTAAAGATTTACACCTCAAAATGGGAATTAACATTCCAAATTAAAATTCAAATCCAACTTGTAAATAAACTTTATTACCATGATAAAAATATTAAGAAATTGATTTGTTTGGAATACAAATCGTAATTTTGATTAAATTAACTAGCTGATCCCATACGAACTCCGTTTCGCTTTCAACTTGGAATATGTCATGAACAGTTTGCATGAAAGTCAATTGCCAAGCATTTTCCAGATGCAATTTTGAATTCATTGTTAAGTAATAATTGCAAAAATATTGGACGATCATTTTGTCTGTCGTCTGCTACTAAATTTGAAATCAGGAATCAATTGACCGTGCCAAAAAAAAAACCCGTGTATAAATTTCGACTCAATCGTTGCATAACAACACAATTATTGCCAAAAAGTTAAACCCCTTTCCGAGGCTTCTTATACCATATTTGATATCTGAAATCGATTGCCCTTCCCTTAAAACTCCCGTGTGCCAATTTTCAAAGCAATCCGTTGCATAATTACGTCAATATTGCTAAAAACAGTGAACAATTAGTCTATATGGACGACCCCTTTCGTCAACCCCTGGCAAAATATTTAACATCTGAAATCGATTGCCTGTCCCTGAAAACTACCGTGTGCAAATTTTCATCCCAATCCGATGTATAATTATGACAATATTGCAAAAATATTGAAAGTTTAACATGGACGACCCCTTTTGCCGGACCCTTACACTGAATTTAGTACCTGAAATCGGTTGTTCGTCCCTCAAAACTCTCGTGTACCAATTTTCATCTGAATACGATGTATAATAACGTCAATATTGCAAAAACAGCGAACAGTTAATATGGACGACCCCTCTGGACGATCCCTTGCACATAATTTGACATCTGAAATCGATTTCTCGTCTTTCAAAACACTCATGTGCAAATTTTCAACACGATCCGACAAAAAATAACGTCAATATCGCGAAAACAATATTTGTCTTGTATGGACGACCCCCTTTAGAAGGGGTCATCCGAAAATATAAAAACATTTTTCATCCTTCCTGGTCCTAATGAGCATCCATGCCAAAATTCAGCGCTCTAGCTCTTAAGACGGCTGAGTCTATAGAGGACAAACAAACAAACAAACAAACAAACAAACAAACAAACAAACATACAGAAATTGCTTTTTATATATATAGAGATATATTGGTCATCATTAATGGCAGTTTTTCTCAAAAACTTCAAAAAAAAATTCGAATTCTCAATTTGGATTAAGTTTGCAGGCATCAAATTTGAACCACAAAATCTAAATCTCTTATTTGACCTTTAGAAGTTTTATTCATTTTTTAATTAAAAAATTTCATGATACAAATTTATTCGATGCTCAAATCAAGTAGGGGAAATCTACAAGATTTTTCTTCTATTAGTTAAAAATACTAAATAATTTATAAAAGTTTTTTGTTAATCATGCATTGTTTGAGAAAAATTACTATAGAAAGAATTAGTCGCCATAGCCTCCGTCCCCCAAGCAAGCTTGCCGAAAAAACAACTATGTTTCCGCGAAAAAAATGTCTGACTTTCTGTGATTTAACTCGAAAATTCTGTTTTGGAGTTCTGTGAAAATAATTGCCTAAATTTCTTCGAAATGTTATGAAAAATTGAGTCTTTTTAAACATTTTACTTTAGAAAAATCAATCAATCTTATTAAATTAATGCAAAAAAAGTTGAATATCCAAAATTTGTCTTGACATTGAAAGTTTCAATTTTGAAAGAACATAGTAATTTTGAAAAATCTTTGAAATTTGTAAATATTCTGGATGTTCTGTGTTCTGTGACACAGAATCTGAGGCGGTTCTTCATTCGGCCTTGTAAAAGGGTAGTCTAACTAAATTTACCAAAACTAGTAGAACCGTCCTTTTCCGATTCCAAAATAGATGGTAGACAAAACGGTATTATTGTTAAATACTTCATCCTTTTGAAACAAATTCAAAAGCAAATTACAAATTATTACAAAACCTCGTAGATATGGATACGATCAACGATATACACGATGAATATCAATTTCATAGTGTACACCTTATAAAAGTTAATTATTTAGTTTTATGTAAATTTAACAGCCGTTATCTCTTATGTTCATTTTGTAAAAAGAATTTAAAGAAAACTGCATCAAAAAACTATCTTCTGCAAATTTCAAATTTCAATATTTAATTTTTTTTTTCAAACTTTTGATTAATTTAAAGTTTAGTTTGTCGAAAAATGTTTTAGAAATATGCTCAACTCAGACTTTTAAAGTGTGTTTCTTGAATTTTGTTTTATAGGCAGATAATCCTTTCTATTTCATATGTAGGAAATCAGAAATCACAGTTTTTTAACATATTTAAAGGCAAAGCTAGCAGGATTCCATTTTGATTATCAAAATTTATCCATTAAGACAATACTTAAGGCTGCCCAATCGAAATTGCTCAAGCCACCCTTTCAAGAAAATAAATTTAGTCAAAAATCAGAGACACTTATCTCTTTTCAAAAACGCTTAAATTCACCCACATCTTTATATGTTTAGCAAAACCAAAAAAGTTTAATTTTTTTGAAGCGGCTCACCAAGTTCAAACAACAATACTTGTATTTGCGTGACGTTAAAATATTTAAGTCGATTATTACAAATATTTTTAAAATCCAAATGACGATTTTCAAAACTATATAGCAAAAGTAAGCAGTTCGATGACATTTACATATTATTGAATACTTTTATACCATAACATAAACCATGAAAAACATCATGAACAAAGACGCTCTATGCTTTTGAAAGAAAATTTAGGTCCTGGAAATGGTTTCTGAATGATTTCTAAAAAAGAGTGATTAAATTGAAACAATAACCGTAATAAAATCGAGCGTGAATTTGGCGAGTATTGATAAAATCTAATAGTGATAAAATCGAAAAACCTTTTTTTTCCTTCTTTCAAATTACAAGTACTTATGATTGGAACGTAAACTTTGTTCAATAACATTCAAATTCGTTGTAAAAATCATGCGGGATTTCTCATCGATTGTTTCATTTGGCCAGAGGAAAGTGGAATTGACATTGCAGTTGAAGTTGATTTAAAAATATTTGCAAAGGTAGATAGTTCATGTATTACTCAGACTTGGACCCTGCAGTTCTTAAATATTTGGAAAAAATTCTCAAAAAAAATTTCTCATCTATCAAGTTATTCGTAGAATAAAAGTTGTTTTTAATCATACAAAAAACTTTAGTTCCACGAAAAACTAATTAGATAAGAAAATGATTCTTGGCATTTTTTTTCCAAAATTTCCAATAATGCATGGTCTACGGAACATGACTATCAATACTTTTTTACACTTCAACCAATTTTTCTTAGTTTTGAAACATATTAACACTGACCCAGGCAAGCTGTATTTAAAAGTGTCTTTTAATAAATCTGGCCAAAAATTAATTAAAATAATTCAATTTATATAGAAAGTAAGTATATTTATTACGTAAATATCGATTTTTTTTTGTACTTTCCCGGGATCCAAGTTTCCTTTAAACGGATAGGATATATTTTTTTAAATCAGTCCATAATAGTGATTACTCTATGATGACACCATCAATCCATTTTTTTAGATCGAAAAACGCATTTCCCATGAATTTCTAAGGCTACTAAATTGATCGTTTATCAAAAAATAGATCCACTAACAGTTTTTTTACGTTTTTAATCTTTTCTTAGCTGTAACTTTTGACAACTGTCAATCAAACAGTTTCTGTAACAAGGATTGAAAGGAAATTTATTTTTAATAATTTAGCGAAAAAATCGTAAAATCAACAATTCGATGTGGTATTTTTTTACTATTTTAGTAAACTCCGCTCATCCATCGTGCGAGATTCATGAGAGATTTGTTCGAAAAACATTTCGATACAAGTTTTTGTAAGTAATAGATGCTTGGATAAGGATTGACTTTTTAGTATTAGACTCTATAGTTTTTTTTTTTTTTTTTTTTTTTTTTTTTTATTAGTCGTTTATTGATGAGAATTCAATATCAAGTCATTCGTATCCTACATTCAGATAAAAGTTCAATTCATTCAAGTCAATTACATTTGAACACTCATTGATATGGATTATATAATTTGTAAGCAGAGTCAAAATCTTCTTCTTCCTACTTCTGGTCAGTTAGTAAAACTGAATTAGATACTGTGAGAGTAATGCGACATTTCGTTTGATTTTTTTTCTTTTTTTTTTAAATTCGAATAAAAACTAAACACCACAAAAAACAACATAAAAGAATAATTTAAAACTAGAATTTTTAATACATACTATAAGAATTTGTTCCCATTGTCAAATAGATTGTTTTTGCCGTTATTGATAATGAAATGGTTTTTATTGTCAGATAATATTCAGAGAGAAATAAAAATAACTTTGGATTTAGAATCACAAAACATGGTGGTTAGACTGATTTTATCACTGGATTTTTATACCTGTTTAGATAAATAAGTTTTATTCAGGTTACTTAACTTGGAAATGAATCTATTGCAATGGTCAATGAAGGAAGAAATAAAGCTGTGAATGGAAAACATTGCTAAAAATATCTGTATTTGGTTACAAAATAAAAAAAAATCTGCAATTCTGTGGATAAACCCCAAATTTATTTGACAGTTTTCTATGGAAGTATTGTTAGGAATTTTAATGAAAGCTGTATATTAACTTTTAGTATCTTAAAATCAGTTTCAATGTCGAACTAAGAGCACTTTCATGAAGTAAGTAAGAAAAATCCAAGCTGAACAGTATGAAAACAAATAATAATTCGAAAATTAGTATAAGTTTCGAATTTCATTTTACCAATCTTGAATGAAGTTATGATAATGATGAGGGTTTTCGTCAAAAAAGCTTAAAAATACTTTAGCATCTTTCTCAGTAAAATTTTTTGCTGATATTTATATTGAAATATAGGCTCTACACAATTTAAGACACTACCCAAGCAACCGAAAGTCCCATAAAACAGGTACAAAATAGCATACTCAGCCCCAATATTGAAATAAACTACGTTCTATGCAGTTCAAAATTCAAGTTCTTATTGATACTTTCACGTTCCAAAACAAGTCTTGTTGATCTTCTATTCAATTTCCATCGACTTCCAAAAATCGTAAAATGAGTTAAAAATTATTTTTCTGTCTCAATTGCACCCTTGGCATCGGTTCATATCACCTCCTCTCGATTAGTTTCTAGATCCAATACATGGTGCCGCCATGATGTCACGGTGATGGATTCCAAACTCGACAAATTGCTCAATTGCTTCTTTCCTACATTTCCTACATATAGGTGTCGCATCAGAATGGTCACTCAATTAACAATTTACTTATTGAAAAAAAAACTTGCCCGGCTTGGGTATCGAACCCCGACCTTCGTGGTGAAAACTGATCACGCTACCACAAGACCACGCCTAGGTGTTGTTCTAACTGAAACTTAAACTCGAAGTGGTGATTTGATTTTGAAAGCACCTCCTTTTTGTGACTAACCAAATCCTGTTTTGAGCACTATTGTGCTCTTTATGTAACTTAAGTCCCTTACAACGTACATATAATTCACTTTTGCAACTATCGAATTCATTAATAAGTACATATAGTTCACTCAAGGGAATTGGGCAGATTTTTCTCTTTCTCATCCAATATGTAACTTTGAAAGCCTTCTTTTATATAAATATGTGACTTTTGTTTGCTTGGGATTATTTCTGATCAAAGACAGGAATCAGGGAAAATCAAGCAAATCCTAAAAACTTGGGCACATTGGTAACCCTATGCAAACGCAAGTTTATTTAAATATTCTTCTGATAAAACAGGCTGAAACTGTCGAGTACTTGATATTTTATCCTAAGAGTGAAAATACATATGTCTAATCAATGAAAACCAAGTTAATAGAATACTCAATACAGGTGCAAAAATGTTATCTCCAAAAAAGTGAATTTTCCTGTCTAGCTAGAACAAATTATGCCAAATTTCCATACCTACAAAGTTGAGCGTCGTCGAGTGGCTTTTTATAGTTTATCTTATAAGCTGAATAGTCATGGGGCCTTCTGGCAGGATAAAAAAAAAAACATTTCCAGCTCCCAAATGCTCACCATCAAGGTTAACGAAAAAACAGTATGTGTTTTTACGAAAAAAAAGTTCTGAAATTCTTTGATTTATCCCAGGAATTCTGTGATGGTTTTCTGGGATGAAAAAAGCATAAACTGCTTTGAAAAGTCATGATTAATAGAGTTTTTGTTTTACATTTCACTTTAAAAAAATCAATTAAAATTACCAATAAATCTTAGCATAATTTTCCAAAACATAGTTAGAAATCCAAAGTTTATGTTAAAATAAAAGTTGTTGTTTCGGAAACACGTTAAAATTTTAAAAATCTGTGGAATATTTGAATATTTTCAAAATTATGTGTTCTGTGACACAGATTTTGTGAAGAAATTGTGCTCAAAATGGTGATGTTATAGATTTGTTTTCTGGTTTCGACAACCTTGCTCAACATGCTTTAATTTTATCCCTGAATGCACTGACACTATCTACTATTTTTGTTAAAATCACGTTCAAAAAATTGATGTACTATTTAAAGCCCTTTTTTCACACCCGAGCTCAATCTGACCTTAACTGCGGGAAAACGCACAAAACTATGCGTGCGTGATATGTGTGCGTTTCGTTCTCTGATCGAATATCTAATCAATTATGCTAATAGCATCCATTGGAGCTGATCGTACGGCTTTGATTCCTGTTTTCCGCCTCCCGTTTGCCAGACTGTTCATTAACATTTCCATTCAGTCTGGGTGGGAAAAAGAATTACGACGAATGAAAGAATTTTCCGTGGATGGGAGTTACATCGTCATTGATTGATGTGTAACGAAAGGTGAAAGGCGTCAAGCTACGAATCAAACGAACTACTATCAAGCCGGGTTTTATAAATTTCTTTTTTTATATTCATAAAAGTAGACGATCATATTTTTTTTTCGAAATATTTTGAAACCTTATTACTTTCATTCTTTGCAGTTTGGTTTATGAAATAATCGAATGTTCCCCCTAATTCTAGGAAGCATGCTCTAATGATTTCCAATCTCGTGTTCTGATCGCTGAAATTATTATTTCCCCTCATTGGTCTATTAGACGCCTCCAGTTGTGCCAAAAAAAAGATACCAGAAAAAAAATCCCAGGAAAAGCGAAGCAATCATCGAGCCCAGTCAAGCATTTATTGTACAATGTGCGCTGCTTCTCCTGGGCCGGAACTAATGAAGCCCCATGCGAGACCCATCAATCTCAATACATTACGGAATTAATTGCCCGATAGTGAAGCCGTCGAAAGCATGAACGAGGCCATCGGGAAAAGTGGCCTCCCGGAAAGCCCTATCCCTTTCCCAAAGACGCGCTCATTCATTCAGTCATCGTGTAGCAAAACGAAAATGAAACAACGCAAAGAACGATCGCATTCCGAAAGTTAAGCGGACATAATTTTGTGCTTTCATTTAGCCCTAATTTGCTCGATAAACTTGTTTGTTGTGGGATGATAAATGCAATGTTTGGCAGACTTGTGGAATCTTGGTTATTAAACATTAGTGGGAGCGGGAAATGTAGGGAGAAAAAACATTCAAATGTTTTTTTAACTTCTGAAAATTTATGATTTATCACATACTTGCAAATAACGGATCAGTAAAACAGTTCAAAGAATAAAAACAGGTAAGCTTTTTAATTTTGAAAGCTTACGTTGCTGATTTGAAACATTTTAAGAACCTCCATTAGGGTAAATGTACCCGAACTTGGCCCCTAAGGCATGGTTGACTATATTTCCCATGATTGTAGTCTTCCTGTAATATGTACCTTCAAAAGTCCTTCGACAAATATGATTGCTTACTAGCCTGAAATGTAGTAAAAATATGTCCTTGCTTTAAAGCGGTGGATAATTTGATATAAACCTGATCAAACTATTGATTGAAATGCTCCTTATTGTGGCCCCCGTTCCGAATTGTGGCCCTTTATGAGTTCCTTAAATTGGCCGCCTCTAGAAGAAATTTGCCTCACTAATACAACAACAGCCCCCACGAATTCGTAGATAATATCCTGGAAGGAAGCACAACAATGTTCTGTGTTGTTTTCAAAAAGTCGAAAGTACGAAATGTCAACCAATTTATAAAATTGATATTTGTGTGCTGAATTATAATCTTACGTAAAAAAGTTTCATTTGTTTGTTTCAGTTTTTGGTGTGTTTAAAATTTCTATTATCAGAATGACAATCTAGAAAATAGGTTCCAAAATATTACATTGGTTAACATAAATATGTTTATTAACCGAGCAAACAAATCGTTTGTCAAATTTTTTTAAATGAAATCATGATAGATCTGTTTCCATTGAAGTTAACATACGATAGTGAATGTTCATATTTTTTTATTCCACTCCCATAGAAGGAGGAGAGTCATTTTAAAAACCATTATGACCGAGGCAAGAAGCAAGCTAAAGCTAAAACTCAATTAAGCGAACGATTCTTTGAATCATACATATTTAAAATGTCGCCCTTAGGAATTTTCTAGCAACCGTTTGCGTACACCCGGATAGCAAAACAAAACAAACTATCGCTCACTCCAGCCAGCCTGATAGAAATAGATTGCATCTCACTCGTTCGTTTGGGGACTATGGGCGATGGGCGCGCTCGCAACTCGGGTATACGATTTCTCGTGTGTTAGACAGAGAAAGCAATAGCCTCCACTCCAATTTCACTCCGATTAGCTGTCATTCTTATGGAAATCTGTGTAAGAGTAAAGAGCAAGCTTTATTCTTTTTAGCAGGCCCAATCCCAATAGCCAATGGAAGCGAACAACAAATTTACAAGCTGGGTGAAATTCAAGCTGCATCCCACTCGCACTCATGCAAAATCATCATCCAAACTCGGCAGCGCTTCCTTCGCATATTCCTTTCCTACGGAAAACAAACGTCGTCACCTCATGCACAGTGATCCATAATATAAAACAAACTTGGTCAAAACATTATTTTTGATTTCATATGAAATTGAAAACAATAAAATTTAGCTCTTTATAACATAATTTTTCAACATTGTAACCCAACTACTTTTTTTTAATAAACATAATATTTAGAATGTCATAATTTGAACTTTGTAACCAATCCTTTCAAAGCGACACATAAACAGCAAATGTTCAGCTCCAGCACAAATAAAATGAAATCAAAATACGTTGGACCTTATTTCCATTTGTAGATTTCTTTTTTGGGTATGGATAAAGTTACTTCAACGTTGAGATCCAAGATATCGATTCGGATCCGAATCCTGTTGGTTTTGTGCTCAGAAGTTGATAATTTACCAAAAAAAAGCAGCTAAACTTTTAGTATTATAATTCCAACTAAGATGCCAAATACGCTTGAGAGATAAATAAATTGATTATAGTCCAAAATACATTTATGGTATTTTTAAGTTATTTCAATTCAATCATTCTTTTTACTTTCGACCGGTTTTAAATTTCCAGACCACTGTGCACTAACGGCCGACGATTCGGCTGCCGGCTACCGGCTACCGTCTGCCTGCTGATTTCGTTCTCACACATACATACAAACCTCAATTAGTGGAATTTCATGCCAAGATTAGGCGAAAAAATTTTTTATAATTTCTTCAATTTTAGATCAAATATGTACGTTGTTTGGAGTAGGTTATAATTTTATATTTTTTGCCACGTTTTGCTGTGACCAACGGTATTTTTTAGTGATTTTTTCATAGGGAAGTGTGTTTTTTAAATCGATCCGAAGGTGGCAGATGCACTAGCAAGGTAGGTTCATTTCAGATTTTTCCCGAAAATCGTAATTTTACTTCCAGTTCGTCATGTGAAAAAAAATTATTACGCAGTTATTTGGACTCAATTGCGAACAAATGCTATGCAGAATGTAGACAAATGCGATTTTCTTTTATGTTTGATTTATTTTATATTTTTAGGCACATGTTTGACATACAAATTACCAAAATGCATTTTGGCATGCCAAGATAAGGAGCATGCCAAGTTAAGGCTCACCTACCATAATCGGCGAATTCCAAGAAATAAAAAAAAAAGATTATTTCTTCAAGCTACTACACCAAAAACAACTTTTCAATGTCAGAGCTTTTTTAATCAATAGAATTCTTTCGACATCCAATTTATAATTCAAGGTCTTGTTTATGTTTATTCGTGTGCTAGGAAAATTGTGATACAATTTATAACCCCAAGAGAACTATCGCGAGCACATCTATATATATAAAAATGAATGTTTGTCTGTCTGTCTGTTCCCTATAGACTCGGAAACTACTGAACCGATCATCGTCAAAACTGGCATCTGAGGGTTTTTGAGGCCGGGGATGGTTTCTGTAATAGTCAAAACTCCATCCGACTTAAGGAAGGAGAGGCTTCCATACAAAATTTGTAGTTTTTCGAAACAAATTAAAGTCATGACATCCATTTTCTTGAGATTTTTTTTTCCTTTGGGCGGTTTGTTTTTCGTCTCTATGGTCGAGGCGTCTCGAGCCAACGTCGCAAAAGGAAAGTAACCCAAGCATAGCATACTGATCAGTAGGAATATTTTGGCGCGTATTTCTCAACCTGGGGTTTGTTTTTCGTCTCCATGGGCGAGCAAACGTCGTCGCAAGAGGATAGTAACCAAACCACACTGTTCATTGATTGCTGGAAAATTTAACAATGAGGCGCCTGTTTCTCAAACACGTGGGGACAATATGCAACCTAGATGTGTTTTTTTTTCTTGCTTATTTGATTTGTACACAGCACGTGGTAATAAATGACGCCTAGATGTGACACGGATTTATATTTTATCAATCGAATCAAAACCAATTGAAAGATTTGCAAAATGATTTCCATATGTAGTTCGTGTTAATGTAGGTAGCATTCGACTTTTCATTCAAGGAACATTAGAACATGTTCAAACGTTCAACTTTTTCTGTTAAAAAAAAAATAAAATTATGTTTTCTTCTAGAAATTGTTACTTCGGCCCAAATACACAACTGGAACGAATTTAGAAATGAAAATGGGAGCTTTTTATTTAAATAATTCTGAAAAAAACATCGTACTTTTTGCTAACATACCAATTCAAGTACGTACTTAACATGAAAAGTGTTTTTGTGTTACATGGCTGCATAAAAGAGACTTTTGATCCGCTTCGTTTTTGAAAAGCGAGACTTTAGCACTGATATTCAACTGGACGCAAAATTTTTAAGAGAAATTTTTAGTTTACCCTTAAAGTGTAAAAAACAATATTCCCTTCTGTCAACTTACACGGTGGGGCAAGGGCAAACGTCGAACTTTTAAGAAATTCATCTTCAAAATGATTCAATATGTTGGAAAGACCAGAAGGGATATTCCGAATGTTGAAACTGCAGCGGGTATTGAAAATTCTTAAATGTCTTTGTAAATGAAGGTCATTCCCTTTGAACAGCATTCGTTAAAAGTGGAGTAACAAACATAAATTTATATTGCAGGAATACTGCAGATATATCAGTGAAACTTGATAGAACAAAAAACAGGAATTCGTATCAAATCCATTTTAAAGCCATTCAGAGTAATGGCGCATCTGTAAATAAGCTTTGCATTGACACTTGCCCCAATATACGGGACAAATGTAAACTTAGAAATTTGTTTTTGCCAACATTTTTGAATATTTGACTTTCAAAGAGAAAATAAAATAAAACGCTGAGGACTTATTTAGTGATGCAACTGATATGTTTTTAAATATTTAAATGTTCACCGTAGTAAATTTATAAAAAAAAAGGAAATTTGCACTGTATTTAATACATAACTAATTTAATATATTTTTCATTACCATGATAAGTGCTGTTTGGGTATCGAGCCGGTTAAATTTGCCTACCTTCTTCAAGCAGTGGGGGACAAAATTGAAAAAGATGGGAGAACTCCCATGTAAATTTAAGATAAAGAGCTTTTCAAAGAAGGGACCATATTTAAAAAGGTTTTTTTGGGTACAGAGTACAAATTTCAGATCTTGAAAAACGAGTTTAGAGATCAAGTTTCAGTAAATAATATATACCATCTTTGAATTGCTATTCAGAACTGCAGCTGCAGCTCTCATTTCAAAGTTATTGGTTCTGAAGTATGATGAGGTTTGATTTAAAAAAATGCTCTCTTAAATCTAAATTTTAATAAATTTTTACAAATTGCATTTTTTTCCGGAAGGTGTAGCAAAGCACAACGGGTCAGCTAGTAATCTTTATAATGGAAAAAAACAGCACGCGAAAAATGTGACACAAATTTTCTCATTCTACCGGTGACCTAAAATAAGTCAAAAATAAGTTAAAAATAAGTGTGAGTACAAGAAAACTAGTTGGTAGTTGATAGTAAATGAGATTAAGACATAATTTTTAACTTCAAGTATTTTTCCCAAAACTTAAAACTCAAAAACAAATTGAATCAACAGTTTACAAAGCACAATCGCCATAGAATGTAAACTGAAAGTGCAAAATTGCTCAGCCACTTTCCTCGTGAGTAGCTACATTTCTAATCGAATTTAAGCTCAAGAAACCACGCTGATCTCTTCCTCGCGGAGCAAGAAGGTGCGATGATTATGAACATTTTTATTTCAGCTCTTCCCATCGCACCACACCGATGAAATGTGTCATTAATTCGAGAGAGGGAAATTCCGGCGGAAAATTCTGTGTTGTCTTTAGAGCATCCGTTTCCTTGCCGTTTCGTTCCGAAAATTCCACCACCTGGCTTTCGTTTTTGTTACTCCACCCCTCTCCTCAAAACTGCTATTTGATGAGATAGGGCCGGGCCATTTAAGCGAAAACGGTATCATTAGGATTTTGATTGGGGAACATCGGTGTTGATTATTGTTTCACTCTCCTCAGGTTAGACGGAATTTGACTTTGTTGTGAATTGCTTCCCGAGGGGGAGGAGGATTTTGGAGGCTGGCAAAAAGGTTAATCGGTTCTAATAAGCAATTATGTTTGGATGGCGCTGGCTGATGGTTTGGTGCGTTTAGTTTATTGAATAATGGTAGAACAACGAATTTGAAACTGCCATTTTTAAAGAAATTGGAAAAAAATCAGTTGAACGGATAAAAATCGAATAAAAAAAACTCCAGAGCAGAGATCATTAGAAAAAAATGTGCTATAGGGTGTCCCATTATTACGATTTAAAATGAACAAATTCCTTTTTGGACGTAAAAATGGAAAATTAAAATGATAGATTTAGCTCAAAGTGCATTGTTTAAATCCTGCAAGTTTTAAAGTCCTGTGATCAAAACTCGAAAGAACAGCTCGCGCGTGGTAAAAGCTTACGCATTCATCACGAGAACAAGGATCTTTCGCATTGTTCCATCGCCAAAACGTTGGGAATTGCGAATTCCACGGTGTCGCACTCTTTGGCTTTTTGCATGAACGACCCCTTTTATTGTAATCCTTTAATCCTCTGATTCAAAATTTGATACCAAAATTCAATACCACGTCTTTCAAAACACTTATCTTAAAGTGTGCCAGATTGTACGGATTTATCCAAACTTGCCCGGGTATTTAAAACAAAATTTAGGAAAGGTCTTGTCTGGCCGAAATGCCCAGATTTCGATTAAAAGTACCCGTATTTCGGAAGATTTCAATTTATTTGCAAAATTAACCAAAAACTATATATGAGCTATTGTTATCTTTTGAATTTTTTGACCATAAACGAATTTTTTAAGAAAGTTTTATCAAAATTAATATGAATGATATTTTAGGAGCCTTCAAATACAATTCGAAATCTGCTGATGTATTTTTAATTGAAAAAAATCATGTGGCTTTTTTCTTGATTTTTTCTGGGTAATTCTTTGATTTCGCCTAAATTTTCCCAGATATTGCCCGGAATTGAGATTGAATGTTTTTGAATTTAATGCCTAGGTTTTGTCAGGCTTTGAGATATACGGCGTACTAAACAAGATTCATACCCTAGTAAAACAGAAAACTTTTCCATGGCATTCAATTTTTGAAACGGTTTTATTGTTACAAAGGAAATGCTTCGTTTATCGTGTTTTTTAAAAGAGCCCTGAAAGTTTTGTTAAAACTTTAATAAAACAAAATCTTAAGAGTGTTGTTAAAAAAAATTGCAAAAGCATTGCTAAAGCTTAAAAAAACACATCCTTTCCTGTTTTTGTGAGAGCTTTTATACCAGTTTAAAAATGCGCTCAATGCACTTTTAAAACTAGCGTTCAAGCCAAGTTTGAAAACTGTTTTATTGGAACAGAGAATGTAGGCATGATAAAACAAAGTGACAGATGATTTGACAATCGAGAAGAACATTTACACACTTAAACTTTTTTACCTCTTTTCGAGAAAGCATAACCTGTTTTGAAAGGATTATCACTCAAAATTGAGAAAATTATAGAAATAAACACAGCTAAATTACAGTTCTGAATATCGTATGCAAAACAACCGAAGAACGTTTTCTAGAATCGTTTTATCGCTTCCAAATTCAACAATAACCATCATAGTTTGATATGTTGCATATTATTTATAAAAGCGTTTCCTAAACCGTAAACATACTGTTTGCAGAAAAGGTTTCCCATACAACTGTTTTAACAGTTTTTAACAGTTACATAACCTAACCAAATATTCAAAATACAATCTTTTCGGAATTCACGATTCAGGCAATGTATTTTAAAATTTCCATAATCGTTTGCTAAAAGTTTTGTTACGCTTCATCAAAACTTTTTTTTGGCGATTTAAGAAATCGTTTGGATTTAATCTTCAATTATGCGGGTTATTATTTAGCTTTGATGCCAGGATTTTTATGACAGAAAATTATCTTTTTCAAAACTAATCAAAGTCAAAAGGAAACAAAACAAAAAGTTGCATAAATCTATTTTGACAAGCAGCAAATCGAAATGTTCTCATTTATTAAGACAAACTTCTCTCACTCAAAAATGGATAAATCCATCATGAGCATTTATTCCATTTAGAGAAACGTCAAACGAAGCTGTGATCAAGGACTCTTAAATCCATTTTAAAACTGTTTTTTTGTTTTAAATTGTTCCATTACAACATTTTTCTAACTGGCATAAAACAATTTAAAACTTTTTTATAACTGCATTATGATTTTCAATATGAACTTACTGAAGGCAATGTTGGTTGTGAAATTCAATCGAAATTACTGACGCAACAAATTTGACAATGTTTGCGATACTATAAGTTGTATAGGTAATGAATTTCAATGTTAAACAAAAACTGCATCATTTTAGCAAATAAATATTTTACTTCAATTGTTATTTTTTAAATATAAAAAATCCTAAAATGTGGTAAACCTTGATTTTTTTGAGGTGCGCTTATGTTTTGCTGCTATTTCGTATGTATACCACCAGAGTTCTGAGGTTGCAGGAAGTTTCATGATTAGATATATTGAAAATGGAAATGAAAATATTTTTAAAATAATTTGAATAGAATCTTCACCAATCAAAAAATGCCTGGGAGAGTAAGTGATAACACGAGAAAAAAAAACACGGAACAGATAGCTCCCGCAGTAAAATATTTATCAGATTCCACTGCTCCCACAGTAAATTCCCTATCAGATTTCTTGAAGTAGTTTAAAAAGAGCTGTGGATAGTCTTAAGAGAGCTCTGAAGGGTTTCAAAGCTATGTATATAAGGTCGAATAAAACTGTTCTGTCGGATATTTTTTATAGCTTTTAGAATAAGGGGGCTAAATGGGCTCGAATGCAGTAGAGGGCAAGCATGCCAAAATAAAAATTGTGTTTTTGAGAAAATGAACCCTGACTTTCTGTGATTTTACCCAAAAACTCTGTGATGTTTTATGTGATGCTATTTCCTTCAATTTTCTTGAAAAACCATGATAAATTTGGTCTTTTTTACATTTTATTAAAGAAAAATCATTTTTAATTACCTATCTTATCACACTTTTCTAATTTAAAATAAGGAATCTAAACTTTGTTTGACTAAAATTTTAGAAATCTATTCAAAACTCAAAAATTTTCTCAAATCTGTGAATATTTCATAATTCTGTGGCACATAAGCTATAATAAAAACTTTCTCAAAATTCTGTAAAAAAAATTCCGGTTATTTCGGCAACCTTGGTAGAGAGTTAATTGAAGCATTCCATTTTCTAATAATCTAGCTTGTATAAAAGGTTTTAATTAAAAACTTTAAAATGTTCCTGTTTATCATATATTTCATATCTAAGTTTACCATGAAAGATTCATTTTTACACAAAAAGATTTTGATCTAACAAAGCAAGAACTTATCTTGTTAACCCAGATCTTGTTTTGCAATACAAAAAATCTTCATCATGGCATAATTGGGTTTCGTATAAAAAAAAGTTAAAATTTCTCCATAAGGCTTAGTTTTTAGCTAAGCTTGGTTGACTACTAACGACCACCAAAGATAAATCATTGAACTCGAAACTTTTTACTTTAAGTTGTGAAACGAAAAAAGTGACACATCAATTGTACACATTTGAGATTAAATCCAATATTTATATTTTAGATAGGTACCATTATTTAAGGCTTGCCAGACACTTTCAGAAAAACGCGGGACATTTCACGACAAAAAAGCGGGACATTTAACTGATTTAAGAAACTCTGTAAAAAGCTTAGTTGTATTGCCAAACTTTTACGTATACCATCAGTCAAAGTTATTTTAGAAAGTATACTGAAGTTGTTTTTAACGCGGATTAATTTTGCCCAGTTTTGCTTACATGATTTATATCAACAATTTTTTTTTGCCATAAACACGGTTATTTTGCAAGGTTCTCGCAAATTACCAAGTTATTTTAGAGAAATATTTCAAGTGAACGAATTAATTATTTATGCAATAGACTGAGTCGATTTGGGTTATTTTTGAATTTCTCAAACCCTGGGGTCTTAAAAGCTTCGTTTTGGTCCAAAACTCATCCCTGATTTTTTGCAGAATTTTTAAGTAACGTTTACATGAGCAAATTTGAACTTTTAGGTTTGTATGGAAAAATTGAATATTTTGTACTGAAAAATCAACATCATTTTTGTTTCTTCTGTAGAACCGAGCCTGCTAATGGTTTTTGTGCCTATTTATAAATTCCTTCAAGGAATTTCCCGCTGAACAACTTTGTCGAATATCATAACTTCGTATCTTACAAAAAAATTATTAGCTGTTTAACAAGTGTATGTCTTTTTGGATTAATAAACCATGAATTCAATTGACACCACTGCTTGTGCCCCACGAGGTATGGCATGAAAAGTGGTCTTGCAATACTTTGTAACTTTCCTTTCGTTACGCCCGCCCAGTCACAAGAGATTCCCTAAGATTCCCAGGGTCGGCTCAAGCTTGCCGTAATTAAGAAAGTGGTAAGAGGAGGTAGAAATCACACTTAGTTACCGAATTTTATGATTTTTATTCGGCACATCAAATCCGAACGTTCCCTAACGTCCCTAGCTTAGATTTTACAATTGGACTTACGATTTTAAGTGTGTGGTGTCAGTGTCTGGGCCCGCCGCTGCCGATGACCGTCTGCTTGGAACACCCGAGGTACCGATCGGAGGGTTTGGGGTTTGCTTGGATTCGCTCGGATCCAGGACCGGATCCTTCAGTCGGACTCCGAAACCACGAGGCCGTCGGAATTTGGGATTCGATTTGATGACCACGTCTTCGGAGCCTGGATTTCACGGTTCGGCCACCAATGGGGGATCCCACACCGGCTTCCGGTGCGTCTAACCGCGGGGCCGTCGGAGCGGATGTTGTTGTGTCGCTCTTTGTCGGAACTTCCAACCACGAGGTTCGCTAGAGCGTATGTTGTTGATCGCTCTTTCGGGATTTCCGAGAATGAGGTGTTCCACCTCAGCCTTCTTCTGGACCAGAGTTCGGATTCGCGCTTTTTCTGGTAGATATTTTACGCTACCACAGGATTAAGCACGAGCTTCTTTGTAAAAGAGGCCACTACAAATAACTAGGCACTCCCGGAACTACGCTTAGTTGGAAGCTAAGATTTCCGAAACACTTTTTTGGAACGTAAGTGTTGCTTCTTTGCTGGCCCGAAACGAAGTGTCAGATCCAGCGGAAGTCTCCTTTTTCCAACTTCGTTTTTCCATTTTTTTTTTGATGAACTTTTACCATAGGGCAATATTATACCACTTTGGTAAAGTTCTGTTGTGTTTTGTGGAGAGTGTGGTGTTGTTGCTTCTGTCTACAAAACCTAGCAGTGTATTGTATTTTTAAATTTGAAAAAGACGTTGTGCCGCAACCTACTCTTAACTTTTTCTATCTTTTATGATTTTTGTTATCATTTGTTTTGTTTTTAATAAATTTTGGATTGCAATTTTAATTTGTTTGTTGGCTTTTATTCTTAAAACTACCCTAATTAGCTAAATCGGTAGAAGTGTGATTTCAACCTTATGTTTAATTATAAATTTAAGAAAATTGAGAAATTTACAAATAAACAAGTGAACGTACAAATATGAACGGTTACAACTTAGCTAGGCACCCAGCAGTGGTGTCAATTGAAATTCTTGTTAATCAATGCCAAAAGACATACACCTGTTAAACAGCTAATAACTTTGTTGTCTAAAAAGATACGAAGTTATGATATTCGACAAAATTGTTCAGCGGGAAATTTTCTTGAAGGAATTTATAAATAGGCACAAAAACCATTAGCAGGCTCGGTTCCACAGAAGAAACAAAAATGATGTTGATTTTTCAGTACAAAATATTCAATTTTTCCATACAAACCTAAAAGTTAAAATTTACTCATGTAAACGTTATTTAAAAATTCTGCAAAAAATCATGGATGAGTTTTGGACCAAAACGAAGCTTTTAAGACCCCAGGGTTTGAGAAATTCAAAAATGACCCCAAATCGACTCAGTCTATTTTGCAACAGATGGTTAATAAAGAACGGTCTAATATCAGACTCTTAAATCAAATTTAGGATTATTAATTAAAAAATTAATCAACATACCAAAAGATATATGAATTCAAAAGACAGAGTATATCTCGAAACTACAAAAATACTGCATCATGTTACAATATTTGGACTGTATTTAGAAATCAAAAGTTAAATTTTAATGGAATCTAGTTTGCAAGATTTTAGGTTATTCATCAAATCTCAAAAATTTTCAGACAATTGCCCATTTGTTTGAAAAAAGTTTCAATTCATTGCCGATGATTTCATCCATAGTTAGCAAAACGGAAATTCTTAATGATGAGTGTTGTGAAATAGAGAAATTCAATTCTTTTCATGTTTTTATGGAATTTGTTTGTTTGGAATTTTCACTTTTAAAACTAGATTTCCTTAGGAATATGACAAATTTTTAAAATTTAATGTAATTTTTTTTTCTTTATTGAAGTTTCAACCAAATATCATGGTGAAAAACTTTAATTCTTAATCAATCTGACCAAAAATTCTATTCGAGGTTGAGTAAATTTTTGAAAAAAAGCTTTTTTTTATTAAGTTTGAGAATTCCCGGGAATTTGAATCGTTTCCCGAGATTCAGGAATCCTCGAAATCTTTCGATTACAGTGAACACTCTATCGCGATGAAAACTTTAGAAGGTCCTCAGTTCTAATACTGTTTAAAAAAAACACACTTGTTGCTAGATATTTAAAGACTGTTAGAAAAATGCTATCAAAAGATTCGTGCAAAATAAGTTAGTGGATGAAATATCGTTACTGTCCTTGGTCCCGAACATCAAACATTTAAAAAGATCAGACTTAATCGGGCTGCCAAATTGCCCAGATTTTACCCGAATGTTTTCACTTTATTTACAGTTTTTTTGTTGTTTTGTTTTTTTTTTAAAGAACTATACGTCTTAAACCATTTTTTTAAAGCTAATTTTATCCAAATTAATTGCCTGATGTGTTTCGATAAAAAAAATCGTGTTTTTTCTTTTTAATTTTATAGAATTCCTAAATTTAAATGGATACTACCCAGATTTTGAGTTGCAAATTTTGAAATCGAATGCTCAGATTTCGCAAGGTTTTTAGATAATGTAGCACGAACTTGCCGTGCCCGGATAAGCGAGGAAAAATATCCGGTTTTTGTTAAGTCAAAATTTGTTACCTGTGATCGGATTGTGGAATCTGTATTCAGTTTATTATTCTCAATTTTCAGTTCGGTCCACCATTGGTACAACATCCTGATTCGAATCTTGGTTTTTCATTTGAAACATAAGTAAGTTTGTTTTTCATGTTCGAAACTCATCATTCCGGAATATTAAATGAAAAAAATCAAAACTAGGATTTGGATTTGAAATTCTTATTCTCAATTCTTATGCAAAATTGTAACTTAAAAAAGCCATCCAGAAAGCCTATCCAGATTCAAAAGTTGAATAAAGAACAAACTATTGAAGGAATCTCGCGTGAGCTTTAATTACGTCATATGAAACAATGTGTAAATAAAGAGTTTTATTACGAAAAAATACAAAAACTAGCATAAACTAATCGCAACTCCTTTTCATTTAGAATATTTGTATCCTGGTCAACATATTCTTTATGTGAAATATTGTGTGTTCAGCAGTTTTTTGTAAATTCTTAGGCTTTTTCTTACGACAAAATGTAAGCCAACGCGGAAAATGATTTATAAAGAAATTCATAGAATAAAAATTCGAAAAAGAGATTCCATGTGAAGGGTTCTGTTATAAAATTCCCTATTTAGTTAGCAATTACTGAGAATTTTTGTTATAATTTGAATTCAAAATCGACTTTAAAATTAGGTTCAAAAGCAGAATTTAGATTCCGAATCAAAATTTAAAAAATACTCAAAAAAAAACAAATAGGAAGAGGTCTGCTTTCATTTTCAAGATTACGTTTGCAGGATACCACTATACGGAACACAGTTCTACCAATTTTGAATTAATAAATTTTTTAAATCTTTTCCAGTTCAAACAAATCGATAAGGAAGTCTCTTAAACCAAAAAAAGACTCAACGATTCACAGTGCGATCATAAATCTGGAACATGAGTTTGAACTTGAATGCGGGGGTGGAGGTTGATTTAAATGCTGCTGCTGCTACTCTTCGCTGGAACGAACAAAGTGCATGAATTATTCCGCAACGTTCTCTCACAACTCACAGAAGGTGCACGAAAAATTACTCTCCGACCATTGATTGCTTTAGTTTTACCCATGTGTAAAAGCTATCAAATGCACATAAGTGAGGCTTGAATTTGAAGAAAAAATGTTTTAAAGACACCTTCAAGGATTATTTTTGTGTTTTGAATATGGTTCCTATATTCACATTGTACGAAAAATTTGAAATTTAAGTTTAAACTTCAAGATTCAAGCTCCACTACCGCACATGGTCGTGAAATAAATGTACTGCAATCTCGAGAAATCTCCTTTGGGACGGAAAAGTAAAGATATACACTCTGGTGAATGGCTGCAATGGCAAGGTATTCTGATGGAAAGCGCGAGGACCTCGAGGATGATGGAAATTATGTAAGAAGAAACTTAGCCAGGCTGAGTCGAATGTTTTTTTTTCGATTTTGTTTTTCGCAATTGAAGGTTCACTTCGTTTTGAATTTTAATAATAACTTACGGTTGTAGAAAGTGGATAAAATGGATGAAAGATGAGATTTTTTCAAATATTTAAGGGGGGGGTAGGGTCTAACGGGTATAAAAAAAACACCATTTTCACGATTTTTTTCTAAAGCTATCGTTCAAACAAATGTATTCAAATTTTTTGCATTATACAAAGCATTGTTAAAAGAACATTTAGTAATTTTTTCGTAGAAAAATATTGAAAAATGAGCCGGTGACGGAGCATTTTCGAGGATGCCTTTTAGAAAACAGGATTTGCGGTGGACACTGTATCTCAGCACAGAATCATCTGAATTCAAAAAATCAGAGCAAAATATTTTTAATAGATGTTTTTCTGGACCCCAACGTTTTTATTTAACTTAAAAATATTTTTATGAAATTTTTGTGGCTGTTTGAAGTAAAAACTACGATTTTTCACTTAAAAATCCGCCATTTTTCACCTATAAAATCTCCCCAAAGTAAAAAAATCAAAAAAGAAAAACGTTGGGGTCTGGTATTTTATATGTAGAAACTATGTTCCAAATTTGAAAAGAATCGGATAAGTAGTTTTCAAATGACGATGTCCACGGACTTTAAAAATGTGCTTTCGAGAAAAACGCGTTTGAAGTTTCTGCTCTTGCTTTCTTGCAGTATTAGATAGGAGGAGATAAAGGCCTATAACTTCTACAGTTTTGCTTTAATTGACTTGAAAATTTGACACAACATTCTTGAAATGTTTTACAATAAGAAAATAAAAAAATAAAAAAATCGATTTTTTGAAAGTGTTAGACCCTACCCCCCCCTTAAGAGCTATATTTAGATAACCAAACACCTTATCAAAGATTCAAAGTTTAAAATTTTATTTAAACAATCAAAAAATATTGAATCCGTCGAACTACCCACCCTAGAGAGAGAAAAAAAACCGTAGCAGGAAACGTACCTCCCAGATACACTTTCCTGCATTTGGCAAATGGCTTGAAAACATTTCCCATAATCGTTGTAGATTCCGGATGAGGAATTTCCTGCAAAAATGGACCCAATAGGCAACCGGTTGTTGTTGTTGTTTTTGTTTTTGTTGCAAATCTTTGTTATTTTTGTTGTTGTGGGAGGATTGTGTTTCACTTTTATAAGTTTCTTTCCATCACGCCGGAGTGGATTCTCTTCTTGAAGAATCGCTATTATAATGGATGCAAGTACAGACATATAGCGCTTAGGCGAGTGTAATTTTGAAGATAAACTTCTTCTGGTTTACAAAACGATTAAGAAGATGAACACGATATGGTTTAATTGCTGTGGTTGGATTGTATAAGATTGAATGTATGAGTTTAAAAATTATCTTAACGTGGATGTAGTATTAAACTGATTCGATATTGGGTCATTTTTTAATTTCTCAAACCCTGGAATCTTGAAACTTCGCTTTGGTTCAAAACTCATCCATTATTTTTTGCAGAATACACTATAAAAGAGGTTATTTATTTCAAAATCTACTTTCCTACTCATGCCCATCAGAAAAGCTCAAAAACATAAAAAAAAAATATTTACTGATAGGATTCAAACCAAATCAAAATTAATTCTTATTAACATAGTTGTCTGTCTCACGACAAAACATGATGAATATGTTCAATAAAATTGACTTCAATCAAAATCAAAGTTTCAAATCAATGTTCTAATAATAGTTATAAATAAATAATTTAAAATCATGATCCTTATTCTGAATAAAGAATTTTTCACATTAGTGCACAGGCATAGATCACATGAAATAGTTGTAACACAAGATTAAAAAAATATAAATCCGGATTAAAAAATTAACTTGAAACCAGGTCAGAAACTAACCTTGATTAAAAATTATTCACTAATACCATAATAATTGGTAATTATTAGTCATATTAATTCACATTTATACTCTCCATTTTTCAAGGTCGCGAATGCCATGAAGATGGTAAAACGACTTTAACCGTAACAAAAAAATCTAAATTTTCCATTGGAGGGGTTGATTGGAAAATTCCTCTGCCATATCTTCAGTTTGAAATTATATTCAAACACGATTTGCAATGTCCATTTCCGATATAGAAAAATCAAACATTTTGAACTTCAGATATTTATTTCAAAACACATTGATGAATATTGAATTTAATTTGATGAAAAAGAACATTTTTTTTCTAGGGTGCCTGTAAAGATATTCAGGGATAGAATCCATTTTCATTTTTAAATTCTTCCAGGTGACAAAATAAAACGAAGAAAAAAATCTTCCAGTTATGAAAATAAAGGGCTTAAAAAGTTATTATGTTATCGAAGTTAACAGTAATAACTATATGTATTCAAAACACCTATAACACGTTCAATTTATCATCACTGATAAACAATAGGTTGGGAAAAGGGTTATTTCTTAAATTATTCATAAAATGCGAAACTGATGAAAATTGAATAAAGAAGTCATAGTTTTGTTGTAAATATTGAAGGTTGAAAGCTACTACCATATTTTAGTAAACATTTTGCATTAAAAATAAGCTTTTAAGTAGCTACCTCGAATCCTTGTTGAAAATTTTCAATAAATATTATTTAAAAATCATAATCGGCAATAATCGGCATAATCGGCTGATAAAAAAATATTTTTAAATTTTCAAGCGCAGTTATGGTTTAAAATTCCAAGCTCTGAATATTTTTTGCCGTCAATTGAAATCTTGGATCTCGGGAAGGACAAAAGCAAGAAACGATGTTTTCTTTTTAAAAATTCAGATTTATAGGGTTCCAAGTAGATGATGTTTTCAGAACACAAAAATTCAAAGTTTCAAAAAAATTGTAAAGTAATATTGTGTTAATTTATTTGAAAATTAAAGTAAACTGTTGATTCAATTTATCGGCCGTATTAATTATAGTTAATTTCTTTCAGAAAAGATATTTCAAGATAATAAAAATGGAAATTTGCTCCATGAGGAACAAATTACTGGTATGTGATAAAAATCCAACCCGCTCATTTCCAATATCTATTCGTTTTTTCTACTTTCTATCTGTCTAAAATTTCCCTAATCTTGAAACTTTCTTATTAAAACTTTCACCGCTAAGGTCGATAAATTACATTAATAAATATAACTAACAGTGATTCAAATATTCATAAATTAAAATTTAATATGAAGATGAAAAAGTTATATTTTTAACATTTGAAGAGAAAAAAATATCGATAGAAAAAGTCTTACCATTCGAAAAACCTATTTACAAAATTTATTTGATATTTCAAGAGACAGCATTTAGGTATAGTGTCTATGTTTCGACGATTGAATTAGTAGATTTTGGCGTCCTTTGCTCGAATCTTTAGTCAGATTTTGTCTATCATGTCTCGGTTTGGTTATATGAATTAATGAATAATTTGATTCTACATATTTTAGAGAAATAGAATATTTCTGACATTAGTGAAGAAAGTTAAAAAAGAAAGATTTATTTAATTTTGAAAATTTGTTGAAATCTGTTAAATTCATTGATTTTTTTTCTTTTTTAAATACCTTAAGTTCGATTCAGTTAATTCTTTTTTTAAAAATCGCTACAAATTTATTATGAAACAGAATTGGGAAAAGAGAAATATATAGAAAGTCTTAGCTTTATTCGCAGAAATCAAAACTATTCACAGTCTTGGGGAAAGTTTACATTTATTTTTATGAAGAGATTAACCACCGTAATTTTTGTTTGTTACTTTGATTTATCGGCCTAGCGGTGAAAAGTGATGTCCTTTTTAGTAGGGACATCTAAAGATTATGAAATTTTTTTTTTTTTTTTTATATAGATGGATAGAAGGTTAGAAGAAATGAAAGATGGTGAAAATGAGCGGGTAGAATTTGTCTAGAAGCATTACCATCACATACCAAATTTTTGTTCCTCACGAGCCTACTACTATGAAGTGGTAGATATAGATACGTTTCTGAGTTAAAGGGAGCTTATCTGAGCGATCACATACCATCTTTTTGTTCGTCCGCACTACAAGTTCTCGCTTGTGGGGCGGACCACGCTAAGCCTACTAATGTGTGGTGGTAGATGCAACTCTATCTGTATCTACCACTTCATAGTAGTAGGCTCGTGAGGAACAAAAATTTGGTATGTGATGGTAATGCTTCTAGACAAATTCTACCCGCTCATTTTCACCATCTTTCATTTCTTCTAACCTTCTATCCATCTATATAAAAAAAAAAAAAAAAAAAAAAAAAAAATTCATAATCTTTAGATGTCCCTACTAAAAAGGACATCACTTTTCACCGCTAGGCCGATAAATCAAAGTAGTTTACATTTATTTTTATTTTTTTGTAATATTTTCAAGTTTTGTCAGAAAAGTGCTGAATTTTCAAAAAGAATGTTTACCTTTTTTGTCAGGGCTAACTCTTTAATTTTTGCAGCCCTTTGAGGGCGTGTGTATAATTTATCAAAACCAGTTTGAATGTGAATTGGACATTATTAAGAACAAGAAACACAAAATATAATTGAAGCTGGAATTGGTTTCCTGAAGAACATTTCAAATCAGTTTAAACTGATAAAGTAAACTTTTTTTTTAATTTTCAAAGTGAAAAATAGTAAAGTAATGAGTGAACTTGTTTAGATATACTTCTTATTTAAACAAGTATTAAAGACGAGAAAGGTTTTTTGTGTATCAAGAGCTGAGTTTAAAAGCAAAAATAAAATTTAATTGCAAATCAAAATTGACAGTTTAAAATAAATTTTAATTCGCGAACGTCATAAAATGTCATAGAACAGAATGTCTTAGGCCTAGCTAGAGCATGTGCGACCCAAGAACTCGCTTTAGGGGGGAGGGGGTGTTGATTTAACAAATTTTACAAAAATCGATAAAAAAAAACTCAAACACATAGTGATAAAACGTTCATTCTGAAAGATGGATGAAGAGGGAAAAATGCTGCTGACTGCCCCTTTTCCTTAAATTTGATCTAATTGAACTAAGTTTGAGGTTTGCAGAAAATTTCAAAATTACAGGTGAAGTTTAAGCTTTTTCCCATTATTTTTTCAAATTTTTTTTCGATATTCTTTGATACAACTTCAATCTGCTTATAATTTTCCATGCGAGTAAATGTTTATAAAAATTATTTTCATATATTATATACCAGAAAGTTAAAAAAAATACCTTTGAGTCCATTAAGGTGTTTATCGTTTTCAATACCATTTTATAAATGAAAATAAATGTTGTTGAACAAAAGAAAAATATCAACAGTTATCTATTTTTCCTGAGCTTCTTCATGTCAGTATAAGGTCATCCCATCGACATTTTTATAATTCTCATTTTGCAAATATTTGCTTAAAAAAACAAATATTTAAGATATGTTTTTCAAAAATTTTCCAGTTTTTTTTGGATAACGTGTCGCTATTAAGCCTACCCTTTTTCTGATAACTGAACAAATTGGCAACACAGAGGGTATGAAAAAATGAAATAAAAATTGTGTTTCATTCTTGAAAGGGCACAATAATCACAATTTAAAAAAAAAAACGATGATTTTCCAGAAATAATTTAAACACAATATGAAAAAGAATCAATTTCTGATAGCATAAGGCAACAAAAACCACGTTGGTGCAATAAATTCAAGAGCTGATTTTGATTGATTTTTAAGCGTTAAAAAATTTGAGCATTTTTTTTAAACTGGAAAATGTTGCAAAGACATAGAAAAGTTTGGAGTTAAGGATGAATTTTCTCGATGACTGCGAGTAATTTTAACATCTGGAAAAAGTTACATAAGTTTTCTCTTTGATTTTTTACAATTCTACGGAGTTACAAGAATTTTACGAAATTTCAATGAAACCTGAATCAAAGATATTTTCGAAAACAAATCGTTTTGCAGTCTTCTACTCTGATAACAAATAAATTTAAATTTTAATATAAAAAAAACTTCAACGTCCTTTTGTGATGTGAAATTTAAAAAAAATCACATCATTTTTAATTGAATTTAAAAAAAAAATAGAGAATGACATTTTCATCTGACTAAAGCATTGTATCTCTGAAATTAGAAAATCTCAGCTATATCAGGATACTGAATAGATATAAAACCAGTTATCAGTTTTTAATTTAGCTGCAATTCAGTAGAAAGTGCTTAATTTATAAATTAAGCGATCCATAGCATAAAAACGAGTGAAAAAAAACCTTACAAAATATTCAAAATCATGAAGCAAAAATCTTTCGAAACGAATAATAAAACATATGCACTTGTTCTCTTCTGCATGTAGTTGATAATATTCTTTAATGTTAACTTCAATCAATTTCAATTGCTAAAATTTACATTTTTTGCCAAATTCGACACTGGATTATAGTTTTTCATTTAAATTTTATTTGTTTAAATGATCTGGAAATAATATTGACGATTTGATTGGCGAAATTTTGAGACTCAACCAAGCTTGGAAAAAAAATTAAAATATGATTTTTTATACTATGGTTAAAAGCGTTGTGATATTCAAAATAAAACCATCACCACACACTCAATATTAATTTTGTGATATTATTCATTTACGAGTTTCATGACTTATTGTTCAATAATGGCTGATAATGATTTCAAAAATTATGATACTGAAATCAGAAATCGATTTTTTTTCCTCCAAATTCATACACTCGCTTGTATTCTGAACTCAAAGAATTGTTACAATGTTTTGATTTTGATTATGGATTCATGATTTAGATTCGATCATGAAAATATTTAAAACTATTGAAAACCTAATATGAAACTTGATTGGCTTAAAATATATAATTTGATTAGCTTAAAGTATATGAAAAGTACACCAGAGCAATTAACGGAAAGTGCATACGAAGCTCTTATCATCCATCGAAAATGTTAACCAAAAAAGTTGAACGTTCCCCGTTGTATCTTTTATCAGTTTTAAACTCGTTCAATCTGAGCAAATTTTTGATTCGAGGAGAAGTAGGCGAGGCTTTTCAAGCAACGTACGCGTTTTTTCATCCGTCCGCGAAATTTCTGAATTTTATCGATGAATTAAAGTAAATCCGATGTAAAATGTTACTACCGAACAACCGGGATCCAGTGATAATGTGGCCACCATTTTTCAGAAGAAAGTTGGGAATTTTGTGTTCTAAGGAGAAAGAAAATTTGTGGAAAACCCGAAAATTTTGTTTGTTGGAAAAAACACGTTTTGGTGATGAGAAGATTTCGTTTGAATCTGGTTGTAAATTCCTATATCGTAAACCAGTAAAGAGCCTTTTGTGAATGTGTGGTTTTCGTTGGAAGGGTGCTAGGAAAGTAACGGGGTTGGAAAATGATTATTGTGACATGGGAAGATTTGAGGATTGTAAGAAGAAAGCTATTGAGGGCTGACAATGGTGAAATCAATTAATTTTGATTGGCGTGGATGCGCAATATTTAAAAAAAACAGCGCTAGGTGGATCGAATGGGATAACAAAGATTGGAAGTAAATTCCGAGAGTCAATGCAGAGAATGTGAAAGGAATGCAAAGAAATAGAAAAAAGGAAAATATTGTTAAAAAGTTTAAGAGATACGTGAAAAAGTACGGTAACTGAGAAAGTGTGGGAGAGAAAAGAGATCCTTTGCTGTTTCGGCTGTGCTGATTGCTGACGTCAAGCTGTCCAAAACCCTGCTGGCTGATGGTTTCGCTCGGATTGCTTCGATTGAATTTCCTGAAATTTTCTGTGATAAGTATGAGGAAATGAATGAAAAGCTAAGTATATTCTTTCTATATTTTAATTCAAATTATGTTTTTAGTTTGACCCTTATCATTGAGGGACCGGGGTTTTTTTTTTCTTTTTTTCTTATTCTGCACCACTGAGATAGATTGGTACCCACACATAGTGGAAGCACAGTGAGGAGTGGGCAATTTTAGTTTATAGATTGTACTGCTTGTACTTTGCAGTAGTGAAGTCACTGAAATGAAATAGTGGAATTTCTGCTAAATGAACAAATCAATAATGAAATGGAGAGATTTTTAAAGAGAAATTTAATCAAGATCATACAATGATCAATAAACATCAACATCTTTACCTTGCACTCATAATTATGAAGTTAGTTATTTCACCTGATAGCTCAAAAAAAAAATTACCCTCTGAATGTTATCAACAGAACTCCCCCAATATTATATTGATAGTTTGAACTGCATTCGACGCTGTATAGTGCGCAATTTGTTTATATTATTGAATTATTTTGAAATAAGTTTTCCTGAGGGAAGGGGATTTGGGAACACTAATTATGTTTTTTTTGTTCTTGTAATGTTTCTTTTCAAGAGCGAGCAAAGGCGCTATATCCAAGGTCAAAGACCAGAAATGATAGTGCATCGAAATCCGAAATTCTTAATTTTAACTATTACAATTCACGTTAAAACAATACTGAAATCGAAATTTAAAAAAAAAAAAATTAAAGGAAAAAATCAAGCAAATTTGGAAGGAAATATTATATATATACCATGGAGTTTCGGATTTCTGTGCAGAAAAACATCATTTCCATCCACAGAAGGACGATGCATACGGGCCATCATCAAAGAGCACATGAAATTTAGCATCTGTGCTTCCAACGTTAAAATCTTAGTTATAAGTAGCCATGGAAACGTATGGAACTGTTGTCCACGTTTCTTCCTCCCTTTGTTCCAGTTGTCTCTGCGTCCAATACTGCACAGTGGGCCCGGCCTAGTTAAGATGAATAGTAAATGTACTTTTACTACTCACCGGGATGCTGACAAGATCTGGCTGTGTATGTATCATAAGCATAAGCATAAGCAAGCAATCTGAGCAAATTTTTTATTCATTCGAGTGAATTTTTCGAATGATAAATTTTTAATATTCTTTAATTTAATATTTGGCATTCCTGCAAATTCTGTATAACAAAATAGAATAGTTAGGTCTAGGATTGGTTGATTTTTGATCGATCTGTGGAAAATAGATCTTTCCAACTAAGATTTTAGATTTTTCGGCATGAAAAAAATCGTTAAGATCGGTTCATTTTCGATTCAATCAGTCGATTTTATTTATATTCTTTTCAATGCTTGGCGAAGCTATTTCGATCCAAATTTTTATTACCGTTTCGATGTCAGAGAGTGCCATTTGTTGAGAGTTTAATCAATTTCAATACTTAAAACTAGATTGGCTGTTTGGAATTTGCAAAATGAATTTTTCTATTTATTAATGATCTTAATTGAAGCGTTCATAAGCATTTATTTCTACCAAAGATAGAAGGTTAATATATGTTAGAAACTAAGTGTTCATTTTTTGTCCTTTTTAAAACAAACTGTTCAACAAAATTGATCTATCAGAGATCGATCCTCCAGTTCCAATTTTTTAGGTGGATCGATCCTACGACCGTCCGTCTGAATTGATGTTCTCCTGAAAATCGAACAATCCTAAAGTAAGGACCCATATCCATACAGTTATAATTTTCATTATTTACGAAAAAATAAACTACACTGTTTTAGATGTAATATTTCAAAATTTGAAATAAAACATGACTTATTTCGTTATACTGTTTATTGAGAAAGTCAGGAATGTAAAATTTTTTTAAACAAGAATTTCAAAAGTGGCGTGGAATGACATCACGATTTCAATCACTCACATATTAATAACTATTTCACCGAGAAACAATTTTAAGTATCAAAATTAGAGATGTACCGAATATTCGGCGCAGAATATCGCCAAAAAACCGTTAAGCCGAATATTCAACGAATAGTTGAGCTGAGTATTCGGCTGAATTCAGATTTTATGCAAAATCAAATTTGAAAAAAAAAAATCTGTTTGAAATTTTTTAAATTTTCTGTTACTATACGATGGTTTATTCGTTAAAAACAATTTGAACACTGCTGTTGTAATTCGATGAAAACTCTCAATTTCAAGTAATTTTATTTCTTTTTCCTCTTTCATGTTTGAGAATGATGCATAGTTCATGTTCAGATTTTCCCTTCTTTTTAACAAGTTAAAAAAAATTGTTAAAAAACCCGGCCGTGATGATACGTGTCGTAGAAAGTATTGTATGCCTAAGGTTAAAGATCATCGATCTTTTGGCAACTATTTTAATAGCATCTAGCAAAAATTAGACATTTATCTAATTCGATATAAAAAAAAAGCTATTTCAAATAGTTTAACACCTGTTTTGACATGTTTGTTCCAGATTTCGCTGGAATTCAATCTCATTTGATATAAACGTCCTAGAAACGACAAGTTTTTTAATGTCCTTTCAGCTAATGGTGACATTTTGAAAATCAAAGAGACCTCTACTTTAAAAGATCTGATACATCTGATTGGAAATATTCGACTGAAAAAAAATGGGGGACATTAAGATGGCAGAAATAAAACATTTCTATTAGAAATAGCAGTAGAAATAGAAGTATTTCTATTGAAAGCTCAACAGAATATTCGACCGAATATTCGGCCGAATATTCGTTTGGCCGAATAGTTGAAAAGGTCAATATTCGGTATTCTACCGTTCGCCGAATACCACTATTCGGTACATCTCAAATCAAAATCTTATGCTTTAAATTATTAATCTATTGATATATTTTTATTTTGTACGCAATTTACATTAACTTTTATAAACGACTAGCTGACCCGTTGTGCTTTGCTACACCTTCCGGAAATAAATGTAATTTGTAAAAACTTATTAAAATTTAGATTTTAGAGAGCATTTTTTTAAATCAAACCTCATCATACTTCAGAACCAACAACTTTGAAATGACAGCTGCAGTTGTAGTTCTGAATTGCAATTCAAAGATGGTATATATTATTTACTGAAACTTGATCTCTAAACTCGTTTTTCAAGATTTGAAATTTGTACTCTGTACCCAAAAAAAACCTTTTTAAATATGGTCCCTTCTTTGAAAAGCTCTTTATCTTAAATTTCCATGGGAGCTCTCCCATCTTTTCCAATTTTGTCCCCCACTGCTTGAAGATGGTAGGCAAATTTAACCGGCTTGAGACCCAAGCAGCACTTATCATGGTAATGAAAAATATATTAAATTAGTTATGTATTAGATACAGTGCAAATTTCTTTATTTTTTAAATAAATTTACTGCGGCAAAAATATGAATATTTAAAAAAATATCAGTTGCATCACTTAATAAGTTCTCAGCGTTTTTTTTTATTTTCTCTTTAAAAGTCAAATATGCAAAAATGTTGGCAAAAACAAATTTCTTAATTTACTTTTGTCCCGTATAAAGCTTAGTTCTTTTAGAAATGGGACAGTTACGAATGCCTGTATCTCAAAAACCATTCTTTTGAACCAAATACTTTCTATGAAGAAAATGAAGGTAATGTTATGATATTTCATGAAAAAATTTGAAAAAAAATATTTACCGTTTTTTGTTAAAGAAATTTCTACTTTATTCTTGGTATCTCCCATTGGCCGGCGCACACTTTTTTCAGTCATGGTATTGATCAGTTTCTCCAACTTATACTTCGTAAAATCTATATTTTAGGTGGCTTCACCCTCCTTCTTCAATTTCTGATAATTTTTGGTCCAATACTTCTCTGGAAACTGGAAACTGGAAGCATTTAAGTGGATACAGTTGTTTCGAAATGAACAAATTTGATTATTTTTGACCACATTTTTGAACGTTTTTTTTTCGGTACCGGTTTTACAGCTTAAGAGCTTTGGAACTATCAAAAAATGGTTGTTTGAGGTTGGATTTCTATGAGTCATCACTAGGCAACACTTTCAGCTTATCGGAGAAAATTGTTTTGGATATTTCAGCGGTCTACCCTTAGTTTTTCGTTTATTGAAAATTAAAAATGCTGGTATGAGACTTGACTTCCCTGATGATCCTTAACCGTTGTTGCCGATCATTTTTTTCACTACAATGCTTGATTTGAACTTTGTGGACATTATTGACAGTGTTTGCATACTTATCCACCACAAAAACTCAGCAATTCTTTGAATAATCAACGGTTTTGTCAGCTATCAATTTGATAATGACGAACTTTAAAGGAAACTGTGCAAAATTATTTTTTTCTTTTTCTCTTACATCGTACATATCTCAAAAACGCGTAAATTTTAAATTTTGAAAAAAATAGGTCGAATAGTACTTTTTACAGGCAACAAAATGCTGTCAAAATTTTTAATATCCAATAACTAGTTAACGAGCTATTAGCAAATGAAAGTGTCCCATTTCTAAAAGAACTAAGCTTTATTGGGGCAAGTGTCAATGCAATGCTTATTTACAGATGCGTCAGAGTAATGGCTTAAAATGGTTTTAATACGAATTCCTGTTTTATGTTCTATCAAGTTTCACTGATATATCTGCAGTATTCCTGCAGAATAAATTTATGTTTGTTACTCCACTTTTAACGAATGCTGTTCAAAGGGAATGACCTTCATTTAAGAATTTTCAATATTCGCTTCAGTTTCAACATTCGGAATACCCTTTCTGATCTTTCCAACATATTGAATAATTTTGAAGATGAATTTCTTAAAATTTCGACGTTTACCCTTGTCCCACCGTGTAAGTTTACAGGAGGAAATATTGTTTTGACCACTTTAACGGTATACTAAAAAATTTTCGTAAAAATTTTGCTTCCAGTTGAATATCAGTTCTAAAGTCTCGCTTTTCAAAAACGAAGCGGATAAAAAGTCTCTTTTATGCAGCCATGTAACAAAAAAACACTTTTCATGTTAAGTACGTACTTGAATTGGTATGTAAGCAAAAAGTACGATGGTTTTTTTCAGAATTATTTTACATAAAAAGCTCCCATTTTCATTTCTAAATTCGTTTCAGTTGTGTTTTTTGGCTGAAGTAACAATTTCTAGAAGAAAACATAATTTTTATTTTTTTTTAACAGAAAAAGTTGAACGTTTGAACATGTTCTAATGTTCCTTAAATGAAAAGTCGAATGCTGCCTACATTAACACGAACTAAATATGGAAGTATTTTTGCAAATCTTTCAATTGGTTTTGATTCGATTGATAAAATACCAATCCGTGTCACATCTAGGCGTCATTTATTACCACGTGCAATTAAGCAAGAAAAAAACACATCAAGGTTGCATATCGCCCCCACGTGCATAAGAAATAAAGGTACTTGGTTGAGAAAACGGCGCCTGATTGTTGAATTTTTCCAGCGATCAATGAACAGTATGCTTTAGTTACTATCCACTTGCGACGACGACATTTGCTTGACCATAGAGACGAAAAACAAACCCCTCAAATAAAAGAAAATCTCACAAAATGGATGCCATGACTTTTCAATTACAGTTTTGACAAAACAAAATGTAGGTATATGTTTTAATCGATCGGCAAAATGTCAACCTGGGTCTCATCTAGGCGTCATTCATAACCATGTGCTGTACAAATGAGCTTGAAATTGAGTAGAAAAAAAAATTACATCAAGGCTTCATATCGCCACCCCTTGCATTGAAAATATGCTTGGTTGAGAAATACGCGCCAAAATATTCCCACTGATCAGTATGCTATGCCATCGTTACTATCCTTTTGCGACGTTGGCTCGACGCCTCGACCTTGGAGACGAAAAACAAACCGCCCAAAGGAAGAAAAATCTCGAGAAAATGTATGTCATGACTTTAATTTGTTCCGAAAAACTACAAATTTAGTATGGAAGCCCCCCTTCCCTTAAGTCGGATGGAGTTTTGACTATTACAGAAACCATCCCCGGCCTCAAAAACCCTCAGATGCCAATTTTGACGATGATCGGTTCAGTAGTTTCCGAGTCTATAGGGAACAGACAGACAGACAAACATTCATTTTTATATATATAGATATTCTGGAAAAGTGGGTATTAGACAGAAATGAAAATGAAGGTGAAAAGAGATCGAATAGTTAGAGAAAATGATTGTAAGGCCTTTTGTGTTTTGCAGAGTTTTAAACTACTTGTGTGATCATAAAATTCAAATGCCTTTTATTAATTGAACTGATCTATTTAGTTTAATTGTATAAATTGAGCCGTCTTTAAAAAATTAGACTTGCAATTAAAAGTGTATCAAGAAACTTTAACTGAAATTTGATTAAAGGCAATCACATTAAAAAATTAATTCCCTTTGTTTATAAGTTTTAAATTTTTTATTTAAATCTTGTTTAACAGGAAACGGATATTTATTGGATTTTTTTTATTGTTTATGTCCGTTTTTAATTTGTTACTTTAAGAAAAAATATTCTAAAATTTAATTTCATTTCCCCTCCAAAACCCGCTTTTAAACGGGGTTCACTACACTTGGAATTCAATCCAAATTACTTATTCAAACTTACTTTTGCGCAGAATGATTCAAAATGTGTTTATCTTACAATCCGTAATAATGGCAACTGTTTGACAAGTAGATGTCGAGATCTACATACATCTGAGAGAACATTAACATGAGAAAACTGGAAATGGACCTATTTTTGAAAAATTTAAATAATATCTTAGATGACTATTGACAGTTTGATTTTGAAGAATAAAAAATGCATTCTAAATGAGAAAGTTATTCGTAAAACCTGTGTATTTTTCATTGAAAAATAATGGGTTTAAGAGGTTTCACGTTAAATAATAGTTATAATGTTCAAAGATAGATATGAAAGTTAGTCTACCAGAAGAAGTACTGCACTTCTGAAGCGCTTATAGGAAAATTGATTACCCCAATGGAAATTTGATTGCAATTCTGTGGGAAAGTTATGTCGTGAGACAGAATACTATGTAAATAAAAATAAACCTGTGGGAAACATTCCCACGGAGTGGAAAATTTTGAAAATTCAAATGTATATAGACTAGGAAAAGTTCTAATTTTGATACGAATTTCGAGCGTTTTCGTATATTCAAAAAAAAAAATTCCTGCTCGGGGGGAAGGGGGGTATCCGATCGGGGTTTTAAACCCCCTCCCCCCATACCGCGCATGAGCTGGAGTGATATAGGGTTAAAAACCGTCGAAGGCGAGCAAATTTTTTACCTGTTTTAACACTTATTTTAAACACCGTAATGTCACGTAACTACTGTAAATTTGTTTCTGGAACTGAAAATATTACTTGGATAAAATCTTCTTGGAGGTGAGGGGGGTTAAACTCCTGAAACCCTGTCCTTTCGCACGGCTTTGCTAAAAGGTAAGGTTAAGTTTCCAGAGTCTTATACAATTATTGTATGAGATTGCGTTTAAGAGAATTTAAGAGAATTTTTGACTTTAAGTTTCATTCCAGCAAGGTCGCAAGGCATTTCCGAAACCTGATAATTTGCACATTTACTTATTCCCAAAATAAAATTTTAATGAATTTTTTCTCAACATAATTTTTGTAATTTAAGTGATGTCAACAGGGAATCTGGTGAAGTCTAAAGTTATGGTTGGCCTGAAATAAAATCAAGTCATATGATAGAAAATTTCATTTACATAGATCAATTCATTCGGATATTTTAAGACTCTAGAAGTTATAAGTTTCATGCTAGAACAATATTTCTGTATTGTGCTTCTGACACTGTTAAATCTGAATTTTGATTCTTTTCTCTTGAAATACTACCTTGTTTCATACGTTATAATTTTTTTTCTCATTACTCCCAATGTATAATTTGTATAAATGTATAAATTTTAAAATAAGTTTCTATTGCTCGATTTACGTGATGGAGATGGAGACTTACAAAGAAGGACGATAGAAATTTGTCATAATTCCACTTAAAACATTTCTCCACAATTTTTTATCGCTAACTTATGAAGCACTCTCTGTGCCTTGATCTAAATTTTAATGTTTTTTTTGAATTTCATGAGATGTCCTCAAATGCTGTTAACCGGTATACTTAACTGCAAATGAACAAAATATAATAATAAAACAATGGACTTCCAAACTCAAATGAAGTTGAAACTCAACCGATACGTTTTGCTCAAACATACATATCTGGCAAAATTGTCCAATATACTTCGAACCAATTTCGGATCAACAGATTCTTTGGCAAAGCTCAAACGAATTCCGTCAGAATCGTTTCGCTCGTGCTCGCCCCGGTCACCATCTGGTGTCACATGATTATGGTGATAAAATCGCGGAAAGCTCATAAATCAGCAAACAAACCAGCTCGCAGAAATAACTACAATAACAACAACAATATTGGATGGCGTATGATACAAGTGACAACGTTCAACATCTTTTAAACATTTTTCGCGTTGCAGCCATCCAGAATATGTTGTAGCAGCTGAGAGCGGTTTTCTTCGGTGGATCTGCAAGAACATGTCCTGACTCTGGCGACGACTAAGAAGCTGTTGCCACCTTTATGGGGCATCGTTCGTCCTCGAACCAGATCAGATTTTTGTAGTACAAGGGGCACCATCTGCCATTCGGGGCACAGAAGACTGCCATGCTGCTGCCTGTAAGTGCATTAAATTTTTGCTGCCAGTCGCTTCTCGTTAAACTTTTCGTTTGGCAGTTGATACTCTGCTTTTGCTCCACTCGACGGTTTTTCCTCCAGTCAGGCAGCCAGCAGCCCCAAACCAACCCAAGAACCGGACCAAGCAATGTAGAGGATTTCTGCTCCGTTAGCCCCGGAACGAGCGAGAATAACATTCTAGCAAACGATGATGGGAAAATTGTATTATAAATAAATAAATCATGAATCGCACATCTCCTCCATGCTACGGACACACACTTTCCGCCACCATTGGATGGACCACCTAGACCCAGAATGAGCGTTGCTGCTGCTGCTGCTGCCTGGTTGTCATCGTTTCCATTGGATTTGAGATTGCCTGGCCAGATGAGAAACCGATCCGGCGGCCAAATGGGGTGTCTGGTGTGTGCCAAACTTGGACAGAAGCAGACCGGAAAGGGTTTGGAAAATGTGGAATATGGGCAAGCAAGGCTAAATGTGATGCTTTTGGCCAGCGGCGCCTAACTCTTGGTAATGGAACAAACAGAATCCTCGTCCGTTTAACCGTTCTTATTGGCTTGGATTGGAGAAGATTTAAAATGGAATTAAAATGTTGGAGTTAAAATTGATGCAATTAAAAAAAAATTAAAATAATAAAAAAAAAAATGATTGCTGGATGCTTAAAAAGTCTTCATTTGATTCTTTGCTATTTTGCTTTAGGTTTTTTTTCAATCTGCATCTTAATCTGTCCTAAATAAAGTTCAGAATTAAATTTAACTGTTTGGATTACAGTTTCTTATCTTACGATCATAAACGAAAATTTTAAATAATTTGTGACTGTTTTGCACTTTTATTCCAAATACTCAAAATAGATTTGCCTTCATTCAAGGTTTCAAATGCTAAGAGAAAAGTAATCCAAAAACATGACAATTAAAATTCGTTTTTTTTTTTCATTTCCTAATTTATAGTGCAATTTGCCAATCCTTAACTGAAAATTGAAAAAAGATAACGATGACACGAATTTTAAAAACATTTTCAAACATTATATTGATTAGAAAAGCGCTGCTGTAAAATGAGATGAATAGTGACGTTTCCTGAAAAGTAAAATATTTGTCAAACTCAGCTCTGTCAATTCACAATAAGATTCAATTAGTGTCCGAAAAAACCGACATTTAAAATTATGAAAAAAAAATAAGTTTATTTTCATTTTTCTTTAAATGTTCTGATTTTGTCCAATTTATTTTTAAATTTTTCAATTCTGACGATCGAAAACGAAAAAAAAACTCAGTTTATGATGACTCCCGCAAAAAAAGATCCATTTTCAGTTCAAATGAAGATTGATTTGCAAGCAATTTTAAATTACTTGATCAGATAGGAGTTTTTGAATATGAAGGATGGATAATCTAAATTGAAACTTGATAGATTAAGCGTTTTTATGTTACCGGAAGAAAATAAGTTCGCTAACCAAAAGTTAGCGTAACTGATTTGTATATTGAACTATAAATCTGGATTTTTTTCTGACACAAGAGTATCCACTTGCTTTTATCCACTCAAAAGGAAGGCTGACTAAGGAACAGTGCTAAAATATAAAAAAAAATTCTCAAAAATACAGGCTCAACAAAGTTTGCCGGGTCAGCTAGTAAGCTATAAAAGTTCCATAAAAGTTATACGGTCGGACAATCGGTTTTCAAAAGTAAATCGTCTTAAAATCTACCAAAATGTCAACATAAGAATGTTTTTCGGTGAAAAATTATTAAATATGTATTTTTGCTCTTCCTGGTCACAAAAAAGGACGAATTCGCCTTTCCGAACGTCTGCAAAATAGAACTGCAACGGATTCATTTATTTTTGGCTGAGAAAATGTAGGGTTGTTGAAGTGAAATTCAAGTTGAAATCTGAAATAATTAAAAAGTTTGATTTCAAAAATGTAATAACTGTAATAAAAAAAAAGTAATCGAATAGAAGAAAAATTTATTGTTATGAAATAAAGTTACAAATAATACAAAATTTAAAAAAGTATTTGAGAATTTCATTTAATAATTACACTAGTTTACAAAATTTAATAAAAATCATGAACTTGATTAACTGACCAACAATTTTAATGTAAAATTGGGCGCTGAATCTGAAAATGAAATTCAAAAAAATCTCAGTAGAACCGTTTTTGAGTTATGCTCCAAATTTGAAATTTCGGAAAAATTAAAAAAGTTCTTGTACTTAGATTAAAGTATCTCGGACGGCACAATAGTAATTTGAAATCCCTCTTTTGCATATTGAAGGTGAATAACTTTTATATCGATCATCTGAACACTGTTTTTGCGTTTGACCAACAGTATTGTTGATATTACTGACTTTATGAGACAAAAAATTATAAAAAACGCATTTTTTTAGAGAAAATTTTGTTTCAACGAAAGTTTTAGACTCAATAGTAGCATTCAAAAAATCTGATTTTCTTTTGCGCTTGAGTGTCAATTTAAAACAAAGATTTCAAGTGGTTGTTTATCAAAATCGGTTGAAAATTGAAGAAGTGATGGATACTTTACCATAACTGTAATTTTTGCAGTTTTTAATAATTTACGAACCGCAGTACACTTATAATAGTATAGGAAGAATAACACATGGTAAATCTCACTCGCTCCAAGTCAAAATTATTTATTAGCTTACCAGAAGGTCACATGCCAAGTTTCAGGAAGATCTGACCATAGGGAGGGGTTTCTTGAGTCTCAAACGAGAATAAAATTTAAACGATTTCTGCCCGGGAGGAACAAAAAATACGGGTTTTTCATCAATAGCTTTTATCATCACTAGTCGATTGTTTTTTATGTTTGATTTTTTTAAAGCCTAAGTTGAGACAAATATTTCACCCGAATCCTGCATTACGATTTGACTTGAAGTAAAAAAGTTATTGGAGTTCAAAGGCCGCAAATTTTGTTCAACACGCAGTGAGTACTTTTTACGCATTGCGTTTTATACGAGAATTTTCGACCAAAATACAATCTTTGAACTGCAATAACTTTTCTGTTTCAAATCCAATCGAGTTACAGTGTTCGGGTAAAATATTTGTCTCAACTTTGGCTTTAAGAAAATCAAGCATAAAAAACAATCAGCTAGTGATGAAAGAAATTATTGTTGTAAAACCAGTATTTTTCGTTCCTTCCGGGCAAAATAACTCAAAATTTTATTCACGTTTGAGACTCAAGAAACCCTTCCCTATGGTCAGATCTTCCTGAAACTTGGCATGTGACCTTCTGGTAAGTCAATAAATCATTTTGACTTGGAGCGAGTGAGATTTATCATGTTTCATTCTTCCTTTACTATGATAAGTGTACTGCGGTTTGTTAAATTTTTGAAAAACTACAAAAAAAATACTGTTACGGTAAAGTAGCCATAACTTTTTCAATTTTCAACCGATTTTGATAAACAACCACTTGAAATCTTTGTTTTAACCCTCATCCGCATTAGGGTGTCATTTTGACACCATTGCAAGTTTGAAGGCTTGTAACTTTTTTCAGAAGCTTCAAAATACAAAAATTTCTTCGGGGACCCTAAATGAATTCAAAAGTTGTTCAATATTACATTTTTACTTTTTTTATGGACGAACCCTGGAAGCCTGGACAAAAAAACTCCCTTTTCCGACTTTTGGTGTCAATTTGACACCTCAAAAGTAAAATCTATTTAAGTCGTTTGAATTATTATGAACTTCATATAAAACTTATATCAATAGAAACCTTGTAATGTCAGTAAAATATGTTTAGAACATTATATACAGCTAAAGTTACAAGTTTTCTCGTTATTCAGCACGAAAGAAAAAAAATCCGAAAAAACATGCCTCACGAAAACTGCTGTAGTTCATATGTTACACGTTCAAAAAAATATTTGTCTTATGCATATGAAAGCTGAAGTTAATGCCTACATCATGAAGACAAGAAATATTTTTTAATTTTTTTTTTAATGAAATGGTCACAAAAAGTTCAAAAAAGTGGTCTAAAAAACCTACTTTTCATTCGATTGTTAGCAAATACTGTTTGAGCGATGGTAGAGTTTTAGAAAAAAATATGACAACAAACATTATTAAAATTCTAACATTTTGCTGTCTTTAGATTTTTGATGCAACAAAAATTGAATTTACTGGAATTTTTCAAAGTTCACTACTTTTCGCAATTTTTTTACAAATTGAAATTTCATCTGTTTTTGTGGTCCACCGTCAGGTTGTACTCGGATTTTCAGTGCTTTTACTTTGTTTGGACCAATCAAAAGTATATTCATTGGAAAGCTAATTTAATCTACATTCTAGTGAGGTGCAACAAATCACGCTCTGAGATTTCACAAAAATATGAAAATTATAAACGTAAAATCATTCCTGAATTTCTAGAACTACAAGCACCGCGTCCAGCAAAACGTGTTTGTTTGCTCTCCGAGTAGGTACGGTGGGTGGTGATTTGGTCAGAGAGCGAAGCCGACAGACGAAATAATGATGCGTGTCGTGACAAGCAAACGCGAACTACAATCAATAGAAAATTTCCAACCAAGAAACGTACGACACGCATCATTATTTCGGCTCTCGGCTTTGCTCTCTGCCCAAATCACCACCCACCGTACCTACTCGGAGAGCAAACAAACACGTTTTGCTGGACGCGGTGCTTGTAGTTCTAGAAATTCAGGAATGATTTTACGTTTATAATTTTCATATTTTTGTGAAATCTCAGAGCGTGATTTGTTGCACCTCACTAGAATGTAGATTAAATTAGCTTTCCAATGAATATACTTTTGATTGGTCCAAACAAAGTAAAAGCACTGAAAATCCGAGTACAACCTGACGGTGGACCACAAAAACAGATGAAATTTCAATTTGTAAAAAAATTGCGAAAAGTAGTGAACTTTGAAAAATTCCAGTAAATTCAATTTTTGTTGCATCAAAGACAGCAAAATGTTGGAATTTTAATAAAGTTTGTTGTCATATTTTTTCTAAAACTCTACCATCGTTCAAACAGTATTTACTAGCAATCGAATGAAAAGTAGGTTTTTTAGACCACTTTTTTGAACTTTTTGTGACCATTTCATTAAAAAAAAATTTAAAAAATATTTCTTGTCTTCATGATGTAGGCATTAACTTCAGCTTTCATATGCATAAGACAAATATTTTTTTGAACGTGTAACATATGAACTACAGCAGTTTTCGTGAGGCATGTTTTTTCGGATTTTTTTTCTTTCATGCTGAATAACGAGAAAACTTCTAACTTTAGCTGTATATAATGTTCTAAACATATTTTACTGACATTACAAGGTTTCTTTTGATGTAAGTTTTGTTCAAATCGGTCTAACACGCCAAAAGTTATAACGATTTGAGCTTGTGGTGTCAAATTGACACCACAAGTGCTGATTAGGGTAATGAAATCTAATGCGGCTGAGGGTTAAATTGACATTCAAGCGCAAAAGAAAATCAGATTTTTTGAATGCTACTATTGAGTCTAAAACTTTCGTTGAAACAAAATTTTCTCTAAAAAAATGCGTTTTTTATAATTTTTTGTCTCATAAAGTCAGTAATATCAACAATACTGTTGGTCAAACGCAAAAACAGTGTTCAAATGATCGATATAAAAGTTATTCACCTTCAATATGCAAAAGAGGGATTTCAAATTACTGTTGTGCCGTTCGAGATACTTTAATCTAAGTACAAGAACTTTTTTAATTTTTCCGAAATTTCATATTTGGAGCATAACTAGAAAACGGTTCTACTGAGATTTTTTTGAATTTCATTTTCGGATTCCGCGCCCGATTTCATATTAGAAATTACTTTCAGTTTACTGAGTTCAAACATGCTGTAAACTAGTGTTATCAAATGCTTGACCTCTAACATCCCTTGAACCTGAAAAGTTTTATAAGGTATATTTACCGTTCTTTTGGAAATATTATCAAGAGGGCCTCTAGACCTTTTGTATTTATAAGATACCTTAAAAAGATTAAAAAAAAAACTCATCATGTCTTACACAGATTCATAGGAAAGACTTATAGAAAGCTTAAGGTTGCCAGAATTTTTTCAGCACGTATCCGGACCGGCAAATCCGGGCAATTTTATATAAAAACCTTGCAAAATCCGGGCAATTGATTCCAAAATTGACGACAAAAAACCCGGGTAATATCCGGACAATTTTGGATAAAAACCCAGAAGTTGCTCAACAAAAATCAAGTAAAAAAAATTTAAAAGGAATGTTTTTCGTCAAAACTCATCAACAGATTTTAAATCGTATTTAAGGATTCCAAAAAACCTTTCGTAATTATTTTTATGAAACTTGCTCAAAAAATTTTATTTTGGAGTCAACATTCAGCCAAAATTTTTTTTTGTTGGATTTGTAAAATAAAGTTAATAAATCCGGGAAAAATCCGGGAATTTTTCGCGGAAATCCGGGCAACCGGGCCGGGCCGGACTGTTCCCAAATTTTGTATTAAATATCCGGGCAAACCCGGATAAAACCGGGCAATCTGGCAACCTTAAGATAGCTACACAACTTTGTCGGGTTATAGAATCCTATTCAAGCTACCCTTTTAAATTCCAAACACTTAAAAAGACGAAAAAGTTATTTAAAGTATATCAGCTTGATTAGTAATTTTTAGAAAAAATGTTCGTTTCTAAGAGTTCAATAACGACTATTCTTAGTTTCGTTTTTTATCGCCATTTTCATGGTTAAAAATGGGATATTTTTTGACGACAGTTTTATTTTTTAGCAAGTAATCCTCATCTAATTCATGCTCCATAAAGGTTGGCATACTAATGGCTGAAAGTACTTTAAAAAACTTGAACAACAACATCAAAATTTTCCACTAGAAAATTGAAATTTTAATATTCATTTATTTTGTTTTAAAAATAATTAATGGAAACCAAGTTCCGGAGCAGAATTGCTTGTAAATGAAAATAATATGATAATTAGGTTTTATAAGCAAAATTCATACAGAAATGAAGAAATTGAGTTGGCTTGCCAAGGTTCTAAAACTTGCTCTACAGAACCTACTGCAGAACGGCTTTTTTGTGCTTCCTGATTTTCGAAATACCGTCCTTTTGTTGTCGAATGTTTATTTTAAGAGGGTTTTAGCTTTCAACTTTTACCCTTTTACCGCCCAGATCTATAAAAAACTGTTCTGTTAGTTTGGTCCAATCGCAGCCATTAAATCTTAAGAAACACGATTTATTCATGTTCATCTCAATACCAGCCAGAGCAGAATAGGAGAAAATAATTTGAAGTGCTAAACCAAATTCAAAAATGTTTCTCACGAAAATAACTCAAATCTTCTGCAGAAGCCACAATCTTTAAAATGTGATCGTATGGCATGATTCCTTTGTTTTTAATATCAATGGTACGTAAAGCTTAGTTCTTTTAGAAATGGAACAGTTACAAATGCGTGTACCTATCTCAAAAACCATTCGTTTGATCTAAATACTTTCTATGAATGCAATGAACGCAAAATTTGAAAAAAAATATATAGGGTGAGTGCTCCTACTTTCGACCTAGAGCCTACTTTAGTCCTAAAATGCCGAAAATTGTAAATAATGCATGTTGCTTGCATAGGATAAAGGTGCTGCTAGGTGCATAATGAACTCTTATTCTTCATGAATCTTCCCATACCGCGTTTTGCCGTAACAAGTCTTTCTGATAAAATTTTCAACGTTTTTAAAAATGTGCCTCTTATTCAGTGGTAAATTTGACAGCTCAATTAGTGGGGCGCGTTTTGAGAAATGGGAGGAAATAAGGAAAAATCACGTTTTTTTTTTAGTGTCCAAGCCAAAATTTAAAGTGTTATTACATTCACTGTGGAGAATATGAACCAGGCTACCTATTTTTCCTAAAATAAATGTAAATAAATGGAAAACCCGGAAAATTTGTAAAGGGTCCAAATATAGGAAACTTTGACTTTGATGTTCCAATTTTAGACCTAACATCACAAAAACTTTGTTTGAATTCCAAACAAATCAACAAAGGTTCGAATTTTTAATTTGAGCGTTATTCAGAACTAATATTGAACATTTCTAACATTTTTTGTTAGCTTTACGCAAATTAACTATAAGTTAGTAAACATAAAAAAGATTCAGCTATTGTGCTGCTGATAGAGCTCGCGGGATGTAAAAGTGTTTAAAATATTCATCACAGAAATGTAAGTTTTTTAATCGTCAAAAAGCTGTAATATTTTTTTAGGATAATATTTGATTAAAGATTATACTCTCGATGAATTTGTTTATTTATTTTCGAAAAATTATAGTTTTTATATAAATTTTAGTTATAGGTCCAATTAAAGGTACCAGTACAGTACCAAAATAGGAACAGTAGGTTCAAAGATGAAAATTTTGATCATCATTATTTTTTTAAATCTTTCAATAATGGCGAAACAAATGTTGGAAATGCTCATTGATACTTGTAGATAAGATCATGATCTAGAAATAAAATTCTTGAAAGATATTAATCTGCCGTTTGTTTGGTAAAAACACATGATTATTTAAAACCAACGCTTAAAGGGTCCAAAGTAGGGCAACTAAACCTATCGTTTTTTGTAAGAAAAATTTCTACCTTATTCTTTGTATCGCCTATCGGCCGGCCAACACTTTTTTCACACATGATATTGATCAGTTTTTCAAACTAATACTTCGTATAATTTATGTTTTAGGTGGCTACATCCTTCTTCTTCAATTTCTGCTACTTTTCGGTCCAATACTTCTCTTTTAAAAGAAACTGAGGCCTATTTAGTGGATACAGCAGTTTCGAAATTAACAAAACTTGATTATTTATGAGGCACTCTAAGGCATTTTAAATGGAATTTCTACTGGCAAAATTTGACAATAACGAAGTCAAATCATCATGAGATTGAACTTCAAGTATAATCGGTAAGTATAGATCGCAGGTTGCGAAGGGTGCATACAAGATAACTCTTTTTTGGCTTTAAAAAACAGCGAAAACCAAAGTTTCGTTTTGAAATTTGTTATTTTTTTCCACAGGAGCAGAATTTTGGCAAATCATTATATTTTTTACAAAACAACCAGCAAATACATACTTCAATATGTTCAAGACCTTGCCACGAGCAGAGATGGTATAGGATTCAAACGCTGGAATTTGTTTGAAATAGGGTATTTCATAAGTTTTGTCGCTCATCAGAAATCATCTGTCCCATAGCCTTACGAGCTCCGGAACTAGCAAAAAATTGTTGTTTGAGGTAAGATTTGAATGACTCATCACAATGCAGCACTTTCAGCTTATGGGAGAGAAAAATTGCTGGACATATCAGCGATCTACACTTAGTTTCTCGCTTATTTAAATTTAAAAATGCTGGTATTAGCCTTGACTTCCCTGATGACACTCAACCGTAGTTGCCGATCATGTGCTTCACTCCTATGCTTGATTTGAAATTTGTGGACATTATTGACATTGTTTGCATAATTTTCCATCACTCGCACACAGTTATTCTTCGAATAATCCACGGTTTTTTCAGCTACCAGTTTGATAATGGCAGATTTTGAAGAAAACTGTGCAAAGCATTTTTTTTTTCTTTTTCTCTTACATCGTAAATATCTCAAAAACCCGTAAATTTAAAATTTTGAAAAAAAAAATAGGTCGGATAGTACTTTTCACAGGCAGCAAAATGCTCCGATAACTATTAAACGAGCTATTATCAAAAGAAAGTGTCCAATTTCTAAAAGAACTAAGCTTTATAAGCGGTTCAAGATATAACACAAATAATAGCATACTTAGCGGACATCCTTGTCGTACAGATGGTTTTATATCAATAGCTTCCGTCATAAAGCCATTTAAAATTACTTTTGAGGTAGCTTTTATGTACATTTTATGTATGAAGGTTTCTGGGAAATTGATCTTACTCAAAACTATCCATAAAAATTCATGGCACACGTTTTCAAAAGCTATTTTGAAATCTCCCCTTAGGCGGCATCCATAAATTACGTAATGCAAAAAATGCCCTTTTTCGACCCCCTCCCCTCCGTATGTCACAAATTGTAACACTTCGACGTACCCCCCTATGAAAATTACGTAACGCCGACAATTACCCCTCCCCCCTCTTCTCATGTTTTCAAATATTGATTTTCGAAATTGAAAAAAGATTTTTACATAAATTTTTTTAACGTTCTTAAAAACGGAATTAATATCTATCCAAATCGCTTCTTAGTACCTACTCATTGATGATAACTCTCTGAAAATAAATTATTTGTCTTATTACAAGTTACTCTGTGCTTGATAACTGATGATCTACCTTGTTTTGTTCCAGGAGCATAACTTGTTATGCAAAAAATACTCCACTTAGTAATATTCGTGGGAATAACCAATATTGCATTGTTTAAACCAATTGAAAAAAAATTGTAAAATTTCCGTTTTAAGATTGGATTGAGTTCTTGGGGGTAAATGCACCTAATATTCGGCTTTCCAACGGTTGTTTCATAGATATCCAACACATATTCTATGGAGTCTATCTCAGAATCTTTAAAGAGGAAAGGTAATAAACCATTTTCAATCTTGTTGAAGCTTCCAATTTTAAGCTGATTTTGGTTTGCTAAATATTCTGCAAAAATTGCATGACATCTAAAAAGCTGCAATTAAACTAAAATTTTCAAGGAAAAAATCGTTACGTAACGATGAGCATACCTCCCCCCTCCCCTATGTCACAATTCGTAACGCTCGAGCTTACTCCCTCCCCCCCCCTAGGAGCGTTACGTAATTTATGGATGCCCCCTTGGCAAAAATCCTTTGAATCTTTTTGTTTCATTAGCTCAAACTACTTATGGGCGCACTTCTTTAAAATTGTTTTAAGCATGATTTATCGGGAATGCATGCTGCTTGGCCGCGTCCAACAATATCTGGTAATACAGAGGTGATTTGGTTGTAAGGAATATTGGTGAACGTCCTGTAATCGGTGTTTTGCTGGCTAAAAGCTCGATAATTGTCTAAGCTTGTTTTATCTCCAGATTTTGGAATCAAGGAGATTATACCGGCAGAAAATTCCTTGGGAGGGATCAAGTCACCTTGCAAGTATGTTTTGAATATTGAACACATTTCTGTCTTGATTAAATCGAAACATTTTTAATAAAGCTCATAGCTCAATCCGTCTGGCCCAGGAGATTTCTTTTTCGTGGAGTTTTTTAGAACAAAAAGTATTATCAGTCAGTAATATGAGACAAAAGCATATGATGTTGATTTTGGCTTAGCTGTTTTGAAATACTATTCAACGGATTCTCAACTGAATCAGGTAATATTTCTGGTGTGTTTCTGGTTCTAAATGTTTACGAAAAATATGTTGTGATTATTTGCTTAACTTTAAAAACATCAGTCACATTTCTTCCACTTTAAGGCAAAATCTAGATCAATATTGAGTCCTGTTGACTAATTCTGAAACCTGGAATATATTAACTTTTTCTTCTGCTAGCAAGGGTTTGTTTGGAACGTGAATTCCAAGATATTTTAATCTAACATATTCAACTTCCATAAGCTTAGATTGTACCACTTTAATATCTTCATCAACGTTTTCTCCAGCTTGATGTCGAGTGGCAAGTAAATCAAGTTGAGCATATAAAGCACTTTTTTGACACCTGCAATTGTTATTGAAGTTCCATGATTCATTTTTGTAGAAACTTCTGGTTTTCATCTAGAAGCAGAAATCCACCATGAGTTCAAATCTGCATTAAAAACATGCCTTGTCTATACATTGTCGACTTCAAGAATGTATTGGGTAGCAATTTCCTCTATCTCCAAAAGCATACTATTTATATTCCAGTAACCCTTTTCCCGAAAAACAAAGCTGTTAGCATCGACTTTTAATTTCGGAACCAAGGCAGAGTGATCTGAAAATTGTACGCAAACTGTTCTGGCATCAACAATTCTATCGAAAATAGAATAGGGAGCATAAAAACGATAAATACGAAACTTTATATTGGCTCTGGTGAAAGTACATTAATTTTTTTTAAGTTCTAAAAATATCTTTAAGGGAAAATAGTTTAATGATTTGACTTGTTCGCTGTCAGAGTCAATTCTTTTTGTTCGGATTAAAAAAAGATGTGACCTGCGTATTTTTTTCAGTAGAAACCAAGATCTACGTTTGAGTCGCCAAACCAAAGTGTTACTTGTTATAGATTATATTGATTTTGATTTCGAAAAGAAATATCAAATGGTTAAGGTTTTATGCAATAAGCAAAGTGAATCTCTTTATTTTTTTTTTCGATTATAGTCGTTTTACCATCTTTATGGCATTCGCGACTTTATCAACGTTGCAGTTGGCGGATCGTTATTGAAAAACTTAACCGGTACAACTGTGTTCGATGTTTATTCTTGGGCTCAAACTCGCGGACATCGGCTAAGGAGACAACAGACTTGCCAACTGAGCTATATCAGTTGGCAAGCCCGAATCTCTTTACGTTGTCACCCTGTACTTCAGTAAATTGCTCTGTAATCTTCTTCCAACTGCAAATACGATCCTGTTGTTCTTCATTCTTGGTTCGCCTTCTTCTGTACAAACATTTTGATAAAACATTTTTAAGGGCATATAGACGAAACTTCAACTTAATTTCTCTAGCATACAAAAACTACTAAAGACATTCTTTCGAAGCAAAACTACATATATGTATTTAAAACCTTTTTTACACGTAAAATTTAACAAATTTTCGATTTTATCGATTTGCTTTAGTCCCCCCTCAGGTGATTTTTGAGGGTCACAAAATCGAAACTTTGAGCGCATTGAGGCTCCCCTAAATCAAGTCCAATTGAGCTGAAATAAAAACAGTTTTTTTGGGCCAACCTTGAAAATATGGTCGGTTTTTTTTAACTCGAATTCACTCAATTGGCTACCACCATAACCTAAATGTTCTGATATGATTCCATAAGAACATGCCATGAGTTTTAGCTAAGGACTGAGAGCAGGCCATCCAGGATTAGGTATGTTGAGGGGCTTACCCTTTACTGCGTAGACTATAAATCCGTTGAGATAAAAAAAAATCGTCAACAGAAATTACTGTATTGACATTTTACTAAGCAATTCAGGCCATAAACCATAATTGTTTTTTCGATAGTTAAAATTGTTCAAATAGTGTTGAAAATGTAACAATATTTTCTAAAAATTTTTAAAAGTTTTATTATTGTAATTTCAAATATGATGCACTTAAATTGATTGATTTCTTTTACGTACATACTGAATTATGCCAAAATATATATAAAAAAACTTTGATGACACTATACATGGGCTCGTGTGCACTAGAGGGTTAAAAAAATTCTATTGATTTTCTGGCTGATTATTTTGAAATTCTATAATGCTGAGAAATTACGTATATAGTCAAATCATCTTTGATGAAAGTAGTGAACCCCTAATTCCACACCCTACAAAACTCCTTGGAGTTCATTTTTGTTGAAATGATGCGTAGTGGGGTTGTTCTTGCCTTGCATCGCTGATGTCTGCCCAAACAATCACGGTCATTCCTCCGAAATTCTAGTTTTGGTTTTTTTATAGAACGTTAGATTAAAAAGATAAAGCACAATCGAGCTTTATCCCTGCTCTTAAAATAAACTTTCAAAAACCAGTCACCCCTAAATGATGACTTTTAGGTGGATCGCTCCCTACCGGCAATTTTTACCTTGTTGGGCGAGCTGAGTGAGTGTGACCGGTAATGGGTTCTCAGCCATGTAAACATAGTTGTTTATTCGGTACATTATTTCAGTGTTGACCCAGGATGGCCATATGGTGGCCAATTATTGTGATTGAAACAGGGATTATTAGAAAATGAGCTAGGAAAATTTTAGTCCCGGAGGCGGTAGCAGATTTTACAAAGCAGTAGCAACATGATTCGCATTTTTGCTTGTTAAATTTTATAACGTGCATGTGTGCAGGGAAAAAATCCCGGAAACATGTTTAGTGGAATGTAATGAAGTCAAAGTATTGTTAGGCGATGAATGAAAAGCTTCTATATTAATGTTAGTTTTTCTCCCAAATAAGTGTTGTATGCCTACTTGGTTGAATAATTCTACCAAATCAAAGCAATCGAAAGAATTCCCTTTAATTCAGCCACGGTTTAAGAAAAGTTTGGATACCGGTATTCCGATAGCAACTTACTATCTACTTTAAGGTTGCTAGAATTTTTTCCATTCCCATCCGGGCCTAGCAATTCCGGGCATTTTTTTCAAAAAAACCTGGCAAAATCCGGGCATGGATTTCAATTTTTCAAATCCAATAACTGGGCAAAAACCGGGCAAAATTTAGGTGTTAATATATAAAAAAGCACAGAAAAAAGCAAAAAAAAATAAATTAATATTTTCTAATTAATGTAATTGCAGACTTCCAAAAACTTTTTTGAACACTTAAATATTTAAAGGTTTATAGAAGTAAATCAGCGAAATTATTTGAAACAACCGTTGAAAATTTCCATACCGTTCATCGATTTTGCTGAAACTTACTCAAAAATTTTGATTTTTTATGGTTTCTTTGTGAAAATTGTGAAAAAATCCGGGCAATATCCGGACTTTTTTCACGATATCCGGGCAACCGGGCCGGACCGGACTTTCTCAAAATTTTGCATCAAATATCCGGGCAAACCCGGATAAAACCGGGCAATCTGGCAAGCTTAATCTACTTCAATGAGCGTTTTAGATTGATAAAACATTCATCAATCGAAAACGATGATGAAAATAGTAAGTTGCTATCGAAATACCGGTATCTGTACTTTTTTTTATACCGTGCTTGAATTAAAAGAAATTTTTTCGATTGCTTCGATTCAGTTAATTTGTCGAAGAATTAGTTATGTTAAGTTCAGGGCTGGTCTTCACGTGGATTTTCTCGCGTTTATTATGCGAAAAAAATGGAGAACAAAGATGTTAAGAGAATTAGGACTAGAAAAGAAGCAGAAGCAGAATTATGGTTAAATAATCGATAGTAAAAGCTGAATAACACAAAAAAAACACTAAATTTTCCCAGCCAATCCATTAATTGAAATTCAAACCACAGAACCAATCGTTTATGCTACTGATTTCCGAAATTGCAGACACAATTCCTCCCCCGAGGGCCTGTTTTGCGCTGCAGAACGCTGAGGCCAAAGGCAAGAAACCACTCAAATCAAAGACCACCCCCATATCGTCATCATAAGAATCAACCCCAACTTCTGCCAAATACTCCCCAGCATCCATCTTATCGCCAACCAAGCAGAGCAGCAAAATCAGTCAGGCTGGCATCTCCAGGTCCCAAAGACAATCTCTGCAGCCAGCCATTTTATGTTTGGCACATAAAATTCAGCACCCCATCATGGGATCGTTTGAGGAGAAGAGGAGAATTTATGGCCGATGGAAAACGCATCGAACGTGAAGGATGGCTCCGGTTGAGCGAAATGGAGAAAGGATGGATTCGGATTCATCGACCACCATCCTTCTGGACAGAGTTATGCTGCGTAAAGTTTCTACGGATAGAGATTTTTTTCTCTATCAATTTGAAATCAGGGAGAGATTTTTCGAATACCAACTAGGAGATTTTATAAAGTAATATAAGGTTTTTACTTTTTCACAATGCAATGCAAGATAATTTACTCACTAAAGTAAGATTTGCTAAATTTTTAAAGTTCGAATGTGAATCTGTAGATTCAGAATTTATACCTAGAATCCTGATGAAAAAAGAAGATTAATTTCAAGGTTGTAAACTACATCAAGTTGTGAATAATACAATATGATTGAGATTACAAATAAAGAGTTTTGAAAATAAAATCTGAAAAAACAATCAAAATGAAAATCGAAAACCTACACTGTTTAACATTTTTTGTGGTCATAATCTTTAAAAAATATATATCCTTGTGTGCAAAGTCTTCTGACATCAGTTTTCTTGGACACTAAGTGAAATTTTTTTAAGCATTCAGTAGTTGATCTACCTACGTCTTTTTTTCGAAGATTTAAACTTCAGCTTGGACACTAATTGAAAGTTTTTTGAGTACCTATACCGAAGCTGGTCTACAGTTTTTTTTCGAAGCATGTTTTTTCGGATTTTTTTCTTAGACTTTTTTAGTTACGAGAAACAAGTTTTTTACCTGAATATTGTCTGAAAAACATATCTGAGTTTAATTACGGGGTTTTCAAAACTGTACATTATGGACTGTAACGGGTAAAAAATTCTGGGATGGAGGAGGGTTAAAAATTAGGTTAATTTTTTCGAAAAATTAAAATAACAAGAAGTTTTGAAAATAAAAAAAATTATGTGGTTTTGACTTTCTTTTCTGAAATCGGCACTGCACTCTATTTTCGAAATGATGATTATTTTATTTCTTCCAACGCTTCGAGACTAGGTTGGTCTCATCCTCAGGGAAAACTACAAGGTTGTACATATTTTGTTGAGTTAATTGATTTGGGCATAATCTGTTTTGTCCTACTTACAATATAGTCATCTTCATGTGGCTTTTGTGAAGACTAATGTCTGGCCCAGTTGTAGATTTTCCAGCTCGGACTGTTAGATTTTGTTAGTTGATATTTTTATAATGTTATTGCTAAACTAATCTTACCAATAATAGAAAATTATGATAAATTTAAAACTATCTCACAGAACTTTTCAACGGAGTCTAATACCTTTCAGATTTATTAAGCTTATCGAAAATGATATTCTCTTTTAACAGTTAGTTAGCTTTGACGAATAATAAAATTGATCACAAACAAGGAATACAGCATCAAAATTTGAATTCCAAAACTGATTCTATCAAATAAAATTTTCAATGGGTGTAATTATCAACAGATGTACAATTTTTGCAAGTTTATCATATTCTTAATTATTTTAAATTTATTTGGTTGATCTGTCAAACTTTAACTGAATGAATATGTTTCAATGAAATTAATGTACGAAATTAATCAGCAAGCATTTAAGAGGGTTTTTCGTAGGAACAACAGAATTATTCAAACAAATATACCAGAAAAAAAGATTGTATTAAACTTAACAAAATAGCATAAAGCTACAAAATTGGAGGCGATATATCTTCATTGACAAGATTCCAACGATTCAAGTAAAATAAACGAATTTAAGTAGTAAAATGAAAAAAAAAATCCTCGTCCGAGATTTGAACTCCAGTCCTCCGAGTTGGCTGTCCGATATATTACCACGATGCTAATCCATCAGTTGATATGATCCACGCTTTAGCTCTATAAGTGAGACTTTCTCTTAACGAACCAGTCAAAGGAATAACTTGAGGACCCGATAGAGTGTCTATTGAAGGACCGCTCATTTATCGTAAATCAGTTCACTCAAATCGTTAATTTCGAATAAGCATATTCTCAACTGTTTAGAGACATATTCACGAATTGAGTAAACTGCTATTCGATTACACTTTTTTGTGCAAAGCTAGTCGTAAATGAATAATAAAAAATCATTCAATACCAACTTGTTACGATTGTTATTGAAAATGTCTTTATAATCGTTTTTGATTATCATATATATTAAGATTTCATTAGGGTGGTCAGCAGTGATGCCAACTGTTTTTCAGAATAGCCTGGAAGATTTTGAAAAAATGTCTGGAAAAGTCTAGATGGCTAACTTTATAGGTAACGACCTTTTTTTTAGGTCGCCAGATCGCACTATTGTAGTCTAGGAATACTCATTATCTACTTGAAAATAATCAATGTATGGGTCTATGTAAACGAAAGCTTAGACCTATTCAGCTGTCGAAATAACTTCTGTATTCCGTTTCACAGAAAATTCAGTCTTGCCGTTATGAGCTATTGGATTTCAATTTTTTGTTTCATTATTATTAAAACGTTGAACTTATAGACATTTCTGGACAAATCTGGACAATTTATGAAAAGTCTGGACCAGACAACATGAGGTCTGTATTTTTGGATGACACATTAAAATCTGGAAGATTTCAGAAAAATGAGGAAGGTTGGCAACGCTGTGTGTGATGGATGGCGAAACGTATTTAAAAGCCGATTTTTAGCAAATTCCGGGTGTGTAGCTGATCGTTGCGAGCGCGACACTCTCTCGACCGACAGGTCTTTCCGAGTCGGTAATCTCTCTCCTTCGACTTTACTACACGCACACACAATGGCTGAGCTGTCGTGTTGTGAGCAGTGATGTCATTTGTTTTTCAGGAATGTCTAAAAGATTTTGAAAAAAATGTCTGGAAAAGTGTGGAAAAGTCTGGATGGCGAACTTTAGAGGTGATGACCTTTTTTTTTTGGTCGCCAGATCGCAATATTGCAGTTAAGGGAATAGCAAACATTTTTTTTTTAATTTTCAAAACATATCGAACTCATGAAAGAGTTTCGTCTAATTGCAGTAGTAATGGCATAAAATGTTCAGAATCATAATATTCATCATCATCATTTTCAAAGAATTTTTGTCCTGTACTCTGTAATACAGTATTCAGATTTAAGAGCAGATGTTACAGATTTAGTAAAAGTTTTGATACGTCTTTCATGAAAATGATATACAAAATATTTATATTTTGACATACAAGAAGATTTTACGGAAAAAAATGACGTAATTTGATTAGGAAAAACACAAAACTCTGTGACAAAGTTGACTTTGCCTTTGCCAGTTTGCCTTTCTAACATAAAAGCTAACGAAAAGAAATAAAAATCTTTTTAATATCTAGTCAAAATTCAGCAATAAAAAAAGTTGTTCGGATCTGATCCATAATTCTTTTCAATATTATAATACTAATTCAAACTTATAAAAACTTTGCTACTGCTTGCTACTGAAAAAGAAAATGCTTCAATAGCGTTGAAAATAAGAACAACAGAGTCCCATCAATTACCTTGTAAATATTGATAGATAAATTTCTTACAAACATTTGAACATGTGTTTAACTGCTGACTTTGTTGAAACATTTAATGTTTTGAAACAAAGATGGAAGCTTCTAATCTTTTGATTTTCAAATTTAAATTTGTGAAAGCCCGGCACCGCTTAGAACGATTTTGATAAAATTGGCCTGTGCATCTTTTGGCCAAATTATAATTTTTCAATGAAGCCATCTTTAATTTCTTGTAGCTATTAACCCTCTCCTCCCATGAGGATCCAAAAAACAAGCGAGGTTTTTTACTCTACTCTAAAAATTTTTAATTAAGAACGAAATTATGATAATTGAGTAAGGTTTATCAAGAGTAACAATCTAGACTGAAAACAAATGCCACATTCGCATAACCAAAATTGTTTATATATTTTAGTATTTGGATTCTGTATCCAGTAAAGGTTTATTGATTTTCAGTTGAATAATCATAAGAAGTAACAAGTGAGAAGCTGCTTTGAAATCCTGGTATAAATTTGGTTTAGCATTTCTTATCAAATTTGAATCTTGTTTTTCTAGATAATAAGCATTTTGAATATTTAGATAATGGTTTTCCGAATATGTAAAAAAAATATTCCAATTCGAAGTTCTTAAACTTTATTCTTACATAAAATTCAAACATTTCAATCTTGGAAATGGCGATCCAAAATTGTTAACTTAGATTCAGAATCATCATTCGAAAGTCATATTTGACCCATTCCAGCGTGACGTCACAACGTTTGCAAAACAATTTTTTGGTATATTGTATGTAAGTTTTACAGGTCATATCGCACATTGGTAAAAATTGTACATTTTTAGGTCAAAATTCAATTCTCTACAATTTGAAACCAAAAGTATTTGTATAGAATAAAAAGTTAACAAAATATAAGCAAAAGGAATCGTGACGTCACAACGCGCCTTTTTTCCACTTTTCAGTTTTTTACAACGCCGCATTTTGCTGCTCTTCTATTTGATCAAATTTTATGAAAATTTCAGGAAAGTATCAATTTATTACAACCAACAAATCGCTATTTTCGATTTTTTCAAATTTTGATTTCAATTTATTTAAGAACGATTCAGTTTCATGGCGTCCCAACGCACCATTTTTTTAAAGCAGGGTTTTGCAAAGCGTTGTGACGTCACGAAATTTTATGGTTAGCTACAGGAAATAAATCAAAGTATAATCTTAAAATGAATGCTTTATTTACTTAAAAAGCTTAAAAAATTAATAAATAATGTGATTTGGTGATGAAATCGATCCATTTATTCCCAAAAATTAAAATTAAATCTCAAAGGACCATATAAGCAGATACACTGCTCACATCAATTTTATTTTTAGTTTTTTTGTGCGATCATGTGAATATTATTTAGGACAAAACTAAAACTAGGAAATATTTATTCATAAAAGCGTTGAAATGTGTTTCTTAATTATTTTAATTGCAAAGGAAAGAAAAAATAAATGATAATTTCAAAGCCTTCGATCTTTTCAAAGATAGTTGATCGACACTAGAGTGCCTAAATCAGCCATCTAATGAAAATCTTATAATTTGCAAGCTTAAATAGATCCTAGGCCTAACACAAAGTCCAGTGCCAAATTTGGGGATTGGCCCACGGAAAAAGAGGGCACAATGAGCCTAAAATTTGTATGGAATTATGAGAAATTGGGTTTGGAAGGACATTAAAACCAAGTTATGCACCAATTTCTGAAGTCCCTATCGGTTGATTTGCTTTAATTATAGTCATTGACAAAACTTTCATTATGACAAATAGTTTATCTCAAGATCCCATTTCGACAATGGTTTAGTTAAAAAGGTTTTTGAGTTTCAAAAATTAGCTTCTGATGGGTCAAATATAAAAAAAATACCTGAATGATCGTTAATCGACGCTAATTTTGAACGTTATAGCTGTATTATGATAACTCTAATCGAAACGCGTTCCTTAGATGAAATGATGAACCGTCCTTATCAAAGCTTTAGAATACTCAAATTAAAAAAAAATTAAACCTAAATTAAAAAAATCCTAAATGATTGAGAAAAAAACGGTTTTTTTTATCATGCCGAACGAAATCTACATAATTCCATACAAACTTCAGGTGCGTTGCGCAACCCTTTTCCTTAGAATAATCTGACCCAAATTTTGCATGAGACCTTGAACAACTTTGAATTTATTTAATTTTGTAACTCAGTTCAAAGTCTCTTTTGAGAGATTTTATGTGAACACGGGGTTCGATTTGGATTTTCTAGTGACATCCATTGAGGTGGAAATTTCAATAAGGGCAGTTTTTTATTAAAATAATTTAATTAATTTCTATAAAAAATGTTATGAATTTTTCAATAAAAAAAGTTAATCTATTAAGTTTACCATGTTCAAAGATTTTTTGAATCTCATTACATTTATTTCATGGAACTTATTTGGTTTGAACATAATGCCAGAAAGAAATAGAAGCTACTAGCTGTGTTTTTCATTCTAACACATGTAGATATATGAAGAACTTGATCTTTTGCAACATTTTTATTCAAATCACAGATAACTACCTGCTTTATGATTCACAAATATTTTTTTTTACAAAATTGATGAGGATTTCATTTGTTTGATAGTTTGTTTATTCTTGAATCAAGCGTTTTTAAGCGCTGTTTTATATGTTTTATTAGAAATGTTAAAAAACAACTAAATTAATGCAAAAAAAAAAAAATAGTTTCTTTCAAAACTTGATAATAGAATTCGTTTATTGAAGCACATTGTTGTGTTGAACTTGTATTAAAGAAATACTATCATAGTGTTGAAGTGAACGCCTTGAACGTTTTCGAAAAAAAGTTAATAAATTTTCGTGACGTTACAACGCATTCTTTACCCGTGTGCAACTCACAACCTGCTAAACCGATTTTAAATCTAAAAATTGCATTAAATTCCACTCAAAAAGTTTAAAGAGACCTCCAATTTTCGACAATATGTGAAATTTCAGTATTTCATAAATTTTAAAACAGTAGAATTTTCGTGACGTCACAATGCTTAAAAATAGATACCTTTATTTACGATTCTAGAGCGTAAACCTGCAGTGATTGAAAAAGATGGCTTTTTTACCATCATTTTGCAATAATTTTTTTTGACATAGCTAGATTTTTGACAAAGTTATGTTATAAATAAAGAATATTTGCAAAAATCAATTTTATTTCATACTAAAATTTTTAAATTTCAACGTTAACATACTCAATTCTATAAAAAGGTAGCTGAAAATCTTTTGATGGAAAATGACATTCAAGAAATAACCTTTCTAGCGCCATGTTATTTATTTTTGAATAATGAAAAATAAAAATCGGTTCTCCAGTTGAGGGGTGCTTGGAATGGGTCATTTATATTCAGGTTCACAATAGAGTTAAAAAAAATTTAATAGTAAATTTAGATTAAACCTGAACTACAGAATTTTAATACCTAAAATATTCATGAATGAGGGATCTAAAACGTATCTCATAAAATTCTTAACTGAAATTAATATTCCGAAATAATATTTTTTGTACATTTCAGAAATCGTATAGAAAGTCGGATACATATTCAAAGCTCAATATTTGAATTCAGATTCAGAATTCAGATTCAGAATGCAGATTCAAAATTCAGTAAAAAATTTACCTTGTCAGCATAAATTGTTGAAGAATTCAAGAGATCATGAGCATAAGATTGCTTGTTCATTGAATTTCCAAGTATGGAATTTTCAATCCAAAATAAGTTTTTACACGCAGTTTAGCTGAATATCAAAAATAAAAAATAGAATATAAGTTGATTTTCTAAGTTTTATAAAATGCGAAAACCCAAATTTTAATATAAAAAACCATCCAGAAGATTAATATTATGGAATTGATTATTTTTGGAAAATATTTGTTGTTGATGAAACATTTACCTGATTTTCACCTAAAAAAGCTATACAAAATTCTATATTTTCTCGGTATATTGTTCAACAGTATAAACACATAAAAGACCACGAGAAAATATTAAACGTCAGGCACAATAATTCGACATTTTATATTTCAGAAACCAATAGACAAAATTCTGCTTACTGCTATATGAGTAACGGGAAGAGTTGTGTTCAATTTGGTAGAGTGAGGTTTCATACTTAGATGCAAAACATTTGAATTATGTTTTTGAATGAAGCATGATATATATGTCATAATTTTGGCTTTAAGAAAAACCATATTAAAAATAAATCAATCCCATACATATTTTTATTCAAAAACTCAATCACTCTGAAAAAATGTTCTTCAAATTTTACTGAGGTAACAGCATTGTTGTTTTGCTTCATTTAACACATTCCTTTACAGTTTGAAATTTTATTATAGATTCCAGTTACGAGATATATCTTAGGGATCAAGTCATCCCAAAGATTAAGTATCCTAATTCTCCGCAACCTTTTAACTTTCCATATAAGTTGAAATAATTAGTCAATTGTGGAACAAGTCAGTCTTTAATACGGGTTAAATTGCCGAAAAAAAAGATGAATTGTGTAAAATCTTCAACCAAAAAAAGTACTGAAAATTAAATGCCCCTGTAGTTATTCAATTTAGGTTAAACATTTTTATAAAAATTCCTCAATGTTTAATTTTTTTGGTTAGTAATCATTAAACGAAACTTCTGTGAAATTATCAGAGAAACAAAACTTGAGCTTTGAGGGTTCAAAATTGAAGTTATGTTTTAATTAGGTTTAAATAACAAACGAGAACTTTGTGCAACAAGAGACGACAGCAATGCTTTTAAGTGTTATACATCGTACATGTTATACACCGCATTTTTACGTAAAATTACTCAATCACCCCTATAACTCGTGAAATTATGCAATATTGGTGCCGACCGTAGCCTAGAGAATAGTGATCAAGTCTTCAAAGCCATAGGCCATAAGATCGAATCTCGATCACGGCAGACATAGTAATATTTCTGTGGTCTGGTGGTTTGAACATTTGTGGGATATCAGCAATCATATCCTTAAAAGATGTACCTACGCCTTTGATTAACACATAAAATAATGCAAAAGAATTGGTTACAATTTATAGAATAAGGTGTTAGATGAGAAAAGCTTTAATTGCCCAATTTTTTTCTAAATCGCTAACAAGTGCTAACAACATCATAACAAAACATTTATTTTAAAATGTAGTTTTCATGATTTTAAAGATCAAATAATTTGTCAGTCTATTTTTAAATAAGAGCTTATTATTCATTTTAAAAAAGGTTCTCAAAAAGAAAACCAATGAATTTCCAGCGTTTCTTATATGTCCATTCATGCCATATGATTCCGGACAAATAGTTTTTTCACGTTAAATAAATATTTAAATAATCTAAAATTTGGTAGATATAGTAAAATTTCATTCTTTCTACCGGTTTGGTCACATTCCTTGTTGAAATACTTTTTTGGACGACTCATAAAATCTTGGATATTACCATTCTCAAAGCATCGTACCAGCATTTCATTATGATTGACTCATTTTATTAGACAAATTACGTCTATTTCTGGGAGAGTAGATCAAAAATAAACTTTCAGACACAAGATTTTTTTTTATATTCACCAATCAATTCAACAAACGTTTTATATTTGATTTCGATTGTAATGACAGGTCTTTTTCGTTTTAAGCAACACGCTCGAAAATTTTGTGTAACCAAAATTGAACAATTTTTTTCATAATTTTTTTTCTTACCAATTGATTAAAATAAATCATTCTTAGTTTTATTTACTTAATTTTTCATCATTTTTTGATAACGTTTAGTCATTTTTGTTGTTTTTTATCATGTTTAAGACACATTTAGAACTGTTTTCAGTTATCTTTAGATTTTTTGTATTTTTATCATATAAGTTATTTTTGTCATTTTGCATCTTTTTTAAGATATTTTTTGTCATTTCTATTCTTTTGTTTGTATTTGTTTTTGAGTTTTTTTGAAAATATTTATGTCTTTTAAAATTTTTTGTTATTGTTTTTTGTTGTCTCGATTATAGTTGTTTTTACATTTTTATGTCATTCGTGTTTTATATCAGAGATGAAGTTGGTGGACAGTCATTGAAAAACTTATCCAGTGTTCGAAGTTTACTCTTGGGTTCGAACTCACGGACATCCGCTCAGCAAGCAACTGACTTGCCAACTGTGCTATATCACTAGCCCCTTTTGTTATTGTTGTTTTACTTTATCAATATTCAAGAACGTAAAAACGTTTTGATGGTATTTGTTTTAATTATATTGGTCCTTTTATAGCGAAAATTATATGGTAATGTCGTTCGAAAAACCCGTTCTGATGTTTCCAACATCGAATGTTGCCAAAAAAAATTGCCAAAATCGTTTTTTAAGTAAAAAATTTCAAAAATCGTATTATTTCTTCAGATTTGGAAATTCATACAAATATTTTGGTCTGGATCAATCACAAACATCATTTTGTAACTAATGAACAATAATTGGAGGAAATTTGAAAAATCGACCATAACTTTTACAAGCCTTAAATGACGGCTTCAAATCTATTCAGTTGTGTTATTCGAGTTGAAATATTATTACTCCAGCAATTATTGAGCTATTCTGTTTTAGAAAAAAGACCTGCATTAAAGGGTTAAGTGAAATGTTCGGGATTTGAGATAAACAAACTCGAAATGTGTTTTTAATGCAACAAAATTTTTCATGATAGTCAATTCATCCATGAATGTTGTTCTGTGCGATTTCGCCTAGATCTCGATGATGGCATGTTTTGCCCTTCTTCATTCATCGAACAAACAAAGTAATTTGTTTTGATGGTGTTTCTTATTTTGAGAACGGATTGAGCTTCAAAACAAGCAATACATTATCCGGAAGATCGGGGTTCATGTAAACAAGAAGGTACTTCCATTACATACATATATTCCGGCTTCTATTCCTCCCACACTCACTCAGTACAAAAACTGCAAACGGCAGCTACATTTTTAGCCAAGTTTTGATCACCAATAAACTTTATAACTCAATACGCGAAAAGTTTAGCGCGGTTCAACAAAATGCGACCACTTTGGGTTGTTGTTGTTTTGAATGTGTACATATTGACAACGATCACAAAAATACAAGCAAGAAAGAAACTTGAGGGTGAACAAATAGTCATTATCAACTTAAATTGGTCCCGGATATAAAGGGATTAGTGGCTGCGCGAGCTAAGTGAAGCGCAAATAAAATTATGGGCACATTAAAACTTTCCTTAATTGGGTTCCGTTGGCCTCCTTCATTGGTCCTGGCCTGGTCCAAGAAGGTTCTCTAAGAGCTGGTCAACGACGATAACGAACGGTTACGATTATTTTCAGGTTTTTTTTTTTTTCGGTTGCTTCCTTCCTGTCTCCGTTTTTTTTTGGCGTTCTTCTCTCGGGTTAACCACGATCCGGATTTGCGGTCGAGATGGTCCCGGCTGTTGTTGGTTGAAGGACCTAAATTATGAACCCGAAAAGCATCGCCCAACGAGATTGCCAAATTATTTCTCTCCTTCCCTCCACCTCGTTCGACTGCCTTCAACTTCAAATGAAGGTTTACGTTTTGTTTGCCAAATTTGTGGACTCTTTCTGGGTTCAACTAAATATCAGGAGAAAAAAAAAACCCCTAAACAAACAGAGATTCATCACACATATTCTCCGGTAGAAATATGCCACGGTTGGAAAATTCATACTTGCGTACAGAAAACGACCCCGAAAAAACCTTCGTTCAACAGACGATTTTTTGTTGACCCCAACCAAGAGAAAAAAAAATTCGTTCAGCGAAAATTGAAAACAGCAATAAAATTTAATCATATGTCATACACGGATGGATTTGATTTCTCGGTTTTGCCGTTCTGTGAGCCGGTTCGTGATTAATCGGTGCTCTTTAATTATGGAAGAGTGTTTACATTGGCAAGAAGATGTTTAGGATGAGATTCCGCTAGGATTACATTGACATCTCTTGGCAGCCAACAGAGATTAATCGGATGGATTTTGGACAGACGGATCTGTAATGAGAGTAAACTTTGCAACATTCTACCACATTGTATTACACGTAGATGGAAGCAGAAAAATTATTGTTTATTTTGAATTCTGTCCACGAACTTAAGTGTATCAGACTGAACTAAATGAAATTTTTTTTTTCTTTATTTTAAGAAACTTTCAGCCTTTTGCTGGTTCGTTTCTTCTAATTGCATGATATAATTTTTAAATGTTGGTCATCGTATTAGTTGATGATGAAGAAACCACCTATAAAGTCAAAACAGGGTTCAACAAAAAAAAATTGTAATGTTCGGTGCAAGTCAGATAAAATATCGTGAAGCAGAAAAATAAATGGGAAAATATGTGTATCATTAGACTGAGTCGATTAAGAGTCATTTTTGAATTTCTCAAACCCTGGGGTCTAAAAAGCTTCGTTTTGGAACAAAACTCATCCATGATTTTTTTGCAGAATTTTAAAGTTACGTTTACATGAGTAAATTTGAACTTTTAGTTTTGTATAGGAAAATTGAATATTTTGTACTGAAAAATCAACATCATTTTTGTTTCGTCTGTGAAACCGAGCCCGCTGATGATTTTTGTGCCATTCTAGTGTATCATTGAAAAATCGACAAATAAGAGTTAAAACACCACAACCCTTTTTAAAAGACAAAAAAATTATCCAAATATATCACTGTTAACGTGCACGTGTGTTCAAAAATTGAACAAATTTCAAAAACATACTAAAGGAATGCTCTCTGCGTAAAACTTTTGTGAAGTTCAACTGTAAAAATCTTTCATCGTATTCTGCTTAATGAAAATATTTAAAATTAAACATCTATGACAATCCATTTTTATCTACTTACCTGAAATTATTCTGTAGAAATAAATTTTAATACTTTTTTTTTATTTCTCTTTACAGGTAAAATCAGAAATATACCAATCAGCAGGTTATCAGCAGGTATTATAAAATGACATCTTTGATTTCTTAATATAAAACCGGGTATGATTTCGAGTTTCACATTCTGTGATCGAAGCTTTGTCTGTCAGTCTTGAATACTTAAGAGATACTAATTTTGAAATCGTCGATGATTTAATACACAGAAACATCTTACTGGTTCTTGTGTCAAAAAAAAAAATATTTCTAAGGAAATTTGCATCAAAAATATTTATCCATCCATTTATCCAAATTGTTTTTTTTTTTTGTTTTCTCTATACGAAAATATCATTCAAATATCGTTTATTCAAATCTAAAAAAAATAGATTTCTATCTGTTTGTTTGTCTATCTGTCCCCTATAGACTCGGAAACTACTTAACCGATTTGATTGAAACTTGACAGGTGGTGCTTTGAGGCCGGGAAAGGTTCCTATTCAAGTTTGAGAACCCTCTCTCTTATCGGAAGAGGGACGGGTCCCCCAAGCAAAAGAGAAATATTTGCTTATTTGAGAACCATCCAGGCAAATGGTACCAAATTTGGTATCGGAAGGTATTCGGCTCCCAGAAATATGTTAATGAATATTTGGTACCTCTACCATTTTCCACAGGGGAGATAAATATTCAGGAGAGAGGGGGGCTCTCTTGAAATTCTTTACATAACTGAAGAATTAGTCGAGCAAATGTATCCAGATTTTACATGCGAGGGTTTATGTATATGAAAAATATTTCAATGGTTATTTGAGATCCCACTCTAATTTTAAGTAGGGAGAAAAAAAATTTAAAGGGGGCTTTCATACATTGTTTTTAATCGATAGCTATAAGAACAAATTTAACCAAATTGATATGGAAATTTATTAGAATGTGGGAAAACTTACTATGATTATTTGAGACTTTTCCCGACTTGCATTGGAAGCATACTTAGGAAGAGCATGGAGAAAAAAGACGACTGTTGTTCTAATTATTTCAGCTGGTTCTATCAATCATGAAAGCGTAGTTGGTTTTTTGGCATCCAACTATAAATATAATAAACTTTTTTACAAACTGATGATTCACCTTACGCCATCAACTATGAATATAATAGATTCAACAATAATGATATAATTGATTCAGTTGTAAATTTGATACATTGAACTACAATTGTTTGATTGATTTTATAAATTCAACTATAAATATAGTAGTTTCTACTAAATATTGCTGTTTAACTTCTCACATTCAATTTTAAAAGTGATAGATTCAATTGAAATGGTACAATTGAGTTATCTGTAAATATTGTAAATTCTGTAAATATAGTAAAGTACTATGAATATAAATAAACTATAAATATAGTAAATTAAACTATATTTTATAACTGATTGTGAAATACTTGAATAATTACTAGACATCCAAACACTAACACAGTCAAAGAATTTTATTGATTCAATCGTACTTTTAAATAAATCAACCATAGCTGTAATGTTGAATCTACAATATATTTAGTTGAAAGCCCAACATCAATCAGTATATTTTGTTAATTAATCATATTTATGGTTGAATCAATCATACAATTGTAGTGGAAGCTATCATATTTACAGTTGAAATCATTAAACCGATCATACAAATAAAGTTAAAGATAAAATAAATCTAGTTGGTCTAGAATCAATCATCAATATGATTGAATATAGGCAGAATACGGTTGATAAAACTATACTTTTTTCCGTGAGGGGATGGAGCCCATACAATTTTTGCAATATTATGAATTATGTTTCTATAATTGTTTGGGATCATTCCTTTCATTAGTTTTTAATGGGATAGAAAGAGAAGACGAGAGTCCCATACATTTTTGTTGCATAGAATGAGTCATACGAAAGAAACCACCTTTGTATGTGGTAATGAGGGTAATTGGGATGGAGAAAGGTTTGTATGGCTATTCGGGAAACGTTCAGTGGGGTGAAGAATGATTCGATAAAATTTTAAGCAAATGGGCCAAATTTGACATAGGAATGTATCTATATGGAAATAAAAACTTTCCGTTTCTCCTTTCTTTTCAGTGGGCAGTTAGAAAAGGAAAAGTTAACCCACACTTTTGTTTAATAACTCGATGATATGATTGAAATGATTGAAAAAATTTTGCACAGAAGGGATTTATTTAAGAGAAATGTTGTCTCGATTTTTAATCAGGGGAACCGTCGGAATTTATGTTTAATGACTTGGAAACTTATCAAGCAAATGGAACCAAATTTGGCATGGGAGAGGGTTTTTTTACAAGTAAAACATTTATTTTGGAAGAATTAAGGAACTTATGAATAAACTAAATCAGAGTCATAATTTAAGGTATCTACTAAAAAAATGAGCGGAAAATAACTTTTCTGTTAGGTTTTGAGGCCAGAAAAGAATATTTAATAAAATTAGAACTAATGTCTTTTGTATTGCAATTCTAAACTCAAGTTGCAACTTCCATGTCAAAGGGTTTATTTATCATGATGTTGAGATTTAAATATAAAATAATGGACAAACAAATTTAAATTTTCATTAATATTTCCATCAATTTTACAAAGTGTAGCAAAGAACACCGAGTCAGCTGGTATAATTATAAACACTTCCTTCAATTATATTGACTCTTGAATCTAATATTTCGAATCTTAAATCTTGAATCAAATTTTCCGACTCACGACTAGACTCAATGCTCTCGACTCTCGATTCTCGTCTCCCATTTTTTAACTTCTGACTCTCATTACTCGACATTTGACTCTTACTCAATATCTGACTCTCATTTCCAAAACCATAAAACTCAACCCTTGATTGAAGGTTCTTACCTCTATACCAAATCTCGAGAATCGAATCTTGTTTCTAAAATCTTGACTTTTATTTTTTTTACTCTTGACTTTCATCACTCTTCTCTTAATTCTCGAAACCACTTCAAGACACTTGACTCTCGACTATAAGCTCTTGATATTCGACTCTCGTTTGTCGATTCTCTACTTGTTTCTTCCGACTTTCGACTCTAGACTCATGGCTCTCAACGGACTGTCGATTCTCATTTCATTTCTCTACTCTCGACTCTTGGTTGTTATCGGTCGAGTTTCATTCCTTGATTCTTGAATCCTGACTTGCAACTTTTAACTCTCGGATTTCAATTTTAATCTCTTAACTCTCGACTATCAAATGTTGACTCTCCTTTCGCGATTCTCTTATTCCTTTTCGACTCTTTCTTGATTGATTATCACATTCGCTCGACTCCAACGATTTTCATTTTCCGAATCTTCAATCTCATTTCTCGACTCTGAATTCATGAATCATGAATCAGGAATCTCAACTCTCTTTTCTCAATAATCGTCCATCAATTTACAATTCTCAATCCTTAGCACTCATTTTTCGATCATCTAATTTTGATTTTCGAATCTTAACTTTTGAATCTCGATTCGATCTCTTCAGCTTCGTCAACTTTATCCCGACTCTCGACTATCGACACTCTATTCTAAACTTTCCACTGTAGTTTTTAGAGTTCCGACTTTCAACACTTAACTTTTGACAAAAAACAGCTATCTTGCGATTTCTGAATCTCATTTCCTGCCTCTCAATTTTTTGTGGAAAATTTTTACCTCTAGGCTGAATCGCGACTATCGCACCTCTTATCTGGGAATTTATTTTTCGGATCTCAATTCTCCAGACTCACCAATCTGGTTTGCCATCTCAATACACTCGTGACTATCAAAAAACGTTTCTCGACTTTAAACTCTCGACTTACAACTCTCATTCTCATATCTGGACACTAGTGTTTAAAATATCGGCTCTCGACTTAAAGCTCCTGAGATTTGACACTCAATTCTCCATTCTTGACTTGCTGCTCTCATCTCCTATCTCTAATTCTCTAATTTAAAATCCGCCGAAAATCGTCGATAAAATGAAATTACATTACAGCGCGGCTACAAACGAAATTCCAATTTTCAAATCTTAACTGTTTTCTCTCATTTTTTGATTCTCAATTTGCAACACTCGACTCTTGAAAGCCAACTCTTTTTCATTGATTTGTACTCCCATGAATAGACTCTAGACCCCCGATTGTCAACCTTCACGCATAGGCTTTTGGATCTCAGCTCTCGAATTTTGATTCTCGTATTTCGATTCTGAGATGTCATTTTTCGGATCTTGACTCTTCGATCCCAATAATACGATTCTTGACAAGCGATTCTCGATTCTTGACGATTTTTTCGACTGTCGACTTTTGATTCAAGAAGTTTTCACTTTCTAGCCTTGACACTTGATATTTTATATTGAAGAAAACTATGAAATTTCTAATAAATTCACAAATATACTTAAAAATATTTATAAATCTTCGAGAGAAGGAGATATGGACTTTTCTTCTTCTTATTTCGAAGTTGGGTTTATTTTTTGTTTTGAATAAGTCATAATCTCTAAATTATCTTGACTTTGATTAAAACTTTTTTTTAAATAATTCAATGAATCCTCATTATTTATGTCATTTAAAGTTTCAACATGGTTTTGTCCTAAATTTTTAACATCACATTTATTCACTACAAAATAGGAATGCTAAGGTAATTTTTATAAATTCTGCTGTTTTTCTCCTTTTTTGTATTGGATAGAAATTTCAACTTTGTTTCAACTATATAAGATACTTTATTCCGGATCGTGTTGCTAGAAAAAAATTAAATCAACAACAAAGAAAGAGAGTCAATTTTATTGTTACATTTTAAATTCACAGCATTATCCCCAAAAGCGCCCCAATTTTTTTTTTTAAATAAAAATTCAACTTTTTTATTGGTTTCCTCAAGCATTTTACACTGAAGAGGGTAATTGAGTTTTTGAAACACAATTTTCCGAGTCGCAGTTTCAACCTCTCGGAATGCCCTTTTGGGGAAACCCATTTCAATGTAATTGCGACCGTTAGTTAATGAAAGTTTTTCAAACGCCAACACATTACTTGCTGTTTGGGATTCGGAAGTGCCTGTCAAACATGGTTTCAAACACTTTTGACACTTCAATTTGCAAATTTTTAATTTTTCTGTAAGCTGAAATGAATTTCCGCCAATGTCTTTTTCCGCGGGGAAATAAGTAAAAATTCAAAGAGAGTTGAATTTGTTTTTTTTTGTTATTCCGTGCGACCAAAGTGCAAAACAACATCCGTGAGTTTGGTGGCGAGTTTTGGTTGTCTGCAACATCATTTCCTGTTTGGTTTCGAAAAAGTTAATCCGGAACGTTTGAATTTTCGATCAAAGGTGGTGAGGGAGGAGTAAAACTGGATTTTGTGGGATGTATCAAATCCAATTTATTTATAGAATAAACATTCAAAATAGTATTGAATAATTGACTCGGTCTCGAATATTGATCAAAACATCTACTGAAAGTGGTGTGGAGTGAATATCCTTTTGAATGTCTCTCAGAGGATCATTCCAAACCGATTCAAATTTCCGGAACCCCTGGAGGTAAATTATCAAACCATATAGGAAACCATTTTGCTGTCTCGCCCAAATTGCAAAATCGATTCCCAAAGTCGAACCGAGAATTGACTTAAAGCCCGTCTTTCATCTGTGGCATTAAGCTTCCATCTTTCTGGGCAGCAAGAAGTTATAGCAGGTGTCGTCGTAAAATCTCAATCCTCCGACGAAAATGTGTAAATTATCAACAGAACCCCGACGGCACTTACGAACAAACGGTGTCCCGAAATCAGACAACAAATGGACCCTCGAGAAGAAGGACCGGGAGGACAATATTCTTGTCACGACCATTAAGGAAGAGAGAGCTTTCGAGAGAATTGAACCCACTTGGCCCCGAAAGAAGACCCTTCCAATAAATAATTTGCCCCGAAGCCGGAATTCAGGCAAATGATCGCCCTTTTCATTTGTCTTTCGCTGTTTCGTTTTGTTGTGTTCTACGGGATCCCTATCGTTTGGAGATTTTTTCTAACTTCGGTATAATATTTCAGAAAAGAGTTCCTTAAGGATAAATTACTATTGGTTGAAAATGATTGTTGATGTTTTTTTTATTCCTTCCCCATTTGTTTGATTTATAGAAGTTAATTTAAGGACAGCTTGAGGTGCTACAAGATAACATTTAAAAATGGAATGAAAAACTACAGAAATGGCAAGACATGACAAGACATGACAAGACATGACAAGACATGACAAGACATGACAAGACATGACAAGACATGACAAGACATGACAAGACATGACAAGACATGACAAGACATGACAAGACATGACAAGACATGACAAGACATGACAAGACATGACAAGACATGACAAGACATGACGAGACATGACAAGACATGACAAGACATGACAAGACATGACAAGACATGACAAGACATGACAAGACATGACAAGACATGACAAGACATGACAAGACATGACAAGACATGACAAGACATGACAAGACATGACAAGACATGACAAGACATGACAAGACATGACAAGACATGACAAGACATGACAAGACATGACAAGACATGACAAGACATGACAAGACATGACAAGACATGACAAGACATGACAAGACATGACAAGACATGACAAGACATGACATGACTCTTGACTCTTGACTCTTGACTCTTGACTCTTGACTCTTGACTCTTGACTCTTGACTCTTGACTCTTGACTCTTGACTCTTGACTCTTGACTCTTGACTCTTGACTCTTGACTCTTGACTCTTGACTCTTGACTTTAGACTTTTGACCCTTGTCTTTTGGCTCTCGACCTCTGATTTTCGATGTTTTTCCTGCGATTTTTTACTATTGACTCTTTACCGTCGACATTGTCATCGACTCTTGAGTATCAACTCTTGACTGTCAACTCTTCTCTATCGAATGTCGGCTCGGCATTCTCGATTATTGGCACTCGATTTTTGAAATTTTTCCTTCAAATTTGAACTGTCGACTCTGAATTCTTATCGCTCATCACTCCTCTTCTCTCAATTTTCAAATCAATTGACTTTCGATTTGCATCTCTTGAACATGGACTCTGAACTATCGACTTCGACTTTTGAATATAGAAGTGTTTAAATATTTCGAATGAGCATATTAAAGTTCACTACGCTCTCTCATTGCTGAAAAACACTTTGCTATTTCGCAACTCAGCGATTAAGCTCTCAGCTATCATTTTTTTACAAACCTGTGAATATTTTTAACAGCAATTTAAACACTTCATTCCGGGGCAGACAGAATCGATCCATCAGAGGCCGCTGAATGCTTCCAATTTAAAACACACATTTGAAATTTTCATTTCCGCTACGCGCTAGAGCAGGTTAGCAAACACAAGTGCTATTTGCTTTAATCGTAGTTCATTTTTCATGGCTGTTTCCAATTTTCACACTCAACGTCACATTTTTTGGCCAGGATATCTTGCTCTCAGCCACCGTAAGATGACAAGCAAGGGGGAAACATACGGACGTGCCCGGGCCAGTTTTCCGGGATATTTCTACAGCGTTAGGCAGAGTTTTTTTTGCTTATCTCTGTCTACGTTTAAAGGAAAATCGCTTCAAGCCATTCGAGGAACGATGAGTTCAACACGGTTATAAATAAAAGCCAACCTCATTCTGGGGCACAGCAAAGACAAGCAAAGCAGGAGGAAAAAATGTGTTCCTTCAGACAACGAAATCGTCCCTTTGGAACTGTTTTCTTGAAGTTTTGGCACTTGAGCTGAGAAAAATTGTGCCATTTTCATCGAGTCTCAAGTTTCACATCAAAAAGGACAAACTGGGGCGTCCAAATTGGCTAAGCTCGACGATCCTGCTGCTGTTGCTGTGTCTAATGTCCTGTGATTGTAGGGCTGGCGGTCTTGTTGTTGTCGATGTTGTTTTAGGTAAAATTTTCACAGATGACACGACCAGGTCATCTTTTCCCGCCGGTTGTTAGGACAAACTTTGTCCGGGGCCCGCTACAAGAAACTTTGAGTAACGAGCGGACGTGATTGTGCGGGAATTGTACGAGAATTTGCTAACAAACAAAAACCTGAAATGATAAAGTGAGTGAAGGGCAAGTTTTGGTGGCCTCGACTTAACTAACTTCTAGAACCGGAAATTGAGGACATTCCCGAAAACGCGCTGGAGAAAAGTTGCTCAACGGCTTTCCCGATCGCTTTATGATTGCGACTGTCAAGATTGAGGTGTAGATGTCTAACTTTGCCGCTTCGGTTCAGATTTCATCAATTCGGGCGGAAATGTTTCCTAGAGAGAAGAAAATGGAATGAGTTTCTGGGAAAAACAAATTTCCCACTTCTGTGGAACTGTGGCAATGCAGTTGTTCGAGAATTCATGAATAAATTGGGAACAAGCTTGCTTCTATGCGTCGGAAACATTTTTCATAAAAGAAAAATCCGCCTTGTTGGTTAATTTTTAAGATAAAATTCTTTCATACATTAAAAAAAATACAATAAAAAGGAGAGGCATAGAAAATATATTTATTTTTGGAGTACCTGCAGATTTTTGAAACATGAAAAAACAGCAAGAAGTTGAGAAAGGAGAGCCTGAAGTCAATCGTCTAGCAAGAGTCAAGAGTCAAGATTCAAAAGTCAAGAGTCAAGAGTCAAGAGTCAAGAGTCAAGAGTCAAGAGTCAGGAGTCAAGAGTCAAGAGTCAAGAGTCAATAGTCAAGAGTCAAGAGTCAAGAGTCAAGAGCCAAGAGTCAAGAGTCAAGAGTCAAGAGTCAAGAGTCAAGAGTCAAGAGTCAAGAGTCAAGAGTCAAGAGTCAAGAGTCAAGAGTCAAGAGTCAAGAGTCAAAAGTCAAGAGTCAAGAGTCAAGAGTCAAGAGTCAAGAGTCAAGAGTCAAGAGTCAAGAGTCAAGAGTCAAGAGTCAAGAGTCAAGAGTCAAAGTCAAGAGTCAAGAGTCAAGAGTCAAGAGTCAAGAGTCAAGAGTCAAGAGTCAAGAGTCAAGAGTCAAGAGTCAAAAGTCAAAAGTCAAGAGTCAAGAGTCAAGAGTCAAGAGTCAAGAGTCAAGAGTCAAGAGTCAAGAGTCAAGAGTCAAGAGTCAAGAGTCAAGAGTCAAGAGTCAAGAGTCAAGAGTCAAGAGTCAAGAGTCAAGAGTCAAGAGTCAAGAGTCAAGAGTCAAGAGTCAAGAGTCATGAGTCAAGAGTCAAGAGTCAAGAGTCAAGAGTCAAGAGTCAAGAGTCAAGAGTCAAGAGTCAAGAGTCAAGAGTCAAGAGTCAAGAGTCAAGAGTCAAGAGTCAAGAGTCAAGAGTCAAGAGTCAAAAGTCAAGAGTCAAGAGTCAAGAGTCAAGAGTCAAGAGTCAAGAGTCAAGAGTCAAGAGTCAAGAGTCAAGAGTCAAGACTCAAGAGTCAAGATTCAAAAGTCGATTTTCAAAATAAGAATTCAAAAATGAAGATTTGCGAGCCGAATATCGACAGTTGAGAGTATATTCTTTTTAACATCTTCATTTCAAATGTTTTACAAAATTTTTTGTGTGTCAATAATTTCTTGATGTGCCTTTTTTCTAACCATCTTCAATTGTTTTTCATTTAAACACACGCATAAGTTCTTCTTAATGTGAATAACATGCAGAGATAAAGTTGTCCATTTATGCAAAACCGAGCATCCGATTCCGATCGACATAATGGATAAATTTGAATAAAATATGTTGTATCAATTTGAGAAATGACATTTACCTTTTCCATATCTCCATAATGGGAAATGATATTCCATAAACGAGCCTCCAGAAATTAAAGGACCAGTCCATAAAGCGACCAGCTCCCGGGATCATAAATGTGAAATGTGCGTGGCGTGGAAGCACCTGACTTGCTCGGGAAACCAGGAAAAAAAATGGCCACAACTCACATGTCACCCTCGATTGCAAAGTCAAGAGGTCGTAAAGCTAAAAAGTGCCACACCGGAACGTGTATTGCTTGCTTTTCGAATAAATCAAATTTTTTCTGGTTATTATTTTTTGCCACTTATTCGCCCTGAAGGCGTCCAGAGTCGGTCGAAAGTGCCACTGCTGCTGGCTGAGTGTCCGTCCATCGTTGGTGGAAATTTTTATTTCGGGTTTTTTCCAAGGGCCAACCAAGTTTTAACCGAGGCAAGGATACGGTTCCGTGACTTTTGTTTACCCGATGCGTGAAGTTGGACACGCTTGACGGAGGTGGGTTTGCCAGGGTTTCAATATCGGAACCATTTTCGTTCGAGAACAGTCCGAGGAGCTATTGGTGTCGGGAAATGGAAACGGGACTTGACCTTGCCGTTCGGTCCTTTCCGGCTGAGGTGATTCCGGTGAATGGGGTTTCTGTAGGTAGCAAAAGGTGCTGATTTCTTTTTTTGACATCAAAGGTGTAAGAATGGTACTGAAGCATTACAGTTAGTATGAGTTTCCAAGTAAACAAAGTCCAATTTAATAATTCAGAATGAGAAGCATTCTAAATCTTTCAAAGATTCAAATTATTTGGTTTATGAAATTTTTTTAAGATCTAGCATAGAATTAATCACTCATGATAAGTTTTCTCACATAGATAATTACTTTTTTAACAAGTTTAAGGTTAGGAATTTTCAAAAGAAATACCTGGTGCTAAACGAATCTGTTAACTGATTTGAACTCGTGATTATATGTTCAGCATAATAATTTCTGAGAAAGTTGAACGTTTCAAATCTAAGCATTCTAAAAACTCGAATTCATTCGACTATTCGATTACCAGAATATTTTGACAACAATAAATAGTAACATTCACAGTTTGTTTTATGATCAGTAACTTTATTTATTTTACTTCTTCAACCGAGAGTGTGGACATTTTATCCCAGCTATTTTCAAGACAACTTATTTAAGGAACGATAGTTTTTTGCATATTATAGACTGTTCCAGAAGTTATAAGCACACTTTCAAAAAAAAATGTTTTATTAAATTTTATTCATTTAATTTGACTAACTGTATCTTTATTTGTGTTCTACAAAACACTGTGATGAAAATCTTGAACCATAATCCAGACTTCGGACTTTTCCTCGAACATGACTCATAAGCTTCTGCACAGTTGCATTACCCACCATTTTCACCACTTTTTGCCAATCCTTTTTAAATTTTCCAATATTATCAGCTGGTTTCATGTATTTTCGTAGCTTTTTTTTGGTCAAAGCCCCAAAATTCTCGATAACCCGTGCATCGGGGCAATTTGGCGGATTCATGTTTTTTGGCACAAAAACAGACATTTTAGCTTTTGTTTCATCCTAGTGTGTCTTTGGCGTAATGACATGATGTCAAATTGGGCCAAAATATAATGCTTTTGTAGGCATTTCTTGACATAGTTCTGGGTGTTCATTGTTTTCGATGTGACTTACGGGCTAGATATGTAGCTGCACTCGCAAATTGCCTGCCACACCATCCTTGTCCTTGCGTACAGTGAAGTATTATGGCCCAGAAAGGGTTTTATTGTCTAATTTCTCATACGTTTCATCGTCCATGATAATGTACCCAGAGCTTTTGCAAAACATTGAATCATACAGTTTCCTAGCTCTTGGTTTGACAGAAGCGGCTTGATTTGTGTTCCTTTTAGGTTTTTTTTCTGTTTCTGATACGTCTTGATCCCAAGTCGTTCTATAGCACGCATCATGTGAGACGTCCAGGACCCAACTTTTCTCGCCACATCCCGAACGGAAGCCGATGGTTTCTGTTTGTAGGCATCCCTGACCTTTTTGACGATAGCAAGACTTACAGGATCAGATTTTCGACCACTCCTCGGTGTCGAATCCGCCGTTAAATCCTTTTTCTAAGCAGCTCACAACATTTTTAATCTAGCACATCTGTATTCACCAATAGTCGAAGAACAACTGACTCTCCTGTTCGCACGCTCGTTTTTAAGCTTTTTTTTTCCTCAGATTTAAGCTTTCTTTGCCTTGAGAGCATAGGAGATGAAAGCTCAAATCTGAAGAAAAAAGCTTAATTCTGTCAAAAAGGGAGAAATCTGAGGGGAAATCTGAGAGATGTGCCCCACACGGTTTGTATAACATTGCAGGGATGTGGTTACTCACCATTCTAAGTTGATTATGATATTTGTGATTTTATATAAGTATGTTTTATAAACTAACTTCATCAACTCTCTACACTCTGTTCATCTTCAAATGTACAATGTTCAACATATTTTTAAATAGCTGTCCGTACCGCTCAGACGCTCACATAATCTTCTTTGACCAATTTTCTCAATGAGATTCCACTCGAATTAGACCACTTGTGCACGATACTTTTTCTCTTCTCCGAAGTAAGATCACGCATTTTGAAATGTTATCACAAACTAAATGTGTATTTGATGATATTGGCGATGGGCGCGCTCGCAATCCCGGTATACTATTTCTAATGTGTTAAACAGAGAAAGGAAAAGTCTTCACTCCAATTTCACTCCGATAAGCTGTCATTATTATGGAAATCTGTGTAAAGCCTAGTCCACACTAGGAAACGGTTCATCTCTAGACGGTCTCAGCGCCTCTCATTTTTTTTCGGGAGACACTGAGACCGTCTCAGGTTTCCAACAACAACAACACCAAAGTTCGTCTCATAACACAGTTCATGTTGCCTAGTGTGGACTAGGCTTAAGAGTAAAGAGCCAGATTTATTCTTATCAGCAGGTCCAAGCCCAATTACGTTTAGAAATATGTAAACAAAAGGACGCAGCCAGTGGAATTCGAAAAAATCTATTCGATTCAAAATGGACGTTAACAATAGGTGTGTTGGAACAGTCTATGATATGTGCATGTTTTCATGATTTTTCATACATGCTTCAATTCTTTAGTCTGTTGAGGAAGATGTTCCTCGTAGTTGAGAGCTTTTTACGAACTTTTACAAGTTCTGCATTCGATGGAACCACAAGTTTGCTAAGGAACGACAAGTTTACCATTGACAGCCATAAGAAAAAAAACTAACGGGATTTGACCTTACGACAATTCGAACTAAAAAGTGCTATAATTTTGAAGAACTCGAAGATCAATTACAAAATATTTCGTATTTTTCCGCCATAGTTTGTTAAAAAAAATGTGTGAAACTGCATCTTGATATAAAAACAAATTTGAAGAGCAGTCGATCTATATGCATAAAAGTTGACATGAATATTTTTCAGATGTCCTCCCACTATTCTCCATTTTTGTGGTTCTTCCAACAGATATCTGCGACTTGTCTATTTGTTTATTTTAATTTATTTATTTTATTAATTTATAATGCGGCCCTTCCAACACACCAATGAGTGTATTCGAAAAAAAAAACGCAACAATTTGTTTTGTGAATAACCATTGAATGCATAAATTGAAATTGACAACATTTTAATGTAATACTTAGGTATACAAGTTTACAATTTGATGAAAATCTGTCAAGTGAATTTTGAGATATCGTTCAATACAAAAACCTTTCAACCAAATTTATTTTGTAGGATCGTGAAAAATTCAACAAAATCCCAGTGGGAGACCCAAAACAGCTGGAAATCAACTATCCGACCAGATTTCATATGATGAATTGTTCCAAAAATCCTAGAGGATTTAACATTCATTCTTATTTCACTATTCATGAAGTAAAGATGACTGATTCCTTGAGGGTAAGGAATGGTAGAGTTTTTATCAAGCGAAATACGAGAATTTTGATTGGAGAAGTGAAAAAAAAATGTTTGTCTTTTTGTCAAGCTGATAGATAAACACGAACACAAACACATACAGGATCACAATGAAACATGAGGTTTCCTTGAAGAGATTCTTTTTTTTTTTTTAACTATAAGCGTACATCTTTCGAGGATATGATAGCTAGAATCTTCCAAATGTTAAAACCACCAACCCACAGAATGTGTACTATGTATGCCGTGACCGGGATTTGATCTCATACCCTCTGGCTTAGAATACTTGAAGGCTATCCTCTACGCCACGGGCGGCGGCTTAATCATATGATAAACAGGTCTGAATTCGCTTCTAAAGGGTGAAAAGCTGTTCACCGAAAAATAAAACAAAATACGGAGGTCAAAAAGTTCGCAACATATTTGAACCGCTAAGGGGAGAGATTTTGAAAAAATATAACCCTAAAGCAAACATATTATAATCAACATTGGTAACTCTCAGCATGCTTCATATACTTCAGCAAGAACATGCATATCAGCACCACCTCCTGGACAAAGTTCTTACTAGAAGGAAATTTCAAGCATTGAGGTACTGAGGAAACTCTGAGCATTCTACCGTGGGTTCGCGTCTTAACTACAAAAGTTCGTGTTTGAACTTACATTTCTATGACCACTCAGAAAATTTTGTTTATGTTTTATTTTCAACATAAGAATTTCAGCCTACTCCAACTTTTCTTCGTGTAGCTAAGTATGTTGCTATGGTTCTCAATTTGTGTTGTTTTCTGCCGAATGGAAAAAAGGTCTCGACTGACGGAGTTTGCTAATAAATCTACAACGGACCCGAATGCAAAAAAAGGTCCTAAATAAATATAAACAAAAAAAAAATAAATCTACAATTTGAGATTCTAATGTCATTTGAATTGGAATAATCATTGATGGAAATTTCACTTTTGGACAATACTGAATACATATTTCATAAAAGAAATCATAAGAAGTAGAGATGTACCGAATAGTGGTATTCGGCGAACGGCCGAATACCGAATATTGACCTTTTTAACTATTCGGCCATACGAATATTCGGCCTTTTTTTAAGTAGAGGTCTCTTTGATTTTCAAAATGTCACCATTAGCTGAAAGGACATCAGATGACTTATTGCTTCTAGGACGTTAATCACAAAAGAGATTGGGTTCCGCTGTGAAATCTGGGACAAAACAAAAAAAAAAGTGCCAAACTATTTGAAATTGCTTTTTTAAACCAAGTCAGATGAATGTCTAATTTTGTAGTAATCAAAATAGATGCCAAAAAGAACAAACCTTAAGCATACAATACTTTCCACGTATCCACACAGCCGGGTCTGAACGATTTTGTGAAGGAAATAAATTATTGAAATTTTATGTTTTCATCGAATTACAACAGGAGAATTCAAATCGTATCTTACGAATTAATTTTACTTTAAAAAATCATTTTGAAACACAAAATTTAAAAAATTTCAAAGAGACATTTGATATTTAAAATATGATTTATAAAATAATTTTAATAAACCCGGGTAAAATCTGAAAAGTTTAAAAAATATGAGGCCATCCTGGTAAGTCTTACCGTTTTTCGAATTCTTTATTTGGTTTATGAGCAGGCCAGGATATATCAATAAAATTGGGAATAAACGATAATCAAAGCATAAAGCTATCTACAGTGAAAATTACACGGAAACATCCAAAATGTTTTACTGATACCAAAAGTTTTTGATGATTTTGAAGCTTTTTCAACATTACTTTTGGATATTTTATAATTTTTCCAACATCAGTTGAAAAATTTAACAAGTCTGTTCTTGTATAAATTCAATCAAACAAATATTCGGCCTATTCGGCCAAATACTTAGCTCAACTATTCGGTGAGCCGAATATTCGGCTTAACGGTTTTTTGGCGGTATTTGGCGCCGAATATTCGACCAACCGAATATTCGGTACATCTCTAATAAGAAGGCAACAATTTACTAAGTAAATTGATCTTAAAATCTGCTCTACAATATGATTTTAAATTTATTGTTGATTATCTGGAGCACGTTTGGTAAATGGAAATCAGCATTACACTTAAAATGAATAAATTGGTAATGGAAAAAATTCTTCGTGTAGAATTAGCTCTTTTTAATACTTTTCATTTAGGCACATCTGATTTTTTTAAAACTCCAAAACTTGTTGAACCGATAAATCAAAATCATATTTTGAGTATAAAATTTATTAACGAAGTCAACTTACTTATCATGAAAGATATTATGAAAAAATATTAGATATACTTGTGTTGTATTAAATATAATTATCAGATCGGGACACAAAGTTTTGGTGATGAGCTTAACAGTTTTCACCAGAAGCTTTCGAAATTTAGTCTAAGGCAACTTAGGTCTTCTCGATAGCATTTATTCATGTTCGAAAGAACTTTCCTCACATGGAGGCGCGTTTCATGTGTCCTTCAAGTTTCTGGGGAGTGAGGAATATTCCTACTATTATTATATTTGGTCAGATCGAAGGTGACAAAAAATTTATAATTAGAACAAAATTTAAAAAATCTGTGAATTCTGTTTAAATTTTAAAAAAATATGCGTTTAAAAGCCTATTAATTGAGTATCAAATAGGTAAAAATTGGTTTGAATTTGAAATTTTCTTCTGTTAGTAAAAATCAAATTTCAAAATCTTAAAATATCTGTTTTTCCAAAGGCTCGCAAACAAACAGCTCTCCTGGTGATAGCAAATAGCATTTAGAAGCAAACGGGTTGTTTAATGTGAAAGAACAACTTTTTTTCTTTGTATATGAACAGTTATACTGCTATTTTTTTTTACAGTTATTCAATGGTAAATTTAACACGATATTTAACACGTTCGTCGCCACGGCACCCATATTTGGGTGACGGGTGTATTTCCTGGGGGGCCCCGTCACATCAAAAAGCGCTCTCTCACTTGAGTTTACCACTCAGATTCGCCACACCCCGGTAAATTTGAATCGGCAGAAAGGTAACTCAAATCGCCAGAGGGATCGTAACGATCTCTCTGACGATTTTGCATCATCACATCGTTAGAGAGGAACACACCATACGCGTGCCTTGGGTGAGTGCCACGAATTAAGCTAAGACACGCCCTCCAGAGAAACACACGAACACAATCCGAATCGTTTTTGTATGTTTCCCTTCGAGATGCGTGGTTGCCTGCCTGAGAAGTCGACTGCTACGATTGAAGGCACAAATATAAAAAAAAAAACACGGGAATAAAATGCGTGCACACCGTACGAGTGTACGATTCGAACTGATTTCACATGTACGCTTTCGTATTCGTTGCCTCTAGTATCTCGGCAGGACAAACCGAATAAAAATATTTGCGTACTTGGAGTGTCGCCGGTTAACGTTTTATTCTAAGTTCGGTGACTCAACTCTCAATTTTTTGCATGCTCTGTCGATTTCTGAGAGGACGCGCTTACTGGGACGTTTCAAATATGGGAACTCTCCCTCTTTGCTTTCTATCTCTGAAAATTTCTTTGGGCCCGACTAGTGAAACTACCAAAATGAGCGTGGCGACGAACGTGTTAAAAAATAAGGAAATTTTCCAAGAGTAAGCCTGTATTGAACAAATGGATAGGAACCCTATCAAATCGTTAAATTTTAAGAAAAAATGAAAATGGTTACAGTGGAAGGGCCTAGGGGAATGTGTGAAGGATTTTATTTTCATTTGTATTTTGAAGCTCGAACTATTTAGCAATTATTATAATTTTTGCCCCTAAATGTAGGCAGCATCATTGTTCTTTTTTCAATTATAAATATTTTTAAAATAAAACGTAAAAAATCAAAGTTAAATTGATAAACTAATATTTGTAAATAAAACGAAGATGTTTTGTACCATTCATGATCAAGAAAAACTCATAAAAACCGTCAGAATAGAGACTGATAAATAAATGTCACCCCAAACCATAAAATTCTGAACAGAGACGAAAACGATTTTTAAATAAAATTTTAAGTAGTCTAATGAATTTCTGCATCCATGTTCAATGTTCATAAGAGTCAAGTACTGGTTTTAAAATATTCAACATGACACGTTTCTCTTAACAGAAAAAATAATCGAAATATATTGAAAAATTGATCAATCTTACCCCGGATTACGGTACTCAATGGAAAAAAGATGTTGTTTCAAATTATCAAAGAACCATTTATTGTATCCAAAGGTACTCCCATGTCACATTTGTTTCCATTTGCTCGATTAGTTCTCGAGTTATGCAAAAAAAATTTAACGGAGCCCCTTTCTCTCCTTTGTATCATCCCACTGGAAGGAGGCTGGAGGCAAATATTCATAGAAATATTCTTCGTAAATACTCAAATACCCTACCAAGCGAAGTTTGGTTTCATTTGCTTGATAAGTTCGCGAGTGGTAAAAAAAATGGTATGAGTGCACCCTCCTACCATAAAATTTCCCCACAGGAAAAACAGAAGGTTCTCGAAAAATCATAGAAACGTTTCCCGAATCCAAATACCTTCCCATGCCAAATTTAGATCCATATGATTTAAAAGTTTTCCAATGATACTGAAAATGTAAAGGAGCCCCCTCACCCCTTTCTATCTCTCCAAAAAAGGAGAGAAACGTATTCAATATTCATAGAAACCTTTATTGTACACAAATACTCCTCCAAGCCAAATTTGGTTCCACTTGCTCGAATAGATTTCAAGTTATGCAATAATATCTCCACAGAAAAAGAAAGTGCTCAAAAAAGACCATAGAATCACTTGTGTGCGAATACCTTCCCTTGCCAAATTTGATTCCAATATCTTCATTAGTTCTCGAGTTCTGCGGAAAATTGTTAGCGAGCCCCCCCTATCCCTTTCCTCTCTCCACACTGAAAGAAAAGAAGGGTATTGAATATTCGTAGAAACATTTCTCGTATTCAAATACCACCCCATACCTAATGTGATACAATTTTCTTGATTGGTTCTCGAGTTATGCAAACAATTGTCATTTTTTTGGGAGGCTTCTCCCCCCTTTAGGAGATAGGGAGGGGGCTCAAACCGTTATAGGAACCTTTCCCTATCTCCACTTCCTCCACCTACCAAGTTTCAAGCAAATCGGTTCAGTAGTTTCTGAGTCTATAAGGAACAGATAGGCAGACAGACAGATAAAAATCCATTTTTATTTGAATAGATTTTTGGTATCGTGAATATTTCCAGCTAAATTTGAATTTAAAAAAAAATCCCACTTCCTTCGCACGGGCGTGTTAAAGTACTTCACATGATCAGACTATTGTAATGAAACCCCATTTAAAGTTATGGAATGATTTTCATTAAGTTTTAAAAATTTTCGAGCAAATATTTTTTTCTAAATGATACTTAATTTTGCCATCAAAACCTGCTAGTAAAATTCATAATCATTATGCCCGAATAAAGATGAAACAATGCCAAAATTTAGGTTCAAATTTTCATATACGGATACCAAAGGTAAACCAAGCGTAGATTTCACTGAAACCTTAGTGATACCTATATATTATATCGCCTCAAAATTAGTTTTGAGAGCACAACGATGCTAGTTTTAGGTATCAAGTTTGGCATCGGTTAGTTCTTGAAACTTCTTCAGAAATGGGGGTTAAATGACTACATAAAACATTTTTTTTAACAAATCATGATAGCAATATGATACCTGTTAGGTATCAAATCGAGCAAGGACTGTAGTTTGCTTTGCAATAAAATAAGAATTTGCGTTTTTGTGCTTTCCTTTTTACTTCCGTGCCACCATCATTTTTGTACCAACCTAACGATCATCATTGAGATAGAATACAAGCAAGATGTCAGAGGACGATCACGCGTTTTTAATTCGCTCCCGAGAAATACTTTAAATTAAGTAATTTAACCCGTGTATTTCACCCCGAAAACGGTGCAAGTGCCTTTCAAGCATTCCGTGGACGATCCAATAGTGGATTTACCGTCACTCGTTTGTCAAAGTGGACATTTACCCGTGAGATAACATTTGCCCATACTTGGTGCTCCCGAATTGTGCTTGATACCCGCTGGAAGTGCAAATCATCTGCCCGCCCCGCAATCCAAGTGATTAAAGAATCCCGTTCGTGCATCCCGACAACCCGCAAACCCGTAATCCCGTCCCGAACAATACCTTAATGAAACCTATTTTAGCCATGACAGAGAAATTAACACTTAATAATGCGCACAATATGTTGGTAATAACTGAATTTGTTATTTGTTTAAAGTGAATTTTCTTGAAAACGAACACACAAATATGTGATCTCGGTTTAACTTAATGTTTCTTTGAAAAGGTGTAAATTCTACTATGTGTGCCGTGACCGAGACTCGATCTCCTGACCTATTGCTAAAAAGAGTTAAACGCTATCCACTAGGCCATGGTCGGCGGCGATAAAATTCAAATTTAAATTCAAACATGTTATAAATGGGACATTAAATCATGCTATCATTTTGATCTCATTTTTTTCTAATTTATGAAGGTCAATAAAATCGTAATGATGTTGTTGTTCAGTTGGTGTAGTAGAATCAACGCCTTAGTGTGCCTGTGGCTTAAAATTTTTAAATAAAGACAAAAAAAGCACCTTAGTGTGCTATGCTAAGCCGTTAACAATTTAAAGAATCCAACACTAAATTATGCTATGATTTTAGCTTTGATAGCTCATAAGGGCATGTGTTTGCTATCAAAGACTACTCGGGTAGTGTTTTAGGCTTATGAAGGTATATTTAACTGAGCTTTACAAGCATTGGGAGAAATTTTCCACATTTTCAAACAGTTTAAAAAAGAATTTAATATTTTTATAATCTTCTTTGTATTCCCCCGAAAGTTTTGACCCTTGGCTGCAAGCAAACATGAAAACTGAAATCAAAAAATCATTAAATTTGAATAACTATACAATTTACAATTGACACATTCATATTAAAACCAGCATTTTCATTGTTTGAGCTCGGTCAAAGGTCAATATCTTTATTTGATTCATGTATCAAGAAAATTAAGGAAATGTGGTTAAGTGTATGAAACCAATTCATTTTCGCCGCCTGCAAGTGACGTGCCTACCTTCTCCGGTTTTGGGTAAATAAAGTGAACAACAACACCGATGTTTACTGAGGAAAATGTGCCATGCATATCCATCTCTCCGAAACCGGAACAGGAAAGCCGCCGTCGCCGAGCCGGAAGATGTCTCGGATGATGTCACACGCCAATGCGTGTGCCATTCTCCTTGTTTCTGCCTAAACTCTTTTTCGGCAAGGAGAGGAAGTGTTTTTTTTTCTTCGAAAGCAAAAAAGGGAGAAAAATTAGAGCCCGACAACCCCGGGGTTGGGTGGAAAGGACCCAAAATAATGAAATTAGTGTGTACACATCGTTTGTGTGGAATGTCAAAATTCTTCGTGACCTGAAGAGTGGCAAGCTACTTCTTCTTGGAGGTGGATTTTTTTCCCTTTTTGGGGTTTGTGAGCGCAATAAGCCTTAGTGGGAAGGTACAACCTTCTTCGGGTATAATGATCTTGTTTGTCTCAGATACGGATGGAAGATGGCCCACGGAGGAGAGTTTTTGATGAGGGTTCGCCATTGATAGCATCCGGCCGAGTCAGATTAGAAATAAACTTGATTCCAGTCCAGCAGGACGACATTCATCAGCGATAACGGATTGTTTCCTGGATTAAAGTTGAACTTCTGACGGCTGACAGTGAGGGGATTTTTTTCTGTATAAGGATCCGGGAAAGTTGAAATCTTTTTAAAAGAACTTTTCAATTTCTTAGAAATGGGAAACTTAGTGTAAAGAAGATTGTTGTATTGATCCTTCTTCATTAATAACTTCATAATTGGCGAAGATGTCTCCATACTTTTTTTAGAAAATTTCTTCAAATTTATTCAAACTTAAAACGGAGCATCACTGTTTGAAATATTCGATTGAGATATCGCTCGAGTTTACCTTAAAATCAACAAAGGGGAGAATTCAAAAAGCGCGCCCATTTCTTCAGTTTTCAGACATTGGGGCGTGCTTTTTCAAATTTATTATCGTGTTAGTTCATGCGCAATGATTAATGGAGGGTCATAAAAGTAACAACGGTATGTGTATATTTTCTTCATTATTTTTTCATTTTCTTATCACACTCCTGCCTCAAAATTGCTGTATCTTGGAAGCCCGACCTTTGATATACGATTTGCGAGCAAAAAATTACAGGTCTGGGATCAAGAGAATCAAATTTTGTTTCCCTGGAATTTTTTCCGATTTTTTCTTTGAAAACCCGGTCCCAGTCAATAAATTCACATTAGCTCTAAGCTAGTGAGGGTCTACTACTAAAAGAAACTCACTACAAGAAAATTATGTTTATATTTAAATTTCAAATTCTTATAGATTGATTGTCGTATTAAATCCTCGTTTCATTAACTGCCGGTCCCAATTAAACAACTTCTAAGCAGCGAACCCAAACTCGCAAGACTAATCGACTTAAAAGTTTTCCTTTAGAGACAAAACATTCCACCCCCATACTTTCAGAAGATAAAATCAACTTGAACGCTAATGATTTGCTCCGGTGAGTAAGTTGTGAACTCCCGTATCGAGGACTCTCGTCGAGTAATTATAATCGTTTGTGAGGAATAGTAAGTAGGAAAAAAGTCACAATGCCAGTAGCTCATTTTTGTCTGCCAGGAAATTCGTCAAGGCGAAAGTTTAATTTTCTTACACCCGGAGGACAAAATCAATAACTAACTGGTTCGTTTGTTTCCAGTCGCTGATGCAGATCAACCGGGAATGATGGGAGCAAATAAATTAAATCTTTGACATCGCAGCCCTCATGATGATAATGAACTGGGAGGTAGCGAATCGAGATTTTATCATCAATAAGCATTAAAAGTTTTTCGAAATTTCAAGGCATTTACGATTTTTTATTCAATTGGAAAAGTTCCTCATTCTTGATTGCATAGCTCAATATTTTTAATTTTTGCATCTAAAAATCCACCCAAGTACAAATGTTTTATCCACCCAGCCAAGCGTGACTCTGTCGTCACTCGGGGCCAGTAAATAACTCCTAACTTTAAGCACATCTAACGCGGGAAACTCTCTGCATCCAAAAAACTGGGGCTGATGCCCTGAAACTGCTATTCCATTTTTTGTTGTTATGTTTCTTGTTTTCCAACTCAAATAGCCTCGAAACAGAACCCCAAAACGAAATATACAAAGTGAATGAAAGTAGCAACAGCAGCAGGAAAAAAAAAACACCCGGGACCCGGACCCGGTCCTTCACGTGAAATGGCGACGAGGCCAAGGGCCGTCAAAAATAACCTTAAAGGATCCACAAGCTGAAACAAAAACAAATTTAAATTCCGTTCCGCTCCATTCGAGTTAGATCGTTCTTTGGCCTGGGTGGAAAAAAATGCTTCATAATTTTCCTTAAGGGTTTTCGGCGTCATTTCAGTATTCTGATTTTTTCTATATTGCACTTACTGCAAGGAGACCCATGGCTTTTGGATGTTCAAATTATTCATTCAAAATTTTAGCATGGCTTTCTTTTCTTATTTTTGATATTTCAGTGCTTAATTCATTTGAATTAAGTAAAATTCACCGAAAAAAACTCTAAATTCATTTGAGTTACTCGGAAAAGTGATGGTTATCGTTGGATTGCTTCACATCTTGGTAAGTAGGCTTCCATTAAAAGGTTCGAAGCTCTTTCACAATATTAAAACTTTTAATGAAACTTAAAAAAATTCAAATTTTATTAAATAAAACTATTTGAAGTCAAATTTTTATATGGTAAACTAATTATTATTTTAAGTTTGAAGCCACAAATACTTGGCCCTGTATGGGAGAGTAAAGTGAATGGATTCCTGGATATCTTTCAAAAATCAAATGTTCTAGAAAATCGTGTCTTATGACGAAACACAATTTTGCTGCTACTTCCAAAAGAAAGAATAATATTATTTTATGATTATTCAAATTTAATTGAAAAATAAAACAACACATTACGAGAAAAACTTTAATCACCACTTTCAAATTTCAACATGAAGAAATTTACAAAAAAATTATTTCTATATGTCAATGGCAATGGTTGGAAAATGGTTCGAACTTCATAACGCCATATTTTCAGAGCAATAGGTAACTTCATGTTTTCAAAAACTTTGGGTTTTTTTGATCCCCAGGATTTTTAAACTTGTTGTTTTTAATTTTAAGTGGATCAAGATCATTGTTTTTAAACACTCAAGGTCCCTACCTTCAGAGATACATTAAAACGGGGCATCATGTAACAGCAGGTTTAGATGCTACATACTACAACAATTATTTAATTTTTAATTTAATATTATGTAATGAAGTAATCGTTTCATGATAGCTAAATGATCATAACATAGTTGCTCATATTGTGAAATAACTAGGGTGGTCGGATTTACCAGTTTTTTCAAATCCGGTATTTCGGTATTTTTAATTTATAAAACCGATAAAACCGGTAAAACCGGTATTTTTCAAAGTTTATCAAATTCATGAAAAGGTTTCGTCTAATTGCAATAGCAATTGCATAAAATGCTCAGAACTTATAACGCAATAGATTTCGCAACATTTTCAATTGAAAAAGATAGTTTTTTGCCTTTAAATTATCCCTTTGTCATAAATCTATCATCACCCTCATGAAAATCATAATATTTATCATCGTCATTTTATAATTATAATTTCGCATTTAGTTTGCAGAAAACACAGAAGTTTCATATATTTTTCGATGAATTTTTGTCCTAAGCTCTGTAGAACAGTATTCAGATTGAAGAATAGATTTAACAGATTTAGTAAAAGTTTTTATAGTCTTTCATGAAAAGGAATGACATTTGATATACAAAAAGATTTTCCGTTAGAAAAAATGACCTAATTAATTAATAACTAACTCAAAACACTGTCACAAAGTTTTTGGTTGACTCACAAAATTACAGATTATTGTTGTCTAAAATACGGATGTTTTCCCCGCAACCAAGGTAGCATTAAGTTTTCCTTTCTAAAATTAAAACGAACAAATAGAAATAAAATTCTTTAAAAAAAACCAGTAAAAATTCACCAATAAATATAGTTGTTTGGACATGATCCATACGCTCTTTGTTGATAATACTGTTGCAAATATATAAAAACTTTGATGCTGCCTTGTTTCATCAATTACTTTGAAAATATTGATAGAGAAATTTCATACAAACATACAAATTACAAAAAAAAAATTTCAATTTTTTTTTTTTGATTTTCGTTGAGTTATTTCTGGGTTTCGACAAAATTTGTCCGGATATTGCACGGTTTTTTGGTCGTCAATTTTGAAATCAAATGCCCTGATTTCGCCAGGTTTTTAAATAAAATTGTCCGGATTTGTCGTGCTGATAAAAATCTGGCAACCTTACGTATGACACAGAATGACGGATTAGCCTAATGATATCACCTTCAAAATTTGAATTCCTTTTATCATCCTATACCCACAATATTGGTGTAAAAATTTTTTTTCGGATCATGCGTTTGTTAATGTAAAAGTTTCATCCATCCTAACATCAATTTTTATGATTGCAGCTGGTAGATTTTTTTTGAAGTATTTTTTACCCCTAAATGTATGTAACACCCATAGACTTTTTCTCAAAACATTTTTGGCAGAAAAAATGTAAAATTCAATTTGTACAAAACCAAAAATTACTACAATTAGTTCTTTGTGTGTAACGACATCACAAATATATCATTACATCGGAAAATTTGCAAACATTTTCGTGTGATTTTACATTAATAACAAAGTTTGTTGCAACTGACCCTTTTTCTTAGTGGGATGAAAATCGTATGTTTTTGTAAATTTAAAAATAACTGGTGAAACTAGTAATTTTCATGACAACGTCAATTTAATATCCTACCAAACTCTAAACTTTTGATGTGCAAGCGGTATGATTATCTTTAGACATTCAGATTTTCGAAGCCATCAAAGTTAAAAAGTTTTGCATGATGCCTTAGGCGGCATCCATAAATTACGTAACGCAAAAAATACACTTTTTTTACCCCCTCCCCCTCCGTATGTCACAAATCGTCACGCTTCGACGTACCCCCCTATGAAAATTACGTAACGCTGATAATATCCCCCCCCCTCTTTTCATGTTTTTGAATAATTTTTGATGGTAAGAAAAGACTTTAACATAATTTTTTTAACGTTACTCGAAACGGAATTAATATCACTCCAAATCGCTTCTTAGTACTCATTGATGATAACTCTCTGATAGAATAATATGATTTTCTTATTAATAGTTGTTGTGTGCTTGTTATCTGATGATCTACCTTCTCTAATCCATTTTGTTCAAGGAGCATAAGTTGTTATGCAAAATATACTCCACTTAGTAATATTCGTCGGAATAACCAAAATTTCCTTTTTGCAAATTAAGAAAAATAGTAATATTTTGGTCTTAAGGATGAATTGAGTTCTTGGGGATAATTGTACACATTTTCTAGCGATTATTTCTTGGATATCCCATACACAGTTTAAAGAGTCTATCTTAGAATCATTAACGAGGAAAGGTTACAAACCAGTTGAATCATGAAGCTTACAAATTTTAAGCTGATTTTGGTTTGTTTATCATTCTGCAAAAATTGCATGACATCAAAATAGCTGCGATTAAACTGAAATTTTTAAGGAAAAAATCGTTACTTAACGAGGGGCATACCTCCCCCCCCCCTCCCCTATGTCACAATTCGTAACGCTCGAGCTTCCTCCCTCCCCCCCCCCCTAGGAGCGTTACGTAGTTAATGGATGCCCCCTTAGTAGGTGGTTCTTTCGAAAATAAGTCCTTAAGGTTTTTTTTTTCACTAAGCTTTTAAAAAGTAAATTAAGGATCTCGAAAACTTCTTTTTTAAGATACACTGCTTGCATTAACTTGAATCAGCCAGAAATAAACTATGGAACTACAGTAGTTTTTCGATTTTATCACTGTTCGATTTTTCAATACTCGCTAAATTCACGCTCGATTGGATAACGGTTAATTTTTTGATTTTATTACGTTGTTTTTGGAAATCATTCAGAAATCATTTGCTATTTTTCATTATTATTTCAAGTTTCGCCAAATTCGCGGTTTTGCCATTATCACGGCGAATTAAGCGTGATAAATCGAAAAACTACTGTATAGAAGTAAGACGGTAAGTTTACGATTCAAATGAGATTAATTTTCTACTCTTGTATACTGAACTGGAATTCAAGATTTACGTTTAAAACTTTGTTGAAAAATCTGTAATATAAACCAAAAAAAAAAAACAAAAGTAAAAAATTTCTGCTGAATATTTTAACCTTTCACCTTCATTACAAATTCATTTGTTAACAAAAAAAAATCATATAAAATATATCTATATATATAAAAATGAATTTCTGTCTGTCTGTCTGTCTGTCTGTCTGTCTGTCTGTCTGTCTGTCTGTCTGTTCCCTATAGACTCGGAAACTACTGAACCGATTTGCGTGAAACTTGGCAGGTGGGGGTATTGGAGGCAGGGGAAGGTTCCTATTATGGTTTGAGACCCCTCCCTCTCTCATGAAGAGGGGGAGGGGCCTCCCAAACAAAAGACAATTTTTTGCATAACTCGAGAACCCTTCAAGCAAATGGTATCATATTTGGCAGGGGGTGGCATTTGGGAACGAGGAATATTTCTAGGATTATTAAGTACCCCTCCCTCCTCTCAGTGGGATAATAGAAAGGGGGGAGGGGGGCTACCTCACAATTTTTCATATAACTCGAAACTAATCAAGGTATTGGAACCAAATTTGGCACGGGAAGGTTTTTGGATACGAAAAATATTTCAATGATTATTTGAGAACCCTCCCTCTTTCCAGTAGGGAGATATGAAGGGGGGAGGGGGCCTCTTTTATAATTTTTTACCTAACTCAAAAACTAATAAAGCAAATGGAACCAAATTTGGCATGGGAGGGTATTTTGATACGAAAAATATTTCTATGATTATTTGAGACCCCTCCCTCTTTCCAGTAGGGAGATATTAAGGGGGGAGGGGCCTCTTTTATTATTTTTTACATAACTCAAAAACTTATTAAGCTAATGGAACCAAATTAGGCATGGGCGGGTATTTGGGAACGTGACATGTTGTAATGATTGTTTGAGACTCCTTCTTTCTTTCAGCGGGGAGTAAGGAAAGAGGAAGGGTAGTTTCATACAATTTTCACTGCATAACTCGAGAACTACAAAGCAGTGGATGAAAAGGAGAGGAGAGGTCTTCCTTTCAATTTTCATTATAATTGGAGAGCTGATCAAGAAAATTGAACCATATTTGGCATGTTAGGGTATTTGGAAACGAGAAATTTTTTTATAATAAATTGAAGCCCCACCTTTTCTCAGCGGAAAGATATAAAGGGGGAAAAAAGGGCTTCCATAGAAATTTTTTGCATAACTTGAGAATAAATCGTGCAAATGAATGCAAAATTTGGCATCATAAAGTATTTGAATACGAAGAATAGTTTAAGGAATATTAAGTTTTCACCCCTCCATTCAATGGGGAGAACGGAAGGGGGGATGGTACTTCCTTTCAAGTTTATGCATAACCCAATAAATTACAACGCAAATAAAATCAAATTTGGCATGGGATGGTATTTTAGTACTAGAAATTTTCCTATGTGAAACGATTCCTTTCTTGCAGTAGGAGGATAGAATTGAGAATATAGGAAGGGATAAGGAATGCATTCAACTTTTTTTTTACAAAATCCGAGAAATGGACAAAACTTTACATAAAAATTCATTTTGATATGATTCTATGATTATCTGACACACCATCCTCCTTTCAGTGAGTAAGTACATAGGAGGAGGGAGGTGAGCCCAATACAATTTTGTTAGCATAAGTTCTCAATTTATGCTAACGAAGCCAACCAATGGAAACAAATATGGCATGGAAAGGTACTTGGCTACGAGATATGTTTCTAAGATTGTTATAGACTCTTACGCTTCACAGTGTTCAGAGGGGAAAAAAGGAGGGGGCTCCACATAAATTTTGTTGTAAAGCTCAAAAACATATCAACCAATGGAACTATATATGATATAAGAGGATTTTGGGGAATGAAAAAAATGGGTATGATTATTAAAGATCCCGTCCTCCTTTCAGCAGGGGGTGAAAGGGAGGACAGGGGGGCTCTCTTATCAGTTTTTAGAACATATCAAGCAAAAACAACCAGATTTCATAAGTTAGATTGTTTGCGTAAGATTAATTTGAGATCCTCCTTTTTCAGGGCGAAGCTTAAAGAAACAGATTAAAATTATCATATTTTTAACACAAATTCACAGATCAAGATTCAGAAGATTTGTTGCAGTCATCTTTGTATTGCAATTCGAAACTCCAGCTGTATTTATCATTTTAAAGCGGTTGCTTATGAATTATGTTGTTATTTGATTTAAAATAATGCCAACAAAACTATAAAAATTTAAAAAGTTTCTTAAGATAACATTTGTTTTTGGAAGGTGTAGCAAAGCACACCGGGTCAGCTAGTTTCTTAATAAAAACACTGTAAATTATAAAAAAAACTAAATCTATATTTTTCAATCAACGAAAACTATAAAGAGAGTTCAGATCTTATTCATTATTCGAGGTTTTCACCTGGTTTGTGTTTCCAAACTGTCTTCGATTAAATATAAAATTTCTATTTCTTATCATCAATTAGAATTATGAAACTGCCATCTCCCGGTATTTGAATTCTTAGAAAAATTGATATTTGAAACATGATTATTAAACTTAACTTTGAAATTGAATTTCGAATCTGAGTTTTAAATTTTAAAACTGAATCTAAATTCTAAACAAGAATTATAAATAATAATAAACACTGGAGCGAAATTGAAATAGGAATTCTGTCCAGAATTCTCTATTTAAATCCTGAATATTAAGTTTCCAATGCGAATTCTTTCTTGCTTTTTTTTTTCATAATTCAACCCATGAATCTTAATGAATATTCCAAATTATTAAACTGTTTATGATTTTCAAAATTTAGATAACAATTATTAAACTTTCTGAAGCTCAAGTTCTGAATATGAATAAAGAGTTTAAATTTCAAATCCAATTTTGAAAAATGGTTTGTAATTTAAAATGTGTTCCTTCAAACTCCAAAAGATGAGTTTTGAACATGAAAATCAATCCTTATTTAGTTTAAAATGCAAAATCAGGATTTGAAAAAATTTAAAGATCGAAAATTCTTATATCCGATAGATTATAAGATCCAAAAACAAATAGTGGAAGATGGGAGTTATTTCACCTTTTGTATTCTTGATTTTTCGATAAAAAAAAAATTACAACAGTTTCGCTCTGGTATTGGTACATAATGCGACGTCACAATCACGGAAAATTTGTTAATTTACTAGGAAATTTTATTTATTAATTTACTAGCTGATCCCATACGAACTCCGTTTCGCTTTCAACTTGGAATATGTCATGAACAGTTTGTATGAAAGTCAATAGCCAAGCATTTTCCAGATTCATTGTTAAGTAATAATTGCAAAAATATTGGACGATCACTTCGTCTGTCGTCTGCTACTAAATATGAAATCAGGAATCAAAAACCACGTGTATAAATTTCGACTAAATCATTGCATGACAACGCAATTATTGCCAAAAAGCTAAACCCCTTTCGGGGGCTCTTATATAAACTTTAATATCTGAAATCGATTGCCCTTCCCTCAAAACTCCCGTGTGCAAATTTTTAAAGCAATCCATTGTATAATAACGTCAATATTGCTAAAAATAGTGAAAAATAATTTATATGGACGACCCCTTTCGTCGACCCTTTTCGTCGACCCCTGGCAAAATATTTGACATCTGAGATCGATTGTCCGTCCCTGAAAACTACCGTGTGGAAATTTTCATCCCAATGCGATGTATAATTACTTCGATATTGCAAAAATATTGAAAGGTTTATATGGACGACCCCTTTAGCCGGCCCCTTAAACTGAATTGAATACCTGAAATCCATTGCTCATCTCTCAAAACCCTCGTGTACCAATTTTCGTCTGAATCCGATGTATAATAACGACAATATTGCATCAATAGTGAATAGTTAACATGGACGACCCCTTTAGTCGACCCCCGATTTCAGTTTGAATATGTGAAATCAGTTGTTTGTCCCTAATAACTCCTATGTGCAAATTTTCATCCCAATCCTATGTATAAAAACGACAATATCACTTAGATACTGAATATTTAATATGGACGAACCCTTTTGCCGGCCCCTTACACCAAATTGGATGCCTCAAATCGATTGCACGTCACTCAAAACTATCGTGTACCAATTTCCATCTGAATACGATGTATAATAACGTCAATATCGCGAAAACAGCGAACAGTTAATATGGACGACCCCTTTGGCTGTCCCCTTACACAAAATTTGACACCTGAAATTTTCAACACAATCCGACGAAAAATAACGTCAATATCGTGAAAACAATATTTGTCTTGTATGGACGACCCCCTTCAGAAGGGGTCATCCAAAAATCCAAAAACATTTTTCATCCTTCCTGGTCCTAATGAGTATCCATGCCAAATTTCAGCTCTCTATCTTTTAAGACGGCTGAGTCTATAGAGGACAAACAAACAAACAAACAAACATACATACAGAAATTGCTTTTTATATATTCCTTAGCTATATCTCGAAACTGGTATGTCTTACAAGGATCAAATGTTCTAGGAAAATGTGCCAAAATGAGCAAAATAACAATGCTTGTAGTTTAAATTTTTTTAACAAAATAATTGTTTGAGTAATTGAACTTTGTTTGAAAAATTTCACAAAATGTAACTTGAAGATCATTTTTCATCACTTTAAAATGTTCCTTACATGGGAAAATTATGAAAAAAATATTTGTTCCAATATATCAATCGTTCGAGCGTTAAATGAACTTCATAATGCCATATTTTCAAAGCAATGGAAAACTCTCAACTTTTTTCAGAAAATGTTTTCTAAAATGTTGATTATGGGTACAATTGATTCCCTAGAGTTGGGTACAATTGATCCCCCTTCCAAACGGCATATTCTTCTTCTGAATTGATCGTTATGATTGCTGATTACGAAATTACTTATATTTATCCAAAAACTTATATTTATCAAACAATTGTCTGAAGAAAAGAGCAAAAATAATTAATTTTCTCTTAATTATAAAAAATAGCGCCTTTAAGTATGCAATGTAATTAGCGTTGAGACAAAGTTATAGAATTTTCTTTTTATGTTTGCTATAAATTGTGAAATGAGAACAAACATGACCAAAATAGTCAATTAACAATCTATCTTGGGGTTTTGTTTGATTTTTATACAAGGATTAGGGCTTCTTGAATAAAAGATCAAGTCCCCTTAAATAGGGGATCAGGTCTCCCCTAACTTAAGAAAAATTGCAATATTTTTACTCTCGCGAAAATGCTTCTAGTTCATCAACGGGTTCAAGTATCATTCTAATTTTTAGAGCATAGAAACTTGAAGTTACAAGCTGCCAGAAAATGTCAAAGACGGCGAGTTGCTAAATTTTTCCAAAAAGATATGGGGAAAACAAGAAAAGGGGATTAAGTATCCCCACTCTCCCCTATAGATACGTATGGCATCTCTCTATCGAGTCAGTGAAAGGCTGAATACCCTTTGCAATATTATTTGATTAATAAGTTCTCGAGTGATCCATAAATATTGTATGACAACATCTCTCCTCCTTCCCCTCTTCCCGTTGGAGAGAGGGAAGGGTCTCGAAACATAAAAAAAACCATTTCTCGTACTCTAGCATGATTTCATGATAAATTTGGTTTTTAGGTTTTTTAGTCGATTAGTTCTCGAGTAATGCATAAAAGGGAGACCCCTCCCCCCTTCTTATACAACCAGTGGAAGGATAAATGTGTCTCAAACTTGACTCACCTTCCCTTCCTATGTGAAATTTGAATTCATTTGCATAATTAGTTATGAAATATTGCATTAAATTGTATAGAAGACCCCCTCCCCTCTATGTTTCTCTCCAATCGGGGATGGTGTATTTATTTCCAAATGATCAAATAAAACTTTCTCGTACCCATATATCCACCCATGTTAAATTTGGATCCATTTACTTAATGTTCACGAATGTTGCAAAAAATTGTATGGGAAGACCATCCCCCTTTTCTATAACCACTCTGGAAAGGAGAAGGAATCTCAAACTATCTTTCAAATATTCTTCCTACCCATATACCATCGATTGCAAAATTTGGTTCCGTTTTCTTGATAAATTTTCGAATGGTGCGAAAAATCGTATGGGAGCCCCCTCGTCCTTTTTTGTATCCACACTAGAAAATAGAAGGAGAAGGAATATTCTTCCTACCCATATTCTATCGAATGCCAAATTTGATTCTGTTTGCTTGATTAGTTCTCGAATTGTGCGAAAAATTGTACGGGAGTCCCCTTCCCCGCTTCCTATTTTCCCATTGGAAAGAGAGGGGGGTACCAACCAATCATAGAAACATTCCTCGTACCGAAATACACTCCCATGCCAAATTTGGTTCCTGTTGCGGAACGCAATCAGTGGTTGCGAGCCACTGGTTTATGACGTCACCAAATTACCAAACTGCGATCCACAACTGAGACAAACCAAGAGAGAACCGAAGGATCCCTTGAGAGTGGCTACAGTATCATCATCTTCAACTTCGACCAGAGAGCCGCACAGCATCATCATCATCATCCCAATCGCTCCAACGGGAGTACGACCGAACACGATCATCATCCGAGGGAAGGAGGCGAGAGACGATCAACACACCAGGGGGAGGCGAAAAATTAGCAACAACCGAGGGGGAAGTTGGGGGAATCTGGTTCTAGAATCCACCCAAAAAGAAGAAATTTATATTGAAAAAATTGTCAACAATAGGATAGGAGCGCTACTTATTCGTTCTATTTTTCCTTATGATCAGAAAAAAAGCGCACAAAATTGTTTAACAGATCAGATTTTAGTTTGGCCTCAAGGCGAGTAGATCGATGGCAATTTGATAATTAAATTAGTTGTAATTTTAGAATATTTAAATATACCTAATGTTAATTGATACTCGGAATAAATGAGTTTTGTTGAGGGAATAAATTGTGTGTAAATTACAAATTCGTGTGTTAACTTTGCTTGCCAAGATCGATCGAAAAAAAACTTACCCGAAAAACCTGCAATCGAAGGAACGACCAAGGAGGTCAATTGGGTACCCTATCCAGCCTACAGTCCACTGGATACGCGAAGGACCGAGGACCAGCTTAGCTTTCGGCCAAGAGGGAACATTTTGGCCACGGAGGAACATTTTGGTCCTTCGAGCCGGATAATTCAACGTTGAGACGATTCCACGGAGGAATCGTTAGGCTCGCTGCCGCATTGTGGTCGTGATCTCATCAACTCACTCAGTGATATCTCACCAACAAGTTGGGATCATCATCTCACCACATCATCACCACACCATATGCACTCTGGTTAGCACGAATTTGGATCGGATTTTCACGCACACAATTCATCGCCTTGCAACGGAGGACAATTCCAGGCGGAATTCCTGGTTTCACAGGTAAAATACACACAAAATATATGTCCAGCCGTTGCTTGGACCCTTTTCGGTTACTACACCACTTCTATTTTCCCTGCCCCACATCATCACTAAACTCACCGTCATCATCGTCATCGACGACGACGTCATTGGAAGCCCCGAATTGAAAGTAGCATTCAACTACTTAAACCGCCATTCATCACAACATTTCGAATCGATTTGTGATTTTCGTACCACGGAATTTACAACTCTGGATACTTTTCACGCACGTTCACGAGCCCGACGACCGGTTGAGACAAGACGAGGACACCGCACGAGTTTTCCGTTAAGGTAAATAAAAAACTACACCTCGTATATGTCTAGCCGAAGCAAGGCCTTGATCGATACTACATCCAACCCTTTATGAATTCTCGAACAACAATCATATGTATGAATCTGTGAGCAACATCTGTGGAACTTATTGAACCAAAAGGAAACATCCATAAACAGCGCATCGATTTGGAAATTTATTTTATCGTATTTTCCGAGGATTTAAATTTTGGAATTTGAGATTCGGCAGTTGTTCTTCTTAACCTGCCGCTCAACATATTTTTTTGTTCAGGTTAGTTAGAACAGTATATGTTTAGTCGAAGTTTGAAATATTCTGCATACTACATCTACTATTTCGATTGCCTCTCATGAACATTGGTGCCCTGGATCGCGAGCAAATAATATCAATAAATTAAGCTCGATAGCAGTCGACAGACATTTACCTGTAGTGGAGTCGAACCGGTTGTTCCGGTAGGGAGTTTAACGATTCATCATGCCCGGGCCATCACAAGGTACCAAGAAGTCGGTGACGTTCAAGATTCTGCAAGTCAAACTTAAAGGCTTGCAGGATATTTTCGACAATATTTTCAAGTTCGTGGAATCGCTGCATTCAGCTACTGTGTCTGCCAGTGATGTGAAAGTGCGTTTAGAAAGAATTGATGATTCATGGGAAAACGTAAATAGTGCCATTATGGAGTTGGAAGTTCATGACGACTATGATGCTGCCGAGTACGACTACGCCCAGGATCGAGCAACGTTTGCTGACCGCTACTACACCGCGAAGGCCAGGTTGATGGATAAGGCGAGACAGTTGGAAGACGGAATTTCTCTGAACTCTACGATTGTTGGATTGGAAACTTCGCAGCACCCTACCGTGGAGCATGTTCGTTTGCCGCAGATCAAGTTGCAGACTTTCGATGGGAATGTCGACGAATGGCTGAGCTTCCGTGATTTGTACACTTCGCTGATACACTGCAAACCTGATCTACCTGAAATCGAAAAATTCCACTACTTAAAGGGATGTTTGGCAGGTGAAGCAAAGGCTTTAGTCGACCCCTTTCCTATCACCAGGGCCAACTATCAAATTGCGTGGGACACGATGACGAAACACTATAACGATAGTAAGCTGCTTCGACGTCGACAGGTGCAAACTCTTTTCAATCTACCAACCCTTGCGAAGGAATCTGGAGCGGAGCTGCAATCATTGCTAGAGAGCTTTGAAAGAGCAGTGAATACACTCGACCAACTGGTAACGCGAGTCGATTATAGGGACTTGCTTCTTCTGTACATCTTGAGTTCACGATTAGATGCAACAACACGCCGAGGCTGGGAGGAGCAGTCGTCGTCCAAGGAAAAGGATACACTTAAGGATCTGACGGAGTTTATCCAAAGGCGCGTTCGAGTTTTGGGTTCACTTCCGGTCAAGCCGGAATCGAAGGCTGATTTCCCGCAGTCGTCAAGGAGACGACAAGTACCAACCAAGATAAACTTCAACTCTTCTCAATCACATCAGTCAGGGGGACGATGTGCTGCATGCTCGGGTACACATATGCTTCACGAATGCGCTACGTTCAGGAAAATGTCGATAGCTTCCAGGGACAAGCTAGTTCGGAACAACTCGTTGTGCAGAAACTGTCTTAGGCACGGACATTTGGCTGCGGATTGTTCTTCACGTTTTCTCTGTCGAGGCTGCAAGGGCAAGCACCACACCATGGTTTGTTATCGATCGGAATCCAACGCTGAGAGCAAGGGCTCTAATTCACAAGGCGGAAATCCAAATGGGTCTGGAGAAGGTACCAGAATCAGGGAGACTACATCGGCCAATCTATCGGGGCATCGCACATCTTCCGTTCTACTTGCTACAGCGGTCGTTCTAGTGGAGGACGACAACGGCGTTTCCCATCCAGCGCGGGCGCTGCTGGATTCGGGATCAGAATCGAACTTCGTATCGGAAAACCTCATGCAGCTGTTACAGGTTCAGCGCAGGCAGGCAGACGTCTCAGTTCAAGGCATTGGGCAAGCAGTAGCAAGAGTGAAGCACAAGGCTAATCTTCTCGTCAAATCGAGGATTTCAAACTCTCGATACAGGATGGATTTCTTGGTGCTTCCAACAGTCACAGCGGATTTACCAACTTCGAGCGTTAACGTTAATGGATGGAAATTGCCAGACGTCGAGCTAGCCGATCCAGCATTCTTCGAAACTAGGTCGGTCGACATGGTGCTTGGAATTGAACACTTCTTCTCATTCTTCAAGGCCGGAAAAAGGATACAATTGGGAAATGGACTTCCCACATTCACCGAGACGGTATTTGGTTGGATTGCGACAGGCGCCGTCAACATGTACGATCAAGCGACGAGGATTTCTTGTAATGTGGTAGCAACGGGTGGTTTGGAACAGTTGATGGCACAGTTCTGGGCTTGCGAGGAAATAGAATCGGCAGTGATTTATTCTCCGGAAGAGTCACGATGCGAAGAGCACTATGTGCGAACAGTGAAAAGAGGCAACGATGGTCGATACACTGTATCACTTCCTCAAAATGAGAACGGGTTTGAAACGGTGGGCGAGTCAAGGGACATCGCCATGCGGCGATTGCAAAGTATTGAACGTAGACTTCTGAGGGAGCCAGAGTTGCGTCAGGAATACAACAAGTTTATGCAGGAATACCGAGAGTTGGGACACATGCATAAGGTACACATCAATCCAGCCGACGATAAAAAGAGGTGTTATCTTCCGCATCATCCAGTGGTGAAACAATCCAGCACAACCACCAAGGTACGCGTGGTTTTCGATGCGTCGTGTCGAACAAGCACAGGAAGGTCGCTGAACGACGCATTACTTTGTGGACCGGTCATCCAAGACGATCTCCGATCACTTATACTTCGCAGCAGAACGAGACATATTATGTTGGTAGCCGATATCGAAAAAATGTTCCGGCAAATCAAGGTTCATCCAAACGACATGCCGTTTCAAAGTATTTTGTGGCGTAATTCACCAGACGAGGAGGTGGAAACTTATGAATTGGCAACGGTTACGTATGGGACCAAACCTGCCCCATTTTTGGCTACCAGAACTCTAAAGCAACTGGCGACGGATGAAAGAGAACGTTTTCCTCAAGCGGCAATATCGTTGATGGATGACGTTTACATGGACGATGTTTTAACTGGAGGTGCAGATGTTTCGGAAGTTGCTGAACTTCGTAGACAACTTGAGCTGTGCGCAATTAGTGGCGGGTTCTGCTTCAGAAAATGGGCTTCAAATTCTCCGGAGGTTCTCCTAGATGTTTCCCCAGAAAATTTGGCATTGAAAGGAGAGATTGGTGTTGATCTAGATCCAGATCCTGCAGTTCGCACGCTAGGGTTGACGTGGTTACCAGGAAGGGATTTTCTCAAATTTCACTTCAACATAGCGGATTTGGAAGGCGTTAAAAATTTAACCAAGCGGAAGGTGTTGTCGTTCATCGCTGCTCTATTCGATCCTCTAGGCTTCATCGGAGCTGTAGTGACGTCGGCAAAGATATTCATGCAGAAGATTTGGTGCCTCCAGGGTGCCGACGGTAAGAGCGTAGATTGGGATCAACCTTTGCCACACGAGATGGCAGAAGACTGGCGTAATTTCCACGAAAAACTGCCACTCCTGAATAAGTTGACGATTTCACGCTGTGTTATAATACCGAATGCTACGGAAATTCAGCTGCATGTGTTCACAGATGCCTCAGAACGCGCATATGGTGCCTGCGCGTATTTTAGGAGCGTAGATACAGATGGCAGAGTAAAGGTATCGCTGCTTACATCCAAATCGAAAATAGCCCCCTTAAAAACGCAGTCAATCCCTCGATTGGAACTTTGCGGAGCTTTGCACGGAGCACAGCTTTCAGAAATGGTCATCAAAGCAGTCAAGTTCAATCCCAAGGTATTTTTCTGGTCTGATTCATCGTGCGTGCTGCAATGGCTGAAGGCGATTCCCAGCACACTTACGGTATTCGTCGGGAACAGAGTTTCCAAGATTCAACATATTACGGAGCATCATGAATGGAATCATGTACCAGGAACCTGTAATCCAGCGGATCTCATATCGAGAGGTTTATCACCCGGAGATATTCTCAACAACGAACTATGGTGGGAAGGTCCTCAATGGCTGAAAAACGACGACAGCTCTTGGCCTAACGCACCGGTAACATTCAATGAAGACGAGGTAACTAAAGAATTTCGACGTGAGGCGGTTCAGTGTTCGGCGGTCGAAAAAGAAGCATTTGGAAGGTGGTACGTTAAGCAGTTTTCAACATTCAGCGACATGGTTAGAAGGACGGCGTATTTGCGACGGTATTTGAAGCCAATTCATAAACGAACGCGAGCCGAAGGTTTCCTGACTACGGAAGAGCTGAAGGAAGCGGAATTTATCATCATTCGTCACGCACAGCAAGAAGACCTTAGCGAAGAGTGGAAGGCACTCAAAAAGCAGCAGCCTGTTCTCCGAAGCTCGCAACTACGGTTTTTCAACCCGATGCTATCAGAAGACAATCTTATCCGAGTTGGTGGTCGACTCAGACATTCTAGCGAAGCAGAGAATACGAAGCATCCGATAGTCCTTCCTGCAAAACACCCGATAACCAGAATGATTATAGAGCACTACCACAAGCGTTTGCTCCATGCCAGCCCGCAACTTCTACTCGCAACAGTGCGGCTCAAGTACTGGCCACTTGGAGGTCGAAATATCACCCGGAATGTGGTACATCAGTGTCAGCGTTGTTTCCGAGTGAAACCGAGAGCCATCCAGCAGTTCATGGGCGAACTTCCAGCAGCCCGAGTCACCATTGCTGCTCCTTTTAGTCGCACTGGTGTAGACTACTTTGGTCCGGTTTATCTACGGCTTGCTCCTCGGAGACCAGTTTCTAAGGGTTATGTCGCCCTTTTTGTCTGCATGACTACGAAGGCCGTACACCTCGAGCTGGTGTCTGATTTGTCGACGGAACGGTTCATTCAAGCACTAAGGAGATTCACCGCAAGGCGAGGAAAATGTTCAGACATTTACTCGGACAATGGGACGAATTTTGTAGGCGCCGACAACCAGCTTCGTAAACTACTAACCAGCGAAGCTCACAAGGAGAAAATGGCACGAGAATATGCAGGAGAAGGAATCAAGTGGCATTTCAACCCGGCCGGCGCGCCGCACTTTGGAGGATTATGGGAGGCGGCGGTACGATCGGCGAAACACCATTTAATACGCGTCTTGGGGGACAATCCAGTTAACCCTGAAGACTTCACCACATTGTTGGTTCAAGTAGAGGCCTGCTTGAACTCACGACCAATTACATCGCAGTCAGAAGATCCCAACGACCTGGAACCTCTGACTCCCGGACACTTCATAATTGGCAACCCAATACAGCAACTACCAGATCCAGATTTCTCAAATATTCCCATGAACCGACTTCACTACTGGCAGGCAGTTCAAAAACAATTACGAGAATTCTGGAAGAGATGGCGTACGGAGTACTTGACACAGCTACAGGGACGAGCGAAACGTTGGCAACCGCCAATCAAAATTACTGAAGGTCAGCTCGTCGTTATGCGTGAAGAAGGTCTACCACCAGCACGGTGGAAATTGGCACGCATACTCCAACTACACCCCGGGGACGACGGAGTCGTCCGCGTGGTAACATTAAGAACGGCGAAGGGTTCCACTACGCGACCGGTGGAGAAAATTTGCATACTTCCATCTGTCGATTCCAAGGAGGAAGATTTGGTATCTCCTGATCAAAATTAGTTGGCTCCACACATACCTTGTTCGAGAGTTCTGTTCTTTTATTTCAGAAATCCCCAGAATTTCAGTGTGGGCGAGAATGTTGCGGAACGCAATCAGTGGTTGCGAGCCACTGGTTTATGACGTCACCAAATTACCAAACTGCGATCCACAACTGAGACAAACCAAGAGAGAACCGAAGGATCCCTTGAGAGTGGCTACAGTATCATCATCTTCAACTTCGACCAGAGAGCCGCACAGCATCATCATCATCATCCCAATCGCTCCAACGGGAGTACGACCGAACACGATCATCATCCGAGGGAAGGAGGCGAGAGACGATCAACACACCAGGGGGAGGCGAAAAATTAGCAACAACCGAGGGGGAAGTTGGGGGAATCTGGTTCTAGAATCCACCCAAAAAGAAGAAATTTATATTGAAAAAATTGTCAACAATAGGATAGGAGCGCTACTTATTCGTTCTATTTTTCCTTATGATCAGAAAAAAAGCGCACAAAATTGTTTAACAGATCAGATTTTAGTTTGGCCTCAAGGCGAGTAGATCGATGGCAATTTGATAATTAAATTAGTTGTAATTTTAGAATATTTAAATATACCTAATGTTAATTGATACTCGGAATAAATGAGTTTTGTTGAGGGAATAAATTGTGTGTAAATTACAAATTCGTGTGTTAACTTTGCTTGCCAAGATCGATCGAAAAAAAACTTACCCGAAAAACCTGCAATCGAAGGAACGACCAAGGAGGTCAATTGGGTACCCTATCCAGCCTACAGTCCACTGGATACGCGAAGGACCGAGGACCAGCTTAGCTTTCGGCCAAGAGGGAACATTTTGGCCACGGAGGAACAGTTCCATTTGCATGATCTGTTCTCGAGTTATGAAAATTTATTACATTTTATTTGAGAGACCCCCTCCCTCCTTCCTGTTCCATCGCAGTTCTTTAGTTTGTTAAAATGATGTTTGAGGTGCTTTGCTATAAACCTGCGTGTCGGTTCATTCGTATTATTCATGACTGTGCAAAACAAAAAATCGAAGTGAGCTTTCAGTTCTTCGAACTATTTGCTAATATTTTTTGCTTCGAACTTGGAAACTGTAATTCAAAAAAAATAATAAACTCATCCTAAAAATATTGTTTGTCTGAATATGAGAACTGAAGAATAAACCGTTCCTGTGCCCTCTCAACCGATTTTCTACGCCATGTAGGTACGATAGAATATTACGTCGAGGTAAAAAATATAATTCAACGAATAAAGATTTGAAGTAATTCAATGGTTTATAGTTTGTAAAAATCGGTGCAGTAGTTCCTGAGATATAAGGCTCAAAATCTGGCGTTCCAACTACTTTTTCTCGACGGTTCTTTTATTTATTGTTCACGGTCTTCGATAGCTCAATATCATACAGACTGGTTACTTTAATTACGCTTAAAACTATCCTTTCTTGGTGCAACCAAAAACACCCATTGGTCCTTCGAGTGTTAAGATAGTAACTACTAATTTTGCATTAACTTAAGTAAATTTTAAAATAATCTAGTAAAAAGGGTTATAAAATTGATTAAATTGTTTTGTTTTGTTTACTAAGGGGGGGGGGTGGTTTGCGATTGCGAATGTATGCTAAAATTTGATGATCGAATTTAGAACCAAATTATTTAAATCGGCCTAAAAAGTGTACTGCCCAAATTTTCAGCTCAATCGGACTTGAATAAGAGGTGCCTCAAAGCGCTTAAAGATTTGATTTTTTTAACTCTAAAAAATCACCAAAGGAGGGACCAAAGGCTATCTGGAATATTAGATTTTATGATGCTGATGCCAAATGACTTAAAAATGCATAAAACGACGAGATCTTTGAAATTTGAAATGCATGACACGTCGAGATCTGGTGCTTTCTCGAAAATACATTTTTGATCAAATTTCGGCTTTCTGGGACGGTTTTTTCGAAAAACGGCCGATTTTCTCAAGTCCCAGAAAGCCGATCCTTTTAGGAAGAACATCAGATCTCGACGATTCATGTAATGGTATTTGGCATCAAAATTAAAATTTGGATTTCAAATTCTGACTTTTCTTTGCATCCCCCTTTTGGAAATTTTTGAAATTTTTGGTCAATTGTTGACAAAAAAATTTTTTTTTGAAACAACACTAGATTTCGACATTTATTTGTATTTTTAAGTCACTTAACATCTAAATTGAAATATTGATTATCCGGATTTCATATGGTCCATATGGTGGTCATATGGTAATTTTTTTGGTAATAAAACCTAAACTTTGAGTGCTTTTAGGCCAATCCACAAAATGTATATGGTCGGTTTTCAAAATTCGACATGACCCATTTTGCTGCGCTGCCACCCAATTGGTATTTTTCGACTGAGTTTCAAATGATATTTCCTGATGATAAATTAAGCTGTAAATTTCGGTCTCAATGTTTTTCCCATTTCAACTTTATGAGCTGTAAGTTCTCAATTTGCAGTGTTCGTAGAGTTTATATTGACTTAAGGTTTCGATGTTCATTTAAAATCTCCGTCTGTTTCCTACCTTCTGCAGCAAACTCATACATTACGGTTCACCAATGTTGTTCGATATCGTGTGGGATCCATAAGTCCCGATAAGCAAAGTTGGTCCAAGAAACTTACTACTCTACTCCGGTAGAAAGCTTTCAGCAACATATTCTCCTTCGTAAACCGCACTTTGGCAAGCAGTCAATTTCTTTCTCGTTTGTGGCTTTTTAACTCGGATAGAATGACTCACACGAACACTTTTCTTCCTTTCCTTTTCTTGGAAGACAATCCTCCAGGAGATGAGGATGGGTATCTTTTTTTCTGACTTCTTCCTAACCCATTCAGTATCATCAACCAAGTGAAGAAGCCCCATCGTACTCACAAGATCGTGGTTGTCGCATGCCCGCCCGAATGAAAATGAACCCCAAAATGGCAAAGTTACACATAAAGGAGAATAGTTAATTTAATTTTCATCCCTTGCCCTGCGTATGTATAATGACTTGCGGTTGGTAGACCAGGGTTCCGGAGGGGTTAAGAAACAAGCAGCCACGTGGCAGGTCGTGGGAAGAAGATGTTCCATAGACAGAACATTCAATTGAGTAATATCAACCTTCTTCTTTCTTGAGCCACCCACCCACCTTCTTGAGGAGCTTGGCGGGGATGCATTCGAGTTTCAGCCCGGGTTCTAAGAGATCCATACCCTATTTTGCATATTTGCTCTTCACAGGTGGGGCTGAAAAAGTGATCCAATTTTCTGTTGTCGTACTAGTTCGGTATGAGAGTGTTCTTGTGTTGTATGTGTGCGTGTTTCTTGGAAGAAAAAGTTGATACACAAGGCAAAAAAGTAAACACGGATCCAGATTAATAATCTACAACCCCAACCCAACCCCATCGAAAGTTGCGCCAAAAAGGGGAGCCTCGAACCGATGTAGCATAACCCATTATGCGTATGGAAATAGGTTGATCAAATTTGAAAGACAGGTTGTCAACAAATATTATTCCGTTGAAATTATTCATGAGATAATAAGCCAAGAGTTTGCTGTTTTCGAGGTGTGGGTGAGTCAGCGAGTGGGCCACCCCTTCATCTGCATAACTTCGGGCGCCAAACAGTGAAAACCTAGAAGCGTCAATCAGCATCGTGTCACACTTCAACGGAATTATGTGCGTGCGTGCGTGCGTGAGCTGAGCAGGTGAGCAGCAGCAGCACTCGGTTCTGGTGTTTTGAGGAGCTGACAAATCGCAACAACGTCGTCTGATGACGTTTCGTACAAATTTGCTAGCTATAAATCATCTATGAATGGGTTCGCAATTCTTTGAACCTCTTTCGGGCGTGAAAAGTGAGAATATTCATGATTATGATAATTGAAATTTTCATTACGCTTCATCAATCAGCATGGAGTGTTTTGTTTGAAAGACGTTCTTTGCAAACAATATCCAAAATTGAATTATTCTAGAACGACTTCATTCTGTTCGTTTTCCATCCGAATAAAAGTTTGAGACTAATCCAATTTGGTTGAAATGATAACCTTTCAATTCTGATGAAGTTTGATAGGAAAAAAAAGATTAAAAGGAAAAAGTTTTTGACGTAGGGCATCCTTTTTTTGTTACACGATGATTCTCGAACAGTGAGTGAAAAGCACCTAACTATAAAGATATCATTCTGCAAGTCGGAAAAATGCTCGAATGTAGATTTTTTTAATTTGGCCGCAGTGAATTTATAGATGAAGTCAAAGTTTTCTGTAGAGGGTTTGTAATAAAAAGAAGCATTGAAAGATTCGTTTATTGAAAAACCATTTTTATTTTTTTTTATTTTATGACGAGATGAATCACCATGTTTGTTTCTTACTTTATCGGCCTTATTCGTGAAAAGTGATGTCCTTTTTAGTAGGGACATTAAAATTTTGAAATTCAATAGATGTCTATAAAGTAAGAAGAAATGAAAGATGGTGAACATGAACGGGTAGAATTTATTAAGAAGCATTATCGGATAGGTGCAAATCTATCTATATCTACCATTTCATAGTAGTTGACCCGTGCTGAACAGAAATTTGGAATGTGATGATAATGCTTTGAATCACATAAAGAATCCAAAAGTGCACTAAAGTGCATAAAACAAGATTCAAAAGTAACATAAAGTGCATTGTGGTGGTACAAGGTAATTTGTCGAGTTTGGGATCCGGCGCGCGACGCGCGAGGCAAAGTGTACTAAACGTAGCAAATAATCAATAGAAGATTAAGCCTAGGGGGAAATGGAAATTAAAAGAAGTTTTTGATGATCTTACAGTTTTTTGGGAGCTGAATAAAAAATCCGCTTGAAGCCGAAGGTCATTAAGACTTGTTTTGGGAAATAAAAGTATCAATACGACCATAAATTTTGGGCTGCACATTTAGAACCTGCTTAAGAAAATGATTGGGCTGAGTAAGCTTTGACTTAAAACATTATTTTTCATCACAGTTATTTATAAATTAATAAAGTAAAGTAATAAGTAGTGAAGAAAACTGAATTGAATTAGTTTAAAGAGCAACATACATTTTATAATATGAAAAAAAAAACAGTTGTAACTGGTAAACTAGTTAGTTAAGACTCCCCCTCTCAGGGGTCTATTCCATTAATTCGACTGTTTGGACTGCCTCTCTCAGGGGTTTGTCTGATACATTCGACTAAGGCTATGATCATTTAGTATCCGGGCACTTTATGTCGGTGATAGCTACGTCATTAGAGCTCGGATATGAAAAAATTTAGCAGCGTTGTGTTGGTTATGAAAAGGACTATCTTGCCTATTTTTGCCAGATTTTTAAATTAATGTGTGTTTGAGATATTTACGATGCAAAAAGGCATGGTAAAAATAATTTTGCACAAATTTGCGCCTTTTGCGCATTTTTCGCCTCGAAAATTCTTCATTGTCGACTTGAAAACTCATAAACTGTTGATTTTTTTCTGATTCTTTTTTGGACCGAGTGGTTAAGAAGTATAAGGAATCACTCTAGAATCCACACGAAGTTCAAATCAAGCATCGGAATGGAACCCTTGATCTTAAATATGGTAAAAAGTCTATGGTTTTTGAAGATAACTGAATGCAGACCCCTTAAATAATGCAAAAAATCCATTTCCGTCAGTTAAAAAGTGTTGTCTGACTAGTAGACACCAAGTAAATACTATTAGTGAACAGTTTCTTAGATTTCAATATGTGCAACCGGTTTTTACGCAATGTGACAGATGTGTTCTGATGGACGAAGAAATTTTATGTTAAAACCGGATTCAAGAGATCAAATTTTTCGAGATGCCTACTCATGAAAAGGTTCCAACCAGATTCCAATTGCTTTTTCCAGGTGAGTTTGTGTAAAACATCATGATTTTGCAAAGGTTTTAGAAGGAGAGATGGCAACATTGCCATGTTTAGACTGTTTGTTTTCACCGCTCCAATAAATTTATTAATATTTGATGAAATACGCTGAATTTCTTTGCGTGAAGTATTGTTTCGGCCGCGCGATGAGCTATTGCTCTCTTAAAAAGTGGAATCGCGTTCAAATTTTTATTAAATTCGCTGTTATTTGGATGTTATTTTCGATGTTCGTTTCGAAAAAGAATAAGAGAACAGATGAAAATTAAGAAGTGCTGTAATTGTGCTAAAACGTGTGTGCTAAAAAGCTTAATAACGGTGTGGTGAAGCTTTCGCTAAATTTTCAAAGTCCACTTTGATACTTTTGTGCTAAATGGTCTCCCCGATGACAGCTAATAATTCCAATTGGATTTCGAAACAGGCCAATGTTTAGATGGAACTTTCGAAATCGCAGCGAGCCACCCTTTCCAGTCAACAGCAGGAAACCAGAAAACCGGTGAGAGATTTCCATTTTTTAACTTCTTTTTCTATCATAATGGTTTCATATGGTCGGGATTGATTGATTCCCCAGTTCCAATTGAAGCAGAGTGAGAAAGGAGGATCGAGAGTTTTTTAATTTTATGTATCTTGTTTTTCTCTTTCCCACTACCTAATAAGTATAGTAAGCTCGAAAGGAAGTTCACTAAAGCGAAGCTTTTGATAGTTGTACTTTTGCTAGTCGCCGCTGCTATGCAAGTAGGAGCTAGTAGCCACCAGTTAAAAATCAATTTTCTTTCATATTTAAATTAATTCGTACCGAGTTTTTAGCATTTTTCGGGTATTTTAATGAGCACACGTTTTCATTAAGTTCCAGCTACTCCAACCAGCATTAAAATATTTTCATAATAATTGTCTTACTATACTTCATCCACAACTTTAGAAAACGCGTTATAAAATTCGGTGAGTTGCATCGTTGCCAAGTGCATTGTACGTGTATGACAGTGCCACGTTAGGACGCTTTGCTCTTCTCGTCTTAAGCGCGCGGTAAAATTCAGTGAGTTACGCCGGTGCTAAGTACATTGTTAGTTAGGACGTATAAAAACGCGATGTACTCGATAGTGTGCGACGCGACGATTTTTAACTTTGCTTTGATCACATCCCTTCCCAAAGGGAATCCAGATCTTATATACCTTTCCCATTAACAAACCACCCTTCCTGTGACGACCGTGGAGATTTAGAGGTGTATTCGGTCTCTAGTAGCAACGGAAGTCGAACTAACAATCCTTCCCTTTCCCCGATGAACCGTAAGGACGTGGCCGGCGCCGTTATTGACCATTTAAGATAAGGAACCTTTGAAACGTGCACACAGAAAATGGTAAGCTAATCCCAAGCCCCATTTATTTGGATCTATGTGCAATTTTGATGGTTCTTGTCAATCACGGAGTAGCAACTACTGAAATGTACGGTTTATCTAAGCTCAAGCTAAGCTCAACATCATGATTTTGCAAAGGTTTTACTTCTGTGGTAAAAATATTAGATCAATACATGACTGACACAAGTGTGCAAAGATAAAAAAGAGATTTTATGAAAAAGTATGATTATTTCTTGAAATCATTGATAAATAATTTTTTTTTATATTTTAATATTAAATTTCATATTAACACCTTCATTTCCTTCATAGAAAGCTTTTCGATCAAATGAATAGTTTTTAAAATACAAGCGTTTGTAACTGCCCGGATACTAAATGATCATAGCCTTATTTGGACTGCCCCACTCAGGGGTTTGTTCCACTCATCCGACTATTTGGACTGCCCCTCTTAGGGGTCTGTCACACTTATCTGACTATTTGGACTGCCCCTCTCAGGGGTCTATCCCAAAAATCAAACTTTTTGGATTGCCCCTCTCAGGGGTCTGTCCCACTAATTCGACTATTTGGACTGTCTTCTCTTAGGGTTCTGTCCCACTTATTCGACTATTTGGACTGCCTCTCTCAGAGGTCTGTCCCAAACATTCGACTTTTTGGACTGTCCCCCTCAGGGATCTGTCCCACTAATACAACTATTTGTACTGCCCCTCTCAGGGGTCTGTCACAATTCTGAATATTTGGACTGCCTCTTTCAGGGGTCGGTCCCAAACATTCGACTTTTTATACTGCCTCTCTCAGGGGTCTGTCCCACTCATCCGACTATTTGAACTGCCTTCTCAGAAGTCTGTCCCACTAATTCGACTATTTGGACTGCCCCTCTCAGGGGTCTGTCCCAAACATTCAAATTTTCGGACTGCCCCTCTCAGGGGTCTGTCCCAAACATTCGACTTTTCGGACTGCCCCTCTCAGGGGTCTGTCACACTTCTCTGACTATTTGGACTGCTCCTCTCAGGGGTCTGTCCCAAACCCTCGACTTTTTTGACTGCCCCTCTCAGGGGTCTGTCCCACTAATTCGACGATTTGGACTGCCCCTCTCAGGGGTCTGTCCCACAAATTCGACTATTTGGACTGTCCCTCTCAGGGGTCTGTCCCACTAATTCGACTATTTGGACTGCCCCTCTTAGAGGTCTGTCCCCAACATTCGTCTTTTTGGACTGCCCTCCTCAGGGGTCTGTACCACTCATCCAACTTTTTGAACTGCCCCTCTCAGGGGTCTGTCACACTTCTCTGACTATTTGGACTGCCCTTCCAAGGGTTCTGTCCCAAAAATCAAACTATTTGTACTGCCCCTCTCAGGGGTCTGTCCCACTCAACCGACTGTTTGGACTGCCCCTCTAAGGGGTCTGTCCCACTAATTCGACTATTTGGACTGCTCCTCTCAGGGCTTTGTCTCCTACATTCGACTATTTTGACTGCTCCACTCAGGGGTCTGTCCCACTAATTCAACGATAAAGACTGTCCCTATCAGGGGTCTGTCCCACACATCCGACTATTTGGACTGCCCTTCTCAGAGGTCCGTCCAAAACATTCGACTTTTTGGACTGCCTCTCTCAGGGGTCTGTCAAACTTAGCCGTCTATTGGGACTGCCTCTCTCAGGGGTCTTCTCACTAACCTGATTTTTGGATTGCTCCTCTCAGGGGTATGTCCCAAACATCCGACTATTTGGACTGCCCCTCTCAGGAGTCTGTCCCACTCATCCGACTATTTGAACAGCCCCTCTCAGGGGCCCTCTCAGGGGGTTTGTCACACTTATCTGACTATGTGGACTGCCCCTCACAGGGGTCTGTCCCAAAAATAAAATTTTTTGGACTGCCCCTCTCAGGGGTCTGCCCTACTAGTTCGACTATTTGGACAACCCCTCTCATGGGTCTGTCCCAAAAATCAAACTTTTTGGGCTGCCCCTCTCAGGGGTCTGTCCCACTCATCCGACTATTCGTACTGCCCCTCTCAGAGGTCTGTCCCACAAATTCGACTATTTGAACAGCCCCTCTCAGGGGTCTGTTCCCCTCAACCGACTATTTGGACTGCCCCTCTCAGAGGTCTGTCCCAAACATTCCACTGTTTGGACTGCCTCCTCAGGGGTCTGTCCCTTTCATCCAACTATTTGAACTGCCTCTCTCAGGGATCTGTCACACTTCTCTGACTTCTTGGACAGCCCCTCTCAGAGGTCTGTCCCAAAAATCAAACTATTTGGATTGCCCCTATCAGGGGTCTGTTCCACTCATCCGACTATTTGGACTGCCCCTCTCAGGGGTCTGTTCCAAACATTAGACTATTTGGACTGCCCTCTCAGGGGTCTGTTTCACTTACCTGATTTTTGGATTGCTCCTATCAGGGGTCTGTCCCACCTATTTGACTATTTGGACTGCCCTCTAAGCGGTCTGTCCCACCTATTTGACTATTAGGACAGGGGTCTGTCATAATTATCTGACTATTTGAACTCTCAGGAGTCTGACCAAAAAATCAAACTATTTGGACTGTCCCTCTCTGGACTTTGGACTATTGGGACTGCCCCTCTCAGGGGTCTTTCACACTTATCTGACTATTTGGACTGATCTTCTTAGGGGTCTGTCCCAGAAATCAAAATATTTGTACTGCCCTTCTCAGGGGTTTATCTCACTCATCCGGCTGTTTTGACTGCCCCTCTCAGGGGTTTGTCTCATACATTCGACTATTTGGACTGTCCTTCTCAGGGGTCTGTCCCAAACATTCGACTTTTTGGACTGCCCTTCTAAGAGGTCTGTCCGAAACAACATTCGACTTTTGGACTGCCCCTCTAAGGGTTCTGCCCCATTCATCCGTCTATTGGGACTGCCTCTCTCAAGGGTCTGTCCCAAAAATCAAACTTTTTTGACTGCTCCTCTCAGGGGTCTGTTCCACTAATTAGACGATTTGGACTGCTCCTCTCAAGGATCTGTCCCAGAAATCAAAATATTTGTAGTGGACTGCCTCTCTCAGAGGTCTGTCCAAAACATTCGACTTTTTGGACTGCCCCTCTCAGGGGTCTGTCCCACTCATCCGTCTATTGGGACTGCCTCTCTCAGGGGTCTGTCTCACTTACCTGACTTTTTGGACTGTCCCTCTTAGGGGTCTGTCCCACTCATCCGACTATTTGGACTGCCCCTCTCAAGGGGTCTGTCATACTTATCTGACTATTTGGACTGCCCCTTCCTTTCTGTCCAAGAAATCAAACTTTTTGGACTGCCCCTTTCAGGGGCCTGTCCCACAGATTCGACTATTTGGACTGCCCCTCTCAGAGGTCTGTCCCAAACATTCGACTTTTTGGACTGTCCCCCTCAGGGGTCTGTCACACTTCTCTGACTATTTGGACTGCCTCTCTCAGGGTTTTGTCCCAAAAATAAAACTTTTTGTACTGCCCCTATCAGGGGTCTGTTCCACTAATTCGACTATGTGGACTGCCCCTCTCAGGGGTCTGTCCCAAACACTCGACTTTTTGCATTGCCCCTCTCAGGGTTCTGTCCCAAACATACGACTTTTTGGACTGCCCCTCTCAGGAGTCTGCTCCACTCATCTGACTATTTGGACTACCCGTCTCAGGGTTCTGTCCCAAATATCAAACTATTTGGACTGCCCCTCTCATGGTTCTGTTCTACTTATCCTATTATTTGGACTGTCCCTCTCAGGGATCTGTCACATTTATCTTACTTTTTGGACTGCCCCTCTCAAGGGTCTGTCTCACTCATCTGACTTCTTCGACTGCCCCTTTCAGGAGTCTGTCCCACTAATTGGACTATTTGGACTGTCCCTCTCAGGAGTCTGTCTCACTCATCCGACTATTTGGACTGCCCCTCTTAGGGTTCTGTCACACTTATCTGACTATTTTTACTGCCCCTCTCAGGGGTCTGTCCCAAAAATAAAACTATTTGGACTGCCCTCTCAGAGGTCTGTTCCACTCATCCGACTATTTGGACTGCCCCTCTCAGGAGTCCGACTATTTGGACTGCCCCTCTTAGCGTTCTGTCACACTAATTCGACTATTTGTACTGCCCCTCTCAGTCTTTCACACTTATCTAACTATTTGGACTGCCCCTCTCAAGGGTCTGTCCCACTCATCCGACTATTTGGACTGCCTCTCTCAGAGGTTTGTCCTATATAGCGAACCATTCGCAATGGCCCTTTAATGGGGCTATCCCTGGCCAGATCCTTCGTTTAACACATTATCACTTCCGCACCGAATAGTATTCTATTTGGGACAATTACAAAAAATATATGCTATCCCTCCTCCCATCGACGAGTGCAACCAACGCTCACTACAGTATTTTAACACTATCTATCCTACTCTGGGACCTCTGGATGAAGCGTCAAATTTACCATATCCACAATAATAAGCAACTCCCTTTCTCAAAATAGTTGATCGTTTTTCGGTCCAACCGCACATCAGAGTGGCCTGAATTTTACACTTACACATATTTCCAAATCAGGCCTAAGACAGGACATCACAATCAAATCTGATTCCAGAATCCAGTCTCCAATCCAAGTAACAACTTTAGCCGCAAAATGTTAATATTAGTGTCATTCCGAACCTCAAATGCTTCAACAAGATCACAATTTCGCAGCACAAGTTCATATAAAACCCCTCAACCATTTTAATGTCCAAACTTTGCAGAAATTTGAGCTTCGATCACGCCTGGCGAACCAAAACCAGACTCGCGCCATCCTATCAACTAGACCACAACATCGCTATATATCCATTTTTTTGTCATGTACTTACAAAGTTACACTCTTTACTAGCGATAGCTAGTTTCACCAACGATCGTCAATACGCTAATGTACTAATCGTGGGTTTCCAAATTAAAACTAACGGTTTTCGGATCCAGATTAATTTCGACAAAATTCGTCTGCTCCGTCGACACATTATCCTTTCAATTCGTCTATTGAGATCAGTAGCGATTAATCATTGATGATTGCGGATGACAAGTGATGGTGATAAACACTGTACAAATGTTTACATCTTCACACACTAAACCGAAACTACTCTGTGGCAAGCAGTTGGCATGGAAAGATGAGTAGAATCATAGGAATACTCATTGAAAAATGAATACCTTCCCGGTTAAGGAATATGATAATTGAAGAGTGCAACAACAGCTGTCGCTTATGTAAAATATTGCAGTTTAAAAATTGAATAAAAAAAACTCTTTTCCACCACTGAAACCTTCATTGTGACTTAGTTTTCAACAACACATCTTATGAACATAGTTATGAGAATTGGCCTGGCTGTATAAGTAAATATTCAACACGTACAAGAACCAAAACCTCCAAACTAAACCAAAACCAAAACCTCATGTCAGAAGATACACAAGTTTCCAAAAAAAAATGTCGTTAATAATGAAATAAAAAATGCTTATTCTAACCAATTCGCCATTATGCTCTGAAACGCTTCTCTTACTGGCGACAGTAGAAATCTGTTCAACAAGTATTTACATAATTACAAAAAATGACAAAACGTGATTTTTCATTTATCGATTAACAAAAAGCATGAAAACGCATAAGTTTTCATTAAAAAAGGAGGTTAATGGTCATTATTTGTATTATTTGAATCTTTACAGTTCTGAATGGAGTTTTTCACATCATACAAATTGACGATTTTTAAACTATATTACTGATTCCAAACATACAGCGAATAAAAAAAAATGTTGCCATTCAAAATATGAAATGGCAAATTCTTTTGAGTTCCATGTTCTTCTGCCAAATGTTCATGTCATCCGAATGTTTCGTCTGATATTGCTTAATTATTTTATCGACTCGAGTCTCAACAAAAGTTGTCTCAGCAAAAGTTCCTTCCACATGAGATTGCATTAGAAGAATTCGAAATTGCTTCTCATCATGCAAGTTTATCTGGATGTGCCGTCGAACAAACAGAACAGATAGTAGATAGTAGATGAAAATCGAAATAAAAAAAAATCTCAAAAGTCAACCCCCATCATCGGCAGCAACAAACACCAGATCCCGGCATCACATCTTTTATCGATTGGCAAAGCTCCTAGCAGCAGCATCATCATTCCCGGCAAAAATAAGAACAACATCAAAATAGAGAGACTCTTCACCAGTTTGTTCACCGAAGAAAAAGTTAGTCCAAAATCATCGTCATCTCCTGCCTGCCAGTCACGAACCCGGAGCGAGCGTTTAGTCCTTGAGAAGATGATTTTTTTTCATTATCCTATGGAGCCACAAGGTCCTCATCCGTAAATTTTGTAGGATTTCTTTGGCTTCTCCCCGTATAGGACTCACGATTATATCTATCCCATTTTATTTTTGTTCCGTTATGAGACAGTGAGGTTCAAAAGGGTTTAAGTATTTGACTTCAGAAAATTCAATTGCTTTCTAATGCATTGCAATCAAATCTCCAAACGCTTTTCCATGTGTTTCCCAAAAAAAATAAATCTCTCAAGATTCACATAAAAGCGATCCTATTTAAGGTTTACTCCATCGTTTAATTTAAAAATCTAGTGTTGGATTTTGAATTTTTAAGGATTATAACTCTTCGTTACCGAAGTTCAAATAATTTAAATCTCTAATCAATTATTTATCTTCGAACACAAGACTGATACTACACCCTGGCCCTATCTTAACGAGATGACTGGAAATTGTTAGCTTTCACTGAAACGACCCCACACTCTCTCATTCAGCCATCTTCCCCTTCATCGTCGTCGTAAATGAGCCCGGGTTAACCGACCGGAAATGTGCTGAGTAAACACATGCATCTTCATCGTTTGTCGATCGTCATCTGGAAAGGGGGGATGTTTACCATTTTGTAGGGAAAGCTGTTCCATTTGCTGCTGTATGTAGTTGTTTGGGTCGATTAAAGAAGAGCTAAAGAGTCTGGGTCTGTATGTCACTTTGCAGCCGCTTCACACAGTTTGTTTTTGCAATAACTTTTCGGAATTTGTTTTTCCCATACTGCAAATGTTTAACTTTCTTACGGTTGTTTGTAGAAAACGAGGAAATTCTACAAAATTCTTAGAAATATACAATTTTATCAAGAGTCGGTGTTTCCAGCCAACGTTAATCCAAAAAAGAAACAACATATCCGAACACTACAGTTCATCAAAATTATAGTTATAAATATTTTATTCTTGGTGTGTAAGTAAACGTTTTGAATTTTATGGGATGCATTTATGACCAAGTTTTGTTATTAAAATATTTTTTTTTTTATAGCACAATTAATTCGAAACCGTTTTGCGAATGTTTAACTTTTGCCAAAATTGAGAACCTAATTTGCACTTTGTTATTTTATTCGAATATATTTTTAGTGATATATTTTAAATTAAAACACTTTAAAGTCCTGAATCGCACCTTATTTCATGCTGACATCTAAAATTCATTGAATTAATTGAATTTAGCCAGTCATTCCATCCAAATTTAGCATATCTAAAATTTTCAACCTTGCGTTGCTTATTGATGAAAATTTTGTCACATTTAGATAATTTTTGCAAATCAATACTTCCGATTGTGTTTCACCTCTTATAATCAGATATTCAGATAAATTCATGAAGGCTTGACTAGAAAATTGAAAAGTTCCTGAAGCAACTAAAAGAAAACTTTTTTTCTTCTCCACAGGTACGTTTCTGAATCCCATCTTTCCCAGATTGGTAAGTTACAGTTACTTCCTAGGCCTTTTTCCAACTTTTATGTGTTGTCTGCAAATTCAACCCCAAACATTGAGCCTGAAACAGCAAGAACAAAAAAGTATAAATCGACCCCCAACGAAACTCATGACTCAGCAGCAGCCACTTGAAGGTCATCCCGGAAAGTATTTGCTCATCGTTTCGAGAAGCTGAAGGGGAGGAAGCAAGAAAAATCACAACTTGTATCACTGTCTATAGTGTGGGGAAGGCAACAAAACCAACTACCTTCTAGCATATGTTATATGTATGTAAGTAAGGGGGGATGAGTTTTCGGACCCAATTTTTCAAGCGAAAACTTACTTAGCAATTCATGAGCAAGCAAGAAATGACCGAAGTGAGAAGTTTTGTCCGTGTCGTTTTCCAGAACACACTTTCACACAACAGGAGATGAGAGTTATCTATCTGTTTACTTCCACTCCGGCTTTGTGTGCTTTGGTAATTTATTCTTGCACCTTGAAGGCTTTTCAGAAGTGAGAAATCATACACTATGGGATAAAAACTCTGCCCAAAAAGCTTCAGCTTAATTTTGTTATTATCTACTGATATATCATTGGATTTTATGCTGTAATTCTTATTTCAATGATATTTTAACGAAAACGTAATGGAATTGGAGAAAGTCGAGATCCCTTGATAAAGAAATTTTTGACTTTCATAATACCAAGAGTTGTACATTGTACAAATTTCGAGATCTTAGCAGGTATGATAAAAATAGGTATTGTAATTTTTTTTTCAATGTGTATAGTCCTTGATTTAATGTTTTAATATATTCTCTTGCAAATGTTTTTTAAAAGTTAAGAATTTTGTATGCATCGGGGAAATAATAACTTAAACAAAGTTTTATCATGTCTCAAAAGCTAGTCGATGACTTCCTTTTAACTCAGCAAACAAACAGAGACACTAAATAGCATTTCATCAGATACTTGATACCAGAAATCGACTACCTACCATTTACAATTCATTGAAAATTCTTTGACTCGAAAATTGAGAATTTTAAGATACAAAAATGTGATAAATAACGTTAAATTACCAATCCATTTCTACAGAGACTGAAACAGTTTTTAATCAAGAAAAAAACTAGCATTTGTAAAATACAGATGAATCCTATCGGAACTGAATAAAATAAAGGTTAAACATTTTGTTGAATTTATTCATCCAATTGAATATTATTTGTTGAGTGTTTAAAGGGTCTTTTTTTAAAAAACGGTAAGAAAAAAAAATGAAAAAAAAAACTGTTCGTAAACAGACAATCGATCAACGTAATTTGACAGAAACGGTAAAAAGTGACGTTTTTTGAATTGCTGTCCGAACAAGGATCGAAAAATCAGGGCTTGTGATATAGCTCAGCTGGCACGTCAGTTTCTTCTTGAGCCGTTGTTCGTGAGTTCGAGCCCAAGAGTAAACATCGAACACAGTCGTACCGGATAGGTTTTCAATGAATCTTCGCCAACTGCATCGTTGATATAAAGTCGCGAATGACAAAAACATGTTAAAACAACTGTGATCGAAACAAAAAATAAAGATCGAAGAATCCAACAGCATAGATTAGGATTAATTTTTTAGATTGCATGTATTGATCCTCTATTGCCACAGATGAACAGATTACAAGGATTGTATCCCAATCAGCGATGGAAAAAAATCGCTTCAAATGATTGTGAGCAGCGAACGACCAACATTCGGAGTCGTTCCAATTGCTACTGGCAGACGACGCCCTGTGTTCTGCTTATGTTGCATGGAGAGATCTCAGAGAGCGACGAGTGACCAAAGATTCGAAGATGCAAGAACAGAAAAAATCCTGTTGCGTGCACTCGCAACGCTATCCCATATCTTCTATATGGCTTGTTGCGCGTGGTTACGACAAGCTACGAATCTCGAAGGATACAACTCCCGAATCTCCCCGATTACGGTGTGTTACAACTTGCGATCGGATCGAATCATGGTGTTCATAATCATGATTTTTTGAATGATCCTGCTCTGTTGTTTGTTGCTTGGTCGTTCGTTCGTTAGTCGTTGGATTCGATTCGTTCGCAATTATGTAGATAGGTAGCGATGGAATGTTATTGCTGTACTGTTGAAAAAAATCCCTCCGATTGTGGGTGGGAAGGGGGTGGGGCAGTTTCTGTTTTATGACCATAGCAACAGGTAAACATAAGACCCATTCCAAGCGCCCCTCAACTGGAGAACCGATTTTTTTTTTCATTATTTAAAAATAATTTGTACAGCATTGGAATGACTACTTCTTGAGCTTCATTTTCCATTATAAAATAGTTACCTTTTTCTTTTTAGAATTGAGTTTGTTGTCGTTGAAATTTAAGAACTTTAGTATGAAAATTAACTGATTTCAACAATTATTCTTTATTTCAAACAAAACTTTGTCCAAATATTAGCTATATAAAAAAATTGCAAAATGATTGTAAAAGGACATTTTTTAAACATGATACTAGATTAAAAATAACCACAGCAACTTCACGTTCTAGAACCGGTGATAAAGGTTTGTATTTTTAAGCGTTTTGACTGCAGATAGTTATCTGTGGCTTGAATAAAAATCTTGCAAAAAGGTCATCATCTTCTATATTCAGGCGTGGTCCTATGGGTGAGGGGCGGGGGGGGTGAACGGGGTGATCAGCCCCCCAAGTGGCAAAAATCCGTTACAAAATACCCGCAAAAGCTCGAATTTCTATAAAAAGTTGGAACTTTTCTTAGTAGATGTGCTTTCCAATTTTAAAAATTTTCCACTCCGTGGGGGTGTTTATTCAACAAAAAAAGTTTAAAGGCCCAATATTGAAAAAAGTCGGTCCACCAAACTCAAGCAGCTGTAACTTAGGAACTTAGGATTCCCTGGACTGAATTATACCAAATAACTTTGGTTGATAAGTTACTCAACAAAAGTGTGTTGTTGAGTGTTGATTTGGAATTTGCTATTAATTAAATCTAGGGACAACTTTTTTTAAATTGCCACTAATTTCCCTCAAATGCCTCAATTAACACGAGCAAATCACAACAAATTTTAGTGTTTGCTTCAAATAAAGAGGCTCTGAATTCTTGATTCTGTTTTGAATTTTAATCAAATGAAAATTTGGAAAAGTCATATAGGGGGAGGGGGGGGGGGGTTGAAAATGTTTATAACACTGTAATACTTGAAATATTTATTCTGCTTTCATCATACATTTACTGCCTTCAATTGCAAAATAAAAAATCAGGTTCTGAATCACAGTAAAGATTCTTTTTCGCTAGAATTTTTCACCTTCAACTAACTTAACCCTTTCCTTCCCATGGTAGCACAGGTGATCCACAACTTTGTACAGCTCGCATTTGAACTGGGCGCTTCGGATCAACACCATTTTTTCACCGAATGTGAAGATATGAGTGAAGAAACATTGCACGAAATTTGAAGAAAATCCATTCGCTAGGTTTCGCTTGGCAGATCAAAAACTGCAAAAAAGTCGGATTTTTTTCGAAATTAAATCAAGTTGTCATTTATTGTTCAATAACTTTACAAGTTTTTATAATTTCCTTCAAATAAAAATACTGACGTGCAGAAGGTTGCTTATGCAAGCAGAATCAACTGATGGTTTACTTAGATTTCAACTAAAACATGTAAATTTTTGAGTAAGTAAAGTGGATCACTGGTGATACACTGGGAACAAAACGTACTTTTCTTCCTGTGAAGCTTCTTATCAATACACATGAAAATCATTTCGTCAACAAAAAAAATCGCTTCAGGGTAGTTATTTCATCTGCTTAAATGGCCACACGTCTCGAAATTCTTGTAAAAGTTCGTGATTTTCTCGAAAAACGGCATGTTTTCTTTTCCTTGCGCAAAGTGTCATGGCGGCCATTGTTCAAGGCAAAAATGAAAATTTCAAATATTTCAATAAATAGGCTTTTGAGGGATGCGTATACCAAAGAAGTTTTTTATCAAATAGGATCGTTTTAGTTTGTGATCAATGAAGTGATGAAATTCCATGTTTTTTTTTGCAATTATTTCCTGTTTTTCATTTGCACCCTATGTGTTGTTATCTTCCCAATGGAGCACATATGCTCCATCTCAAAACCCAAATTTATCAAATGGATCATTAAAGTAGGCTTAAATTATGCATCTTTTGTTCTAGAACTTACGTTGTAAATCAATATTTCTATTTTTAAAACGGGAAAAACCTCGTGGGAAAGAAAGGGTTAACCAAGAAACTTAACATTAAAACGTATATTATGAAATTCAAAAACAAAAATTTAAATTTTAGATCTGATTTTATTTGATTCTGTTTGAAATGTATCACATCAAACATTAATATTATGGATGACTGTGAATAAAATACAAGTACTTCCAAACAGAAATCGAATATAAAATATTCATAGTAAGAGTTTAAATTTGAAAAAATCCTTTCAAGAGATCTCAGCAACAATAAATCGAAGAAAGAGATTATCTTTTATGACTTTTGCGTTTCCTATGAGTTTTTAGTGCCAAAAAGGAACAAAAAGTATTTATATCAGCTGTTTCAGGAATTGGTGTTGGAGATAGAGATTCAAATTCATCTCTAGAATCCAAAATCTGCATTCAAAACTATATTCCGAAGTGCAAAGAATTTGAAAACTGATTTCAACTTATTCAGGAGCTCTAAATGCAAATTTGTATTATTTTATCAGCTCTTTTTTCCGGTATAAATATTGAAAATACACTTTCATTGAAGAAATTTGTGCACTTTTTAGCAAAAGTGTAAAATATTTAAAAAAATAGAAAAAAGGTATTAACTTAATGATCAATTTTCATAAAGACTGAGAGTAATTTACCATGAGAAAAAATTATAGAAGTAAGTATCTTTCCCCACTTTGTAAAATATGAAGATTGTCTAGACGAAATCTGTATTGTTTTTTTTTTCCGGGAATTTGTTACTTTTTAGCATTTTAGTGTCTGACCTGCATCGTTGAATGAATAAAGGATAATGAAAAGATTTAACATATTTTTTGTTGTTCAGGTTAGTTACTTCATCCATTATCATTGAACGATTTCACTCTGAACTGCTTAGTTTTAAAATTACCCAATGCCAGAAAATACGAAGGGGAAAAACAGACAAAAAAATCGAGTTTGAGACGCAAAAAGCTTCCAAAATCAGTTTGCCTCGGTTTTAATTTTTCCCTTGTGGATTAAAACTATCCCTTTATCATTCCACTATTTTTTCGGCAACAAGGCATTCTATCATGCAAAACAGTCAGCAGACCTTTAGTGATTTTTAACCAACTCTCCTAGATTTCTAGATTTACAGCATTTATGTCACCGACACTCCTTTCAGCTCATCTACACAATAATATTGAAATTTGAATTTAAAATTTAGCTTAAGGTTTGATATTCTCAATCTGAAAGCTTGGCTATATCAATTGCAATGATTGAGACTGTTCACTGAAGAAGAGTATTAACATTCAGAATTAACCCTTCATTTAATAATTTTCTTTATAATTCAAAATTATTTAAAAAAATTGGTAATTATGTGAAGGAGAACAAAGATTAATCACTTTTCTTTGTAACTTATTTGTTGCAATACAATTAAAATTGAAAATTTTGAATGAAAACTTTAAATTCAAGAGCAAATCAAATAAAATTTGGTTCCAGAATTTAGAAACTGATTTTGCTAATCGGTGTTTTCTACTTAATTTATTTTTAAAGTGTTGATTTTATATATTGCGTTTCCAAATTTGAAAATTATAATTCAAAATTTCCAAATCACGATTCAGTAAAATACCCCAATGAAGAATTCAATGCCCGTTAGTTATGTTTGTTAATTTGTTTACAGGGCTTATCGGTAAAAAGTAAAATACTTCCGATAAATTATAAAATACCAAACGCTAATATTTAGAAGCTTAGGAAAAAAATGAAGATTACTTGATGATAACATTATTATATATTATATATAGATATTATAGATTCGCTGGTTGTTTTACAAAGGAATAACTCACAACCCCCCCCCCCCTCCCTTCCCCGCAACTCCTCCCTTATGATTGTTTTTTCACCAGATATTAACGTGCCTTTATATTGACTGATTTTTGAAAATTGGAAAATCAAACCCCCACCCTCCCCCCCAAGAGCCGACTCTAGGACCGCCCCTGTCTATATTAGAATAAAAAACTGCGCTAATAGCTTCTATTACTTGCTGACAATATGTTCAAACAAAATAACTAAGTATCCATGGATTAAATGCAAACAAAATTCAAAAATCTTTATACATGGTAAATTTTATAGATACATTTTTTCCTTCAAACAAATTCATAAGATTTTGATGGAAAATAAATTTCTCATAAAATTGTTTTGTTTAACTGTCCATTATTGAAACTTCAAACACAAAGAATATTACTAGAAAATCCAAATCGAGCCCCGTATTCACATTAAATCCCACGGAGAGACTTTTGAAGGTATAACAAAACAATAAAATGAAGGCATTAGCACAGGGTTCCATGCAAAATTAGGGCCAGAGTATATTATGGAAACCTGAAGTTTGTATAGAACTACGTGGATTTTTTTCGGGAAGAACAAAAAAAAAACAGTTTTTCACCAATAAATTTGAACTTTATCAACCGATTTGTCTTTTAACTTGAATTTTTTAAGCTTTAATTATGACAATATTTCATCTGAAATACGCATTTCGATTAGAGTTATCATAAAACAGTTATTAAGCTTTTAAATAGGTATATGAGCGTCGATTAACGATCATTTATTTATTTTTTTTGTATTTGACCCACCGAAAGCTAATTTCTAAACACAATATCTTTTTTTACCATAACCCTTATCGAAATGGGGCCTTGGGATACTACAGAGATTCGTTGACTGTAATGAATCGATACTTTTCTGAAATTTTCATTAAAATTTTATCGGAGAGAAGAGCAGAAAAATGCGATTTTGTTAAACAACTAAAAAGTGGAAAAAGTGGAGCGTTGTGACGTTACGATTTCTTTTGCTTAATTTGGATAACTATTTGTTCAAGAAAAATTCATTTGATTTCATAATGTAGCAAATTAAATTCTTAACTTAGAGGTATGTTTTTTTTAATGTGTGATATGAACGTTGCAGACGTTGTGACCACATGCTGGAATGGGTCATATTTAAAAAAATCAACAAAATGCTCAAAATGTAGAAGAAAATAAAAATTGACAAAACTTCCATAATTGACAAAATTAACATAATCGTCAAAATTTGAAGAAAAAAATTCAAGTATCACAAAAGACAAAATAGACAAATTGATATTTTATTCATAGTTTACAAAGTTACAAAAATGGCCCAATTGTGAAAATTGACAACAATTTTAAAAATGACAAAAATATTTGAACTTAAAAATGACCATAAAATAAGAAACCATCAGAATGACCAAATTAATTGGTTGAATGAATTTGAAAAAAAAATGGACAGAATAAACTGCTTTGATAATACATATTGGAAAATTTCGCTAAATGGAATCAATTGAAAAAAAAATACAAAACTAAACAAACTGACTAAATTGACAGCATTGATAAAATAGAGGAAATATAACCTTTTGGAAAAATATAAAAAAAATCACAACATTGGCAAACTTGGTAAAACCAATAAAATAGACAAAATATTAAATCAAATGAGATACAGTGAAGCAAAGCAATGAATGGATGTTTTTGTCTGAATTTTTTTTTACCCGAATTTTCTGAAATAGCGGTCAAAATTTCCGTTGAATCCTCGCGCATTTATGCACCTTAGTATTAATTTATTCTTAACAATTACAATTATTGTAAAATCAGTTTAATACAATAAGACTGTCTAAAGTTGTTTGCATTTTTTAAAGTGATTCTTTTTGGTACTCTTTTCAAAGCCAGCCTTTTCGAATTTACTAAAACATATTGAACCAGTTTTTAAATGTTGAGAAACGATAATAAATTACGTACCCAATAAATCTAACGTCATACAAATTTAACAAATTCTATGGCAAGTGGAACGACTACAAACTACGAATAAAATATAAAACTACATCAGTTTTAACGGAAACTTTGCAAACGGCATGGGAAGATTTAAAAAATACCAAACAAATTTCTCAAACAACAACGCCCGTGCGTATGTTTTTTTTGTATCTATCCATACACGGGCGGTTGGGTAACTCGAGAGCAAAACAAATCCTAGCCATCCTACCTAACCAACAAGTGCCGAACTTTGGGAGTGGTTGCATCCCAATTACCCGAAAACCATTGCCCTGAATGAATTTTTCCCAGAATGACAAATACCCGAAATCAAACCCCAGAATGAACCATTTCCCAGAAAAAAATTCCTCAGAATGCACCATTTACCAGTTTTTTTTCCCCAGAATGGAACATTTACCAGAATGGCACAAATCCCAGATTTTTTCCCCTAGTATTTTTATTTGTTTTTTTTTCTAATGAATTCTTGAACATTTCATATGATTCGAAATTAATTTTTTCAAAATGATTTTTAAAATGAAACTACGACTTTGAAATTTTCCAACTAAATTTATTTTAGAACCAATATTGTGCTTTGTTCATGGTTTGGGTACTTTAATTGATTCAATGCTTACCATGGTCCTTTAAAAAACCGTTTTGGTATCCGACTCCTCACGCTGCGCGTTCGAACTTGAAAGACATTTTGTCCTTCACGCTGTCGCGTGGCGGACGGGGCTAAGGGATCACCCCTAGCTTTCACGCAGACCTAGGAAGCCCCGGAAGACCTAGACCAATGTCTTAGGGCCGCCGCTTCCGACGGCGGGTTATGGTTTTCGGGTAAATGGAGTACAACCGATTACAAGCTCGTCCAAAAAATCTTTTGAAGCCTGTTTAAAATTTCAAATGCTTTCTTTTAAGGAAGTCGTTAAAATTAATGAAAAACAGTGCCATTTATGCTTGATTTTTACCTTTTTAACAGTGCAATAGATGGCACTTTTTCTAGATAGCTATTTTAAAATTAACATTTTTTTTATACTTTTGCACCGTTTTCTGTAAATACTTAAGATGTTTCATACGATGTAATGAAATAACACGCGAGAGTTGTTCTATAAGAAAAATTGCACCATTTTTTTCACTACAGAGATTGCTAGAATAGTAAACAGTCTAAAACATATTTTAATACATTTTGTACCGGTATGTCCAATACAATTTAAAAATTTCTATAACAATAACCATTTACAACCTGTGAAAAACTGACTGGATGTTGATGTTTGTTTTGGTTAACAATGAATTTTTTGACAGCCCTCTTAGGTGTACTTGGAGACATCTGGTGGCTCAACACAAACACATAAAATTGTTCAAATAGGTCGTTGGAACTTTACACGCATTTCGAGGTATAACATATACATCTGTTCATCTGTGCTATGGTGCTACATTCCCAAAGTATCCTTTGTTAATTAAATTTATTTTTAAATGAACTAAACTGTTTAAAAAAAAGTAAATTTTTAGGATTTCAAAAAAATGGTGGAGAATTGTGGGCCACCAAATTCAAAATGACCGAATAACATGCATAGTTCCATAGTTCACCCAAAACTCTTATTTCATAGTTGATTTAGTTATATTAAAACTATTTCAGATGAGAAAACTAAAAAGAGAGTTGTGTATAATCGAATTGATTCAAAAACCTAACTCCCAGACGTTTTGGCCAAACTCTTCTTATAGGATTTTAGTACGTTCAATAAAAGAAGCGTATCATGTATACACAAGTAAACATCATATCATAGTGATTTCACAGTATACTATCCTAAGTTCATTGTGTATTCATGCTTCAAAATACTCAGTTTTGAATTAACTCTAAGTTATCGTATCAAAAATATAACAAATGTTTGCTGCTACTTTTGAGATAAGTTTTTGTTCAGACTTTTTACTATCCGACGATATACAACATACCACGGCGATCGGCGGCGCAAGCATTTTGCCTGCTTCAAAAACATAAACAGAGTTAATTGCAATTTTTCCAGTTACAACGTTATTGAGGATGCTTTTCATCTCAAAATTGTAAAATAGATTATAATCTATTTACCACCCCAGTATAGAAATGTTATCACTTTTTTCATTTTTTCAAGATATCGTTACATTTTAAATTGTTTGAAATTAGGAACTGAATTAATTAATTTCCAACCAATCTAATCAGCTGTGTGCCTTTGCTTACAGCTATACATGAGCTTGTTAGGATGTGTATGTTCATTTTCATACTGATTCAACATATTTAGGTCGATTCAGATTGTTGAGCGACTGTTTTTTTTTAAACGCGCACAGCCACGCAGCCGTTTGGGTGCCCAAAAATTGGACAATGGGAATTCATTTCAGTTAACCTGATGTATTGGACATGACAAATAATGATGTCATTAGGTAATTAACACTTAATCAAAAAAAAAAAATTACGGGGTCAATGATTCGAGTGGATGTGAGTAGTCAATCAAGCTAAACCTGCTGTACTGGAATTTTATTGTTCCTCTCAGAGGTCAGTTAGAAATAAATGTTTACTTATAATTTATCTTGCACAAATGATAGTTTTAGCTCAAAAGCTTCTTAAACCTAGTGTATAGACACCATTAAATCTGGAAATTTAGCAGGGGGTAGTATCTATGTATGTTGCTTATCCACCATGGATGCACGGATTCACCGCAGTTTCTGCAAATATGTGCATAAATGCAATATTTTAATTAATAATTTCGACAAATCTTATTCTGTACGTTTGCTTGAAGGTGATATATAGAAAGCTGAAACGTCTTTCCAATACTTTTTTTTTTGAAAACATAACCTTGTCAAAATCAATACTTTGAAGCTGTTCTTGGTATAACATTTAAGCTCTGAAATTGTATTCATTTCTTTTTCAGTAACTTCATTTTTTGTGAAAGGTTTTATGATAATCTTTGTGCTCATAGTTCTTTAGCGCAATATGCCGCAATCTGAAAAAAAGATCATTCTCGGCTGACAACAATGTTTGAATAATAAAACCTTTTACATATATAAAAAGCGATTATTCTGCATGGTATACTTAGTGGCAAAGAATCAAGTAACTTAAAATCAGGAAAAACAAATTATTGAAAAAACAACTTGCATTGTTTATTCAAACACCTTGACTATAAAACAAAAAAAAAATATTCCTTAATAAAGAAAACCAATGGATAAATACATATAAGACCCGTAGGTATAACGTTCGTTAAATATGGTACGTGTTTAGAAGAGTAAACAGAATTATAAGTGAGGCTTAAATGGAACTGCCATTTTCCTTCCACCTTCATACATGATTTCCATATCAAATTCGTTCTGAGAACATTAAAACTGTTAACATAAATAATCTACAAACGAAAAAAATGTAATTCAAGCACATTATGGAACTAATGCTACAAACTAGAGTATTACATTGCATAATGTTGCGAAAATGTATCATTGTTTAAATATTCAATGTACCAGTAAGTAGAAAAAAGGTGTTTATTATTAATTTACTTTAAATGTGAAAATATTTTTTTGAACAAAAAAAAATCTTTTCTGGGAATCATAAGATTATTTTTAAAATCATCGTTGGTTGCATTTGAAAAATTTAAGATTCAATTTATTTATAAAAATACTTTAACTACTCATAAATAAGTCACAAATTTGTACTAGATGTGACGCTTTGAAAATTGAATTTATTGCAAACATAAAAAAAGAACAGAGTTATCAACTTTTATGCAGGATTTCTAACTAGGTTTCGTAATTGTTGCCATTTTTTTTAACTTTATGAAACGAATAGTTGATGATCTAGCGAACAGAATTTGTTCTTGGTTTTCCCTCATATTTTTACAGTTGTCAGCCATTTTGTTCAGTATGAGGCTTATTCATCTGCATAATTGAAAAAATGTCTCGATAACATGATAATACCACATTACAAATAATAATACTTTCATGTGGAAACATATACACTGTTTAAACGATGAAACATTCAAAAGCACACTTTGTAGCCCACTTTGTTTTTAACAGACTTTCAGTAGGGTTGCCATCTGTCCCGCTTTTTCAGAGAATGTCCCGCCGTTCAGCTTTTTTCTAAAAATGTCCTGCTTTTTTTCAGAGAAAAGTTTTGTTGTTGATTCAACCCACTTCGGATTACCACTTCAAAATAGTTGGTTCGTGCTTGATAGAAACGCTTTCTGTAAAATCTCTCCTCGATCATATCCAACTCCTGTAATTTTTTCTAATCTTTTTTTATACATTTATGATTAAGAGAACTAGAAATAATCCTACTTAAAGATCATGAATTTCACCCATAAGGCTTTAAAATTAAATTGATAACCCTTTTATGAAGTTTCACTGACTTACTCTGGAAGAGTAAATAACTCGTTAAGATTTAAGCATTTAAGGTTGCCAGAATTTTAACCAGACATATTCGGACCGGACGCATCCGGGTAATTTTATCTAAAAACCTGTAAAATTCGGGCATCAGATTTCAAAATTTTCACCACAAAATCCGAGCAATATCTGCGCAAGTTTGGTCAAGTCGTATTTTGAGTTTCTTATTTAAAAATTGTTCATGATTATTCATTTTAAACTTGTTTTAAAAAAAAATCGTTTTTGTATTCAAAACATAATATCTGGGCAAGTCCAGGTAGAATCGGGGAATCTGGCATGCTTACCTTAGCATCGACATTACAATCCGGTTCATTTGAGCGTTCTTGAGCACGTTCTAGCGATGTTCATAGTTTTCGATTGAAGAAAATAATATTTAAGGTGCTTCCAAATGATAATGGCTCCAGATGTTTTTCCGAAGTATTAGCAGAATCCTTTGGATGTAAAGTTTAAAAAAACAAATTCCGGATCAACTAGAACCGGACTAAAAAAACTATTCCCAATCAAACAATGAATGAATGGACGAGTTTGATTAAAGAAACTTGGTAGATGTTCAAAAAAGGCTGTTTGAAAAATATAACAACTGTCTTCGAATTTCAGATTTAAACCTTTGAACTAAAACATTTTCGACTTAAGTTTTCGCAGTATTCAAAGATGAAAGTTTTATTGAGAATTCAATTTTAAACAAACATCAGTTATCTAAATTTTATAACTTTCTAAGAACTATTTTAGCTGAAGAAACATAAACATATGTATAGGAATGATCATATAAATAAAGTTTTTAGATTTTCTAAAATGTCCCGCTTTTTTCGGCGATGTCCCGCTTTGTTATCATGAAACTAGCTGACCTGGTAAACTTCGTTTTACCTTTTAATGTAACCGTAATAAATGTTTGATTTCATCTACACGTCCTAAACTTCATCGTGCTCGCGAATCGATTCTTATGGATATCGTAACAAATAAAGTTGAATTTGTATTGGGACCACCTTCCATAAAAAGAGAGATTCTTGAAACTATTATACAAACCATCTCTGACCCTAAAAACCCTCGGATACCAAATTTCACTTCATTCCGATCGACCATTCATACGTGATGTTGTTACAAAGAAAACGCCTCCATTTTTATATATAAGATGTCCCGCTTTTTTCTGAAAGTAGCTGGTAAGCCTACTTTAAACTTGCTGCTTGCTGCTTAAAATGAAAACTTATTGAATATAAGACAGTTCAACCTGATTTAAGTTTCATTTTTGAAAAATCATGGAATCTGGTTACTAGTGCAGTTTTTGTTTTCTCATTTTATTTTTGCAAATGTAGAGAATTAAATAGAGAATTAAAAATCGAAAATTTTTAGTGAAAATAGTATTTCCGGTGTCACTAGTTTTTTTTCACGAAGAAAAGAATGCTCAATTAAAGACGTTATAAATTTTTTCGCTATTCCAACCGTTTTTGTTAAAATTGGAGCCAGAGATTTTTTTGTACGCATCATAAATTGGATTACCATTAGCAAAAAGTGAGAGCAAAATATTCCAGAAAAAATTAAGAAAGTGACATTCTCCGAACAAACCTTTAGCGATTTTTTCATTCAAATCACAACCTAAATACCCATCGCTCATTTTCAATATCTGCTAAAAAAATCTGTCATTCGTTTTTACCGAAAATGAAACTTTTTAGACTATAACCTGTAGCCTACAGGCGTTTATAAATACGAAAGAAGTTGCACATGCATGTTCAGAAAATGAATTAAATTATTTTCACTTGTAATTTTCTTGCCTACAAAGACTTAGCTCAATGCTCATACTTTTCTTACCCTTTAAGGATTCCTTACACCGTATTTGATGATTTAGGCCTTTTTTCTTTAGTGATTGACAAGAGACCGTGTTCTAGTTGTCAGAGAAAATACACGTAGGCTAAAATACATCATAATTGAAAATTCAAGAAGGCTTCATTCCTTAATATTCATAAACAATTTCTCTTACTTGTTTGACTACATGTATAAAGCTCTTCTGAAGTCTAAATTTCCTCCGAACAATCAACCACACTATAGCGAGATTCTTCTAAGACCCCTGATTTTGCTCAGCTTTATTATGTTTGAAATAACATGATGTGGTTTAACGGTAATCCTTCTGCACAAGATTGCTTCCTAAGAAAGAACGTTCAAATCTGCTAGAGCTTAGGTATCCTCTTGAATAGACCCTGTGTATGTATGAATGAGTATCCATCCTTTCATCTCTCATTCATACAAAAACGCTGTGAATTGTTATTAAAATTCTTGCTTTCATCTGGATAAAAATAATCAACTGTTTTAATAATCTTTAAAAAGTCAATAGAACAATAAACTTAAAATCTCTTGTTACATCAAATGCTCAAAAGGAAACAGCTTTCCACAGCTTCCGTACAGCTGTTTATCATAACTTACTTAGCTGATAAAATCCAGGCACATTTCTAGCCTCTTTTATCCCGATGAATTATAACAAAGCTTCCAGTTGAAAAGTGTTATCTTGGTAGGTCCTGGAGAGAGACATGGATAGATGGGGCAAAAAAAGTTCTAATCTTGAAGCAACACGACGTATCGTTTGAAATGACAGGCTCATGATCGGCTGCCGTTGCTGCTGGTCGGTGAAAAGTTTCCCACGGAATTGCTCCATCGATCCTGCTTCTCTGGTCCTGGCTCCCTGGAAGCAGCTTCTCCCGGGCTAACAAACGGGGCATAACTGCTGGTTCCGATTTTCCTCCTCCCTCGAAGCAACGCACCGGAACATGACCAGAGACCATCATGGTGTTGCGGCATGACCAGATACAAATAACAAAAACCCGGGGAGGAACGGCATAAATGTACCTATATTCTGGTGGTGCCACGCCAATCTGCTCATCGAGAAAAGTTGGTCTAATGGGCGTGTTGTTTTCTCAGGGCGATAATGGCCTGGCAGCTCTATAGATTGTACCTACATCAGGACATGGAACGAAACGAAGGCTGGTACTGGTCCATCATGCCAGCCAGGGTCTATTTGAGGGCTTAACGAAGTCTGTTTCGCATCTGCTGGATGGATTTGCTGGCTTTTCCAGAACTAACTGATACCTACAATCACCAGCCGGTAAGAAAGGGGGGATGATGAACATGTACAGTGTTTGGCGGCAGGGTGGCCAGCTTCATAGGTGTTAGTGGCGATTGAATGATTTATACTAGGCTTGAATGAGGTTTAACTTGAAATGCTTATCGAAATGCTTAAATTTCCGTAGAACTAAAGGGTTTAGAATGGAACCAAGTATAACTTTCTTGGCTCTATTCTGAATCCCATCATGCCTACATGGGTTTTGTTTTCGAATTATTAACTTTAGCTGTACGAGCTCTTTTTGAATTGCAAGAAACACAAATCTTGTGATTTGAATTAGAATTCACATTACTACTAAGGAAAACTTTACCGAAAACTATTTTGAATTACCTTAAAATTTTGAAATAATGCATTAAAGCTGTAAATGGCTGTTTTTTTTTATCTCCTACTAGCTGATCCCGTACGAAGTTCGTTTCATGTTTAACTTTAAAGCTGATGATTTTGTATTTGGTTGGTTATTACGACGCACTTTCACGAAAAAAATGCTTAAAATACTGAACAGAATTTGCAAGCGACCTATTTGCTTGTCTACCAAACCGAAATTTAAAAAAGAAATTGATTGACTGTCGAAAAGATCACCCGTGTACAAATTGTTGTCTTTTTTGGATGCATTACAACGAAATTATGTCTAAAATATTATTAAGGTAAAATAAACTCTCCATTTTCTGTCGTCTGGTTCTGAATTTGAATTCATAGATCAGTTATCCGTTTTGTAAAACGACCATGAATGAATTTTTGTCTGGATCTCATGCATAATAAAACAATTGTTGCAAAAATTTGCACATGGGAGTATTACAGCACATGTAATTGATTTCACGTATCAAATTTTGATAAAGAATAAGGGTCCCCTTTTTCTGTCGTCTTACAGAAAGTTTGTTATCAGGAATCGATTCCTCGTCCTGCAAAACCCTCGTATTTGAAATTTTGCCTCGATATAATGCCTAACAACGTAGTTATTTCATAAAAAAATCGAAAATATTATGGACGATCCCTTTTACTTATTCTTTGTCAAAATTTGCCACTTGAAATCAATCACATGTGCTGAAAAACTCCCATGTGCAAGTTTTCATAACAATCCGATGTATAATCAAGACAATGGAGCATATTCTGAGAGTCACGTTTAGTGATGTGCAAAATTTCACATCGGTGTGCCGACTCTAGAAACCACTCTTGGCTAAAAGTTTCAGCTCAGATGTCCTGTGATAGATTTTTGGAACTCATTCATACTAACGTTTCTTCTCTGAAACATTTCCTGGAGTCAGGATTAAAAAGTGAAATTTTGTGAGTCACGTCACTCGATTCGCAAAATAACCCCCAATACAGCAAAAATAGTGAACAGATAATAAGAACGTCCATTTTTGCCGACCCCTGACCCGAAATTTGAAACCTGAAATATTTGAGCGTTCCTCATAAATTCTATGTGAAATTTTCATCACAATTCAATGCATAATAACGTCAATACAGCAAAAACATTGAACAGTTTATATGGACGACCCCTTTCGCAGACCTCTGAATTAAAATTCGACTCCTGAAATTAATTACTCGTTCTTTGAAACTCTCACGTACCAAGTTTCCATCTTAATCCAATGTATTTAAGCATTAATATCGCAAAAAACAGTGTTAATATGGACGACCCTTTTGGCCGACCCTTTACCCTGAATTTGAAACCTGGAATCAATTGATCGTTCCTGAATATACTCTTGTGCAAATTTTCACCAAAATCAAAACTATAATAACGCCAACACTGCAAAAATATTGAAGAATTAATATGAACAACCCTTTTTGCCGACTTTTTCTACAAAATTTGATAACTGGAATCGATTGTTCGTTCCTTAAAATCCCCGTCTGCAAATTTTCATCTCAATCCAATGCATAATAACGCCAATATCGTAAAAACATTAAAAAGTTTCTATGGACGACCCCTTTGGCCGATCCCTGACCATGAATTCAATATCTGGAATCGATTGCTCATTCCTCAAAACACTCATGTGCAAATTTTCATATCAATACAATGCATACTTAATAACGTCAATTTAGTAAAAACACTGACATGTTCATATAGACGACCCCTTTTGCCGACCCCTGGCACAAAATTCAATACCTGGAAGCAATTCCCCATTCCCCAAAACCTCTATGTTTATCTACCATTAGCAGTTAAAAACAAATTCAAATTAACGCTGATGTGGGTAATTAAGAAAACAGGACGGAGAGAAGTTAAGACACAACTTTTATTTGACAAGAAATAGCATCCTAGTAAGTAAAACAAAAATCATATTACACAACACCTTCTATTGTTACACTCACAAATTACAGTAAACCCTGAAGAAGGCGAAATACATTACGCCGAAACGTCGGATGAAATAGAAAATCACTGTTTTTCTTAAATAATTCGACTGAAAGCCAAAATTTTCCAAAATTTACAAACAACAGTCGTAAAAGTTTTATTACTACCTTTTTCTATATTCCTTAACAATAGAAAGACCGCACCAGTCAAAATGACTGGTTGGATACTTTGTATGTTGAATATCGTTTAAATACTTCGCTTTAAAAATTCGCAAAAAATACGACTTTTCATGAATTTTGAATCTCTACAAAACTGTGTATTTTTTATTTCACTAGCTCTTTTAATAAGCGAGAAAAATTTCGCCATGGACACTCGGACCGTGACCAGTCAAAATGACTGGTAAAATTCACAACCCTATAACTCAAATAAGATTTTTTTTTTGCTTGCTTTTGGTTTCATTTGCAAGCTACATTCAAGACGTAGAGCCCTAGTTGATTTATAGAGGGCAGAAGTGTGTCATTCCTTATGAAATTATTGATTTTCGATGCGAAGTCATGAAGATTTGTAGAAAAAGTTCTCGGATTGGCCGCTGTGTGGCGCTTCAAGCACTTGACTCCCAATTTTTTGTGTCTGTTTTGTTGCCATGTTGACATAAAAAACATTTTTCTCAGCTTTTAATGTGACAAAAAATGTATACAAATAATGTCATTTAAAAAGAACAGCAGAGCTTTGGGTTACAGAATAATCATTTTTATATGTTTCGATATTAAAAAATCTGTAAATCAAAAATAAAAGATTTCCCGAGGTGAACCATTTAACGGAATTTAGTGTTAAGACCACATTTTACCACACTTTTTTTTAATTTTGAATTGCATTCCTCGAAAATTTGGGTTTGAAACTAAAATCTTGACACACAAGAACCCTACCTGATCTATAGAATGAATTTTCTTTAAGAAATGTAACTAAATAAATTCATAGTTTTAACACAACCATTTTAACTTTAAAATTTATTCATCACTTAACTATTAACCCTTCATTTCATGATTTTTTATTTTTTCTTGAAAAAATTCTCAATAGTGCACAATGATGAGTACATGAAGGGAAAATTAACGAAAAAATATTATTTTCACATATTTCGAGTATTTAGCCAAAATATTAATTGTTGCAAATTTGCAACAACATGAAACGGTTACACCTTTCCGTTCCTCACACAAGACAGTTAGAAATAAATGTTAACTCTTAATTTATCTTGCACTAATCATAGTTTTAGTTCAAGAACTACCAAAATTTAATGCCTGGACACCATTGGAGCTGAAAGTTTAGCAGGGGGTAGTTCCTATGTATGTTAGTTTTCCACCATGGGTGCACAGATTCACCGCAGTATGTGCTTACATGCATTATTTAGATTAATTAGTTTCACAAATCTCCAATGCAGCTTACACCATGGTTTCGGATGAACTGTTATGGAATAGGTAAATGTATTGCGTGTGTTGATGAAAGTATATTTTGAAAGAACGAGTCAATCAGGTGACCTAGTTTACTACATGAACTCCGGCATCCGTCAATATTTACCTAGCCTGGGCAACTGATTGAACATTCTCATATAACATGAGAATTTCAATAAAGCACATCTTACCTGTTGGCCGTTTATGTCATTCAAACCCAAAAGTTTTCTGCCGATACCTGGAATCGAACCTATTACACCTAGCATACCAAAACCAGACTCGCACTAGCGTATTCGCTAGCGGCTTGACCAGCTCGGCACAGAATTAAGCTGGGGGTAGTTATGCGATAGTATACCAGCTAGTGACTTATTCTTTACGTTTGCTTGAAGGTGCTATTTGGAAAGCTGGAACGTCCTTCCTATACAACTTTTTTTGAAAACATAACCTTGTCAAAAACAATACTTTGAACTTCAAAGTTAGAAGTTGTTGTTGGTATAACATTCAAGCTCTGGACTTGTACTTCTTTTAAGTAACTTCATTTTTTGTGAAAGGTTTTATGATAATCTTCGTGCTCATAGTTCTTTAGCGCAATATGTAGTAATCTAAAAAAAATCATTCTCGGCTGACAACATTGTTTGAATTTTAAAACCATTTAAATATATAAAAAAGCGATTATTGTGCATGGTATACCAAGTTTTAAAAAATCAAGTAACTAGAAAATCAGGAAATGCAAATTGTTGAAGAAGCAATTTGCGATCTTTAGTCAAAAATCTGTAATGAAGAAAAAAAACAAAAAATGTGTTTAATATTCCATTACGAAGAAAACCGATAGATAAAATACATTTAAAATGGTTTTACCCGTACAACATTTGTTGAATATGGTACGCGTCTGGAAGAGTAAATAAAATTATAAGTAGGACTTAAATGGAACTGCCATTTTCATGTCACTTTCATACATAATTTTCATATCAAACTCGTTCTGAAAACATTAAAACTGTTAACATAAATACTATACAAACGATAAAAAGTAATTGAAGCACATTCTGAAACAAAGGGTTACAAACTAGGGTTTAACATTGCATCATATTGAGAACATGCGTAAATATTACATAAGTAGTATGAAGAAAAAAGATGTTAATTATTAATTTACTTAAAATGTGAAAATATTTTTTTCGAACAAATAAAATCTTTTCCGGGGATTATAAGATTATATTCAAAATCTTCGAGGGTTGCATTTGAAAAATTCAAAATTCAAATTACTTTAACTACTCAAAAGTCACAAATTTGTACTAAATGTGACCCTTTAAAAATAAAATTCATTACAAAATAAAAAAAAATATTTTTCAACTTTTAAGCAAGATTTCTAACTGGGATTCGTAATTGCAATCATTTTTTTTTCTTTATTAAACGAATGGTTGATGATCTAGCCAAAAGAATTTGTTGTTGGTTTTCCCCAATATTTTTACAGTTGTCAGCCATTTTGTTCAGTTAGAGGCTTATTCATCTGCATTATTTCAAAAATATCTCGACAACATGATAATATAACATTAAAAATAATGATACTTTCATCAGGAAACATAAACACTTTTAAAACGATGAAACATTAGAAAGCACACTTTGTAGCCCATAGACCTAAGTAAAGGTGCTACCGTTGCATGATGTTGCAAATTTGCAACAATTAATAAAAGGCCATTATATCAGACAAAAAATCCAAAAAAATCTACAAATTGTATTCATTTGTGTTAATTGCATTACTGAAAATGCGAAAATATTTTTTTCAGACAAATTTTTTTTTCGCAGAGTGAATTGGACTAGGTCAAAACTGTGAAAAATAAGCGTTTTTGAATATTTCATATTTTTCAGATTCAAGTTGGTCTAGTTCGTGTATGTATGCTCGGAAAGTCATTTTTTTAATTCAACGTTATCTTGAAGTTAGAAATATTATTGCCATGAAGAAAAAAGTTGACTATTTGGTTTTCTGTAAAAGTTACAACAGCTTTAATTAATTGTTGCAAATTTGTTACTTTATGAAACGAAGGGTTAAACACCTCAACAAGTTGGTAGTCATGAAGGCATTTACTACCAACGATGACCAACAGAATAAGCAAAAAATTTACAAAATATCGATTGGTTTACAACTAATAACTAGGTTATTTTAAGCGACATTACAACACTTTTCATAAAACCACCTTCAGCCACATTTTAATTTAGTGACGCTTGTTCTTCTAAATGATCAGCTACAAATTTATAAGGATTTTAATAAATTGAACAAGGCAGAAAAATCATATTTTTCCGAGGTAGCGAGTATTTCTGAGCTTATTTTGATTGATTTGGGTATCCTGAAACCAAATATTCAACTGAATTTTTGTAATCTTATTTTTTTTTAATAACTCTTGAAAATAGATAAAATTTATTTTGAAAATTTTCGGCACTTCTGTGTTTAAACTGTTAAACATAACAAAAACTTTACAAACATAGGTTTTAAATCCATGATCAACTTTTCCGAAAACCGCAAGCAATTTTAACTTCTGTGAAAAAAGTGATAGAAGTTTTCTTCTTGTTTTCTTTTCGCCATTCTTTTAAATATTAAAATTTCGACGAATTTTAAAAAAAGTTTAAAATCAAATCGAATTTTTGATGTTTTCTAAAGCAAAAGTTAAATCGTTTGGCAATTCTCAACCAATTTTATCCTTTAAAAAAATCTTTAATTATGTCAAAAAACTTGTAGTGATATCTTTTCAAATTTCTAAAAATTGAGTTGTTTTATTTTTTAAAATCATTATATCTCTGATATTAGAATTTCAGCTAAAAATGATTGTTCGAAAATAGAGGATTAAAAAAATTAGAATCTGTTTTTGTTTTTTATGTAGGTTTATTGTTTAATCAGCTATCATCGGTTGAATTTACTTGAACTTTATTCATTTTCAAACTTATGAACGCTTTTAAAATAAAAGCGGTCAAAAAAAATAGGCAACGAAAATTTTGTTCTCCTTAGTTTCAACAAAATTTTCTAATTAAATAAAATAAAAGTCTCGAATGTTGAAAAAAATATTCTTTTTCATTTTTCGATTTATTTGAAAAAAAAAATCACCTTGTGTACCGTCGAGCGATAAACCGGACCCTACGTTGTGTTAATTTTTGTTTCCGGATCAACTCATTCGAAACTAACGTTTTGCGCAACGGATTTTAAATTTATTCGACCGAGACAACAAATTATGTTCTAGACTTTACATGCTCGATTTATTCTCAAAGACTTCTCGGTACAGACTGACAAAACGGAAACTGCTAGATGAGCTCGTTCCTACCCGCCGACCCTCATTGACAGAAAGTGCGCGCTTGTGTTGGTGCAAGCGATATTCGCAACTGTCAGTTGATGGGGTTCGGCTACCTAGCTCTACCTAGAGATTACACCGCAGGAACGGTTTTTTAGCAGTGGGCGCAACACCTTGTTTTAAGGTCCTCGTTTTTGAATCATTGATTTTTTTTAACAAATATGTCTTTGTTTTTCATTTCGAAATTTTTGTTTTCAATTACAAATTTTTTTTCTAAATTTTCAACAAGAAAAACCTTTTTGTACCTTTTATTCTTTCCAGTACCAAATTTTCCAATTATCGGCAAAAAATTCAGAGCTTGGAATTTTTAAGAATGGAATTTGGGCTTGGTGATGATGATTTACTTCCAAGTTTTTCATTTTAAATTGTTTTTCAATCGATCATGATATTTTTCTTATCTATAAAAAGTTTTCAAAGTGATGCAAAGTATCAGCATAATAGTTAAATATTATTGCGTAGTATTAACTCAACTAGTATTTGTTTATACTTTCAATATATTAAACGAAATTTGAAGTTTCTTATTTTTATCTCTGTCCGGTTTTTTGTGATGTATCTTTCTAAGTGTTTAATAAGTGTAAAAAGTTAATATTGCGAATTCCAAAAATGAGCATTATTTTCCTTTTATTTTTAAAAACTAGGAGAGACCGAATACATAGAAAACATAATTCTGCTTTAAAACATTTGAAACAAAATTAAATGTATTTTTTTTTAAATGAATTGTTTTTTGATTAAAATTTTATTTTTTTCCTTATTGAGAATTCATATTTTCAATTGTAATCAAATATCTTTTTAACATCAATTTATGACCGTGAAATTTTCCAATCAATACTTCCATTATAAAAAATGAAAAAATATGTTTATCATGATGACTTAAAAAAATTTGTGATAGAAAATTCAACTGAAAATATGTTTTTTGGACACTGTTCCAAGCTAAATGTTCCATTTGACGTTAATTATATACTTTAAAGTATTTCAATGGTAGTTCGGGGTACTTCATGCATTGAAATGGGAAGAGGGTGAGGAATCCATGCCAGTAAAATATAAGTTTTGGCATGATTTCAGTTCCCTAGAAGGTTTTGGAAACAGAGTTAAAAAATTCAGGTCTTGGAAAACTTATTTGAAGATCAAGTTTCAGAAAGTTAATCATCTTTGTATTGCAACTTGAAACTCAAGCTGCAGCTTTAGTTTTCTTAGGATTGCTACTGAATTATTTTAAAACTTGATTTGATATAATGCCCAGAACAATAAAAAATGCTGCTTTAATATTTTTTCTTATAATTTATTTTTTTTATCTGGAAGGTGTGGTAAAGCACACTGGGTCAGCTAGAGTGTTATCAAAGAAATAATAAAAACTGCGTTTTTGCATCGATAAGACTGTTCGATTTATTTTGAATTTAAATATATCAACTGTATCACAGACCATATATAATTTTAACTTCTTTAAAAAAGTAACCATAGATTTCTATTTGATTGTTACTCACTATTCTAAGAAAATTTCACGGATTTTTGAGCAATTTGCAGCAGTCTACAAAATTGTATATTTAATAATAGGACTTGAAATTTTTTAACCAAATGAGACTTATCTTTTGTGATGTTTTCTAAGGAATCAGATGGAGGCCACCGCACGCATCGGGAAATAGAGTTGTTGCTTATTTAACCTTAATTCCCCTACATTTTTCAACTGTTGCAGAGAAGTATATTCGGACTTGAAAATTTTAAACCATGTAATATGATTTCTTCTGAGGAATCGAATGAAGGCTATTTGAGCCACCTCACGCTTTTGGAAATGGAGCTATGGCTGTTTGAACCCTCATTTTCCCTACATTTTTGAATTTATTCAGATATAAATATTATAGAACTAGAAAATGTTGATCCAAATAAGACTAATTTTGCGTGGTTTTGCAAGGAATTTTATGAAGGCTATTTCAGTCTTCGCACGCATCGAAAACTGGAGTTATGGTAATTTTACTCCAAATTTCACAACATTTTTCAATTAATTAAGAAAAGGCTTGTTCGGACTTGAAAATTTTGAACCAAATGGGACCTTTCTAATGTGATGTTTTCCGAGGAATCGAATGAAGGCTATCTGAGCTATCACACGCATCAGAAACAGCAGTTATGGCTGGTCTTACCTTCAATTTAAAAAAAAATTCGGAAAAATGCATTTTTGCACTTAAAAATTTAAAACCAAATGAGACTCAAACAGCCTTCATTCCATTCCGCGGAAAAATCACAGATAAGTTTGATTAGGTTCAAAATTTTTAAGTCCAAACCAGTGTTTTTTCTGGACTGTTTAAAAAAATAAAGGCGAACTGGGGGTTAAAAAGGCACTATATCTTGGTTCATTAGCTACTGATCCATTTAAAACTATGTCCAATCGATTGTTCACTAACGGAAAGTATATTTTCGTAGATTTGGTTCGTTTGGAAGGAGAAGATATTGAATTTCTTTGCACTTTCTACACTTTTTCCCCATTGTGCATTGAATCTCGGAAAATTCAATATCATGGCGTAATCTGAATCCTTCATAGCAATAAAAAAAATTCAAAATCAGTATTGAGTTTTCATTTATTGTCTAGTTTATCAGTTTTTTATGATGGATTTTACTTATTACGGATATATAGGATATTTAAACATATCATATCTCCGAAACTGGATGAGATAGTCAAAATCTGATAATAGATCCGAATTATAAACGCTTAAATTATGGACTAAAAATTCATCTTAAATAGATCAGCAAGAATGAATTGTATAAAATAAATTTTATGGATTATTTGTTTTGTTTTTTTCAACTGAAATTGCAACAATAAAAGAAATTTCTGCATTCGGGCAACACTTCCACGCGCTCCAAGCGGATGGGTTGGAAGAAAAATTCCAAGCAGAATGATTTATTGCGTAGAACGTCAGGAGTGAACTTCCCCGTTCCAAGTGAAAGTATGGCGCAACAAGGGCAAAATTGGAGCAGAACCAGAAGAGGACGGGTTGTTTGATGTGATACCAATGCAAGGGTAGCTGCCCATTTGTTTGTTGTTAGCAATTTTTGACTTTGAGTTTATCCGGAAACTTTTCAAATGTAAATTTTTCCTAACACAACTTGGAAGAGAAACTTTAAACTTGATGTTTGTTTTCAATCAAAACTTTCCCGGACTTTACCCTAGTCGGGGTTTTGTTTTTCCCGATCTGAAGGAGTTTGGTGCTAAAGTATCCTGTCGAAATTAACAGGAAAAGTGGCAGTTTGATTGGAAGAATTATCAAGCCTTATTTCATTATCATATCGAATGGCGTTCGAGGCAAAAAAGAGTGTCACTTTTAGTTTGTGGTACAAGCCGAGTTTTGCCTTGAAAGAAAATGTAATTTCCAATGGAATACTACACCAGAATGGGAATGTGGGAATAACATTCAATTCAAATCCCTTCCAAAGAGTATGAAATGCGAAACCTGTGTCTATTGCTCTCCAGATTTGGAAATATGATTTAAAAACATCATTTAAGCTTAAGTTTCAGCCATCAAAATACCAAAGGATTGTTCAATCAGGAAGAAAAATGATTCCATTCAAAGCACAGGCTTTGCTATCTGCAAAACAACCCCTCCATTATACCATTATCTATCGGTAAACCATCTCCGAAGCCTTCGAAGCCAAACGAATGACAGCTGCGGAATTTTTCCACTTCCGTTACAAACAACTTTACGGTGTCATTCCAGCAAATTCCGAAAAACCAGCAATGGAGTTATTTTACGACAAGAATGTAATAAATCAACGCTCTGTTTCCTGTCGGGAGCTACAATTTTCCCCGGAATAAAAACCATGAGATAATTATCTTTGAGGCATTTAGCTTTGTATGGGTCTAGCAAACAGTGGAAACAAAAAGTGAATCTCAAATCTCAGCTGCATTTAATATGAAAGAAACATCTGGAGGTAGACAGAAAAGAACTTCTGCCACCACCATCGTGAGCCTGAAGGATAAAAACCAAACAGCAGACATTCAGCAGGACGCTTATTGTCATTTTCACCACACCGGAAGCTCGCGGAAAAAAGTCCAAAGAGAAAATTTAATGGAAAAAAGAGTTCCCCCATCCTTGGCATAATTAGTGAAAAAGCGGATCCGCACGACAGTACAGACGCAAAAGTTGAATGAATTGTGTTGTCAGAATTTTTCAAATGGAAGTTTTTATAGTGAAGCATTCAACAATTATGAACTTAACAAAACATTCAGACGATTATTTTCTACCAGATGTGTCATGCATAATATCTTCTCAAGTATGAGTATATCGTCTTTCAAAGATTTAGAGAACAAATTCATTCCAGCGCGCTCAATTGAAAGAACGGATGTTTTTAAAAATAATACCATTTACTGAGGGAACATTATCAAAAAAAAAAATGGATTCCTGTCCAACCTGAGACAAAACTTGTCGAAACATCTCGAGTTAAGCAGAGATTGCGGGTTCAAGGTTTTCAGTTCAAAAACATAACAATTTTTTATGGCTCCCTGTGCTAACCTGATCTTTCACTTTTTTTAAATGGAATTTTGTTAATATATTGTTTATTCGATTGTGACAAATTTTTGAAGATTATTGTTACCCCGAGCATGCGTTGTCTAAAATATTTAATATTTTCTAAAATCGTTTATGACTTTTCATCTGTTGTTTTGTATAAACTTTGCTCTTCAAATGCAGTTATGAGGTTTAACTTTAAAAAGCTTTTCTTTGAAGCATGGATGTCGAAATTATAATATTTTCAAGCTTTTTTTTGAAAAAAAAACATGTCAATTTCTCAAAGAATAAAAAACGTTAGATCTTACAAGGGTTTGGTTTTTGGTAGGACGGTTTTTGATAAATTTCCAAAGTCTTACGTGCTTACGTAATTAGTGAACGGCCCCTAGGTAAAGAAATGTAGGGACAATTTTTCTCAATTGTTACTAATTTCTCTCATTCAAAACGTATCTGAAATTAAAATGTGAATGTATTTTTTCTATTATTTACAGTTGAGTTCTTAAGATTTTTTGAAGTTGACTGTGTTATATCAGATGTCTAAAGCTAAAGTCATTCCAAAATCTAATTCAGTCCTATTTTCACATGCGTTTACAAGGAATTATTGATTTTTTTTGTTCTTTTTAACGAATTCATGATAAGACTGCAAAACAAGAATTGAGGTTTTGAAACACAGTAAAGAATCTCTTACACAAATTTATTTTACCCTCAATTATCATTATTTTAATATAAATCATGAAACTTCAAATCATCCTGTGTTATGAAATCAAAAAAATAAAAATTTATATTTATTGGCACTGAACGCAAACTTGTATTTTTCTATCAACTCTCGTTTTCGGAATAACTTTTGAACATACGAGGTAAAAATTCGTTGAAAAAGTTTTCCTAGCTAAAGCAAAAGTTTAGAATATCTGTTGAAGTGTGAGTAAACAACGCAGGTTTGTGTTGGAATTGAGTTAAACTTCATTTATTTCCTTCGTCAAGTCCTTATACAATAACTCAATTCTATAGCGATTATCATCTTGTCCCTCAAAACTAACTGATTTCCAAACTCAGAATCAGTTCTTATTTCCTATCGGATTCTGAGATATCCTCTCAGAATAAACTGCCAACACTGCTGAGTTACTCTGAACCACATGCTGTGTTGGCTAAGTTGATCGTGTATGATGACAACATTTGTATTGTTGTCATCATCATCGTTGATCATTGGTTGTCAAATCGTTATTGTTCTCAATATGCAAATGGACCGAACAAAGGGAAAGAGAAACCAAAACAAATCAATGTGGTTTTGGTTTCTCCCCATGGAGAATTGGAATCGTTCGAATGGCCAGGACGAATATTTAGAGGACCCTAAAAACCGTAATCATCAACACCTCCCCTCAATTCGCAAGTTGAGAATGCTGAATAGCCTTGCCCTCGGTAACACCTTCATGAACACATCAGCTGGCTGATCCTCAGTCGAGACATGTCGCAAAGAAAGCTGACCTCTTCTTATGGTCTCTCTGATGAACGCGTACTTGACATCCAAGTGTTTCATCCACTGATGGGTCCGCGCCTCCTCCAGGTACTGGATACATGAAATGTTGTCCTCCATCAAGGTAAAAGGAATGCTAACCACATCCAATTCACCTAAGAAGTTTGCTAACCACAAACCTTCCTTTACCGCATGGCACAACGCTCCAATCTCAGCTTCGATCGATGAGAAACTGACCGTCTGCTGACGTCGTGGTCAACAAAATTAGATTCCCGAAGATCATGAATGCATATCCCGATACAGACCTTCGATCATCGGAATCGTTAGCGAAATCTGCTTCCGCATATCCAATTAGTGGATCAGAGTTCGCGTTTCTGCGGAATACCAACGCCGTATCGGTCGTACCTCAAAGGTGTCGCAGAACACCCTTCAGGCCTTTCCAGTACCTATCCGCCGGGCTGGCCTGGTATTTGCTAAGTGCGCTAACCGCAGCACAGATATCTGGTCTCGATGATGTCGCCAGATACTGCAAACAACCGATCAACTCCTTGAACGGCTGCTCGGTGATTTCCTCACCATCGTTCAACTTCGTCCAGCGAACGTTGGTGTCAAGCGGTGTGCCTAAATACGGGTTTGCAATCGGTCATACTAAATCGCTGCAGAATCTTCTCGACGAACCCTGATTGCGAAATCTCGATTGTACTCCTCTGGATGTCTCGCTTGATGGTCATCCCCAAGAAAGTCTTGACCTCCAACCGATCCTTCATTTGGAATAGCCTTCCAAGCTCGGGTTTTATCCAGATAACCTCGGATACATATTTTCCGGAAATCAGGAGTCATCCACGTAAAGAATGAGGATGAGTCCTCGCTTGCAGGATCGGTAAATGCAGCTGTCACTCTTCAACGGAACAAAACCAAGTTTTTGTATCTCGTCGTCGAATCGCTGATTCCAAGCACGACCCGCTTGTTTCGAGCCAAACATGCTTTTCTACACGACCTTCGATTTGCCGATTTCGTCATTTGGCAACTAAATGAAGATAGCCTCTTCAGAATTTCCGTTGAGAAATGCAGTTTGACGTCCATCTGATGAACGATCATGTACTGTTCATTTGCTAAGGCCAAGACGGTACGAACGCTCTCCATTTTGGCCACCGGAGCATAAGTTTTCCAGTATTCTAGTCCTGGTCTTTGGGAACACCCTTTCGCGACCAATCGAGCGTTGTAGCAACCATCATTTTTAACGGTAAATACCCATTTGGACCATATAGGTTTTCTGTGGCCTGGGGGCAAGCTAACCGCTTCCCTAGTTTTATTTTCCTACAGGGCTGCCTTCGTCGATGGCCGTCTTCCAGGAGTCCCAGTCGTCCCGGCGTTTCAGCTCACTAATGTTTTGAGGTAGCTCCTCATGAATGACTGCGGCTACGTTAGCAACGTACCGCTGAGTAGGTCCTCGAATTCGCTGACTTCGTCTCAGTGCTGGTACAGGATTGTCGGAATCTTGTTCATCATCGTCGACTTCTGGAAACTCCGTACTGCTCCCGTAGTCGCTTACTTCATGATCTTTCACAATCACACTGTTAACCATAGCGTGATCGGGGTCAGCAGGAGGATCGACAGGCTGCTCGGGTATGTGCTCTAGAGTTGACACATCGGCTGACTGCTCAGGTATGTTATCGGGAGCTGTGGTTTCAGGCTCTGGTGGGCTCACAGCTGGCTTCTCGGTGGATGAGGGGAGAGGATCTGCGTATTTCTGTTGTGGTTCCATCAAGCTGGTTTAATTCAAAACCACGTTACGATGAATTTCAATGGATCGGCTCGCACCATTCCAAAGCCTGTATCTGTTATTTGCAAAACCTACGAATATCAGGCGCTTCGATTTGGAATCGAGCTTCTGCCGCTTTTCTTTCGAGATCTGTGCGTACGCTATAGGCACCCGAAAATACGCAGATTTTTTATTTTAGGCCTCCGACCGAACCACATTTCATACGGAGTCTTGTTAGCCACAAGTTCTCGAGTTGGTGAGCGGCTCGTCAAGTACGCAGCGCACAAAACGGCTTCGCCCCACATGGCCTTCGGTTGCTTGCTGCCATGGATCATTGCTCTTGCCTCCTCCATCAGGGTTCGGTTGGCTCGTTCGCTGACGCCGTTCTGCTGCGGAGTACATGAGATCGTGAATACCATCTGAACTCCTTTCTCAGAACAGAATCTTCGAAATTCGTTGCTGATGTATTCACGCCCGTTGTCGTCGCATCGCAGCTTGCATAGCTTGCACAGATTGCTGTAGCCATTGCCTCGTATTGCTTAAATCGCTCGAAGACCTCGCTCTTGTGTTTGAGCAGGTACACGACCATGAAGTGGGTGTAAACGTCAATGAAGGTGACGAAATGTTGAAACTCGTCGAACCTCCATGTACCCACACACGTCAGAATGTACAAGCTCAAGTGGTCTACCCGACCGAGGGAGCTCAGCATTGTGGTATTTGTTTGCTGTCTGTTTTCCGGCCAAGCAGCTTTCAAAGACAGTTTTGTGTTCGAGTTTTAGAGGGGAATGACAGATACCTTCTGCCATTTTGTCGCGAACCAACTGCTGCACTATTTGTTCTGGCTTAGTTTGATTTGCTCTGCGTTTACATTTACAAATATGTTTACATTTACGATATACAAATTACGACAATTTTTCATCAACATTTTTTCGCAGTGAATATTATAGATTCGCAGGTTATTCTATAAATTTTTAGCAAAATTGGTTAAAAGTTTTCATTCTTTTTTTCTTGTTTCATATTTTTCGAGATACCGTAAATCCTATAAATTGAGATTCAATCAGGCTTAATTTGGTTTGTAGTTGGAGATTTTTTATACAATTTGAAATCAAATTTTAAAGATTTAGAATATCTATTTTTCGAAGACTTACAAACAAACACCTCTCCCGATAAAATTATAGCATTAAAAAAATGGGTTATTTTATATGAAAGTTTAACTTTTTTTTCTTTTGTATAGGTATAGTTTAACAGTAGTTTTATGGTCATTATATGATAATTTTTGTATATTAAAAAAACGGACATTTTCTATGAGAAAGTCTGTATAGAACAAATGGCTAAAAACCCTACAGTGACAACCTACAGTGAAGCGAGATTTTGAATTATGATTCTGATTAATTTTAAGAAGAGAAATCACCGTGAGTTTGTTTTATGAAATTAATTTGCGGCTTTATCGGTGAGGGTTAAAGAGTTGAAATGAAAGACGGATAGAATATCAGAAGAAAATTCTAAGATGGTGAAAAGAGCGAAGAGCATTTGAAATAGAAGCTTGACCACATACTAAATTCTTTGTCCCACACCAATTAACTGTATTGAAGAAGTAGTACCCATTAGAGAAGGCACTACGTTTTTCGATACAGTTAATTAGTTAATTGTTTTGGCACCGGAACACTTTCGGACACAATTTGGAAAACTCGCGAATTTAAACTTTGAATTCAACTTAAGATTCAAAACACTTTATTTCGATTTCGATTGGGGGGTTTTATTTTTACGAGGTGTATAGCACGGCGGATTGGTTTGATCTGTTGTTTAAATTGTGTTGTACACAAAGTGGCGAAACAGAGAATTGTATATAAACCAAAAGTTCCCTATCATTCCAAACAAACACATTTTCATATTGTTCGAGTATTAAATTTGGAGAGAAAAAAGCATAAACTAGCAGTAAACACTCTCTTTCGCCTTCCATGAACAGAGCTCATTTCTTCTGAGAGGTGTTTTAGATGTGTTTCGGGATGGTCTATATTCCCGTCATTTTCTTTGTTCCTATACCACTAGGCGGTGAGATTATACTCAAACATATGCCGCCCGCCTTGAAATCTCATTTCAAAACTATAACGGTATTTGTTTACTTTGGGCCACTTGTGTTTCCTTCTAACAGTACTTTCCTACTCTTGCTGCAAAACAATACATTGCAGTTTGTTTTGGTTACTCTTCGTTCCCTGAACCTATTTCGCTGTGAAGAGTATAGTGTAGAGAGTGTAGGAGTGTAGTGTAATATGGTTTGATCACTGGTTTGATGTTGCTGAACTGGAGCCGTTCGTACCGGGTGAAAGTATCGTTCGTTACGGATGGAATCGATGCTGCTGGCTGCTCCTGACGATAGTGTGGACCTGGAACTGGCAAGGTAAGGACCAGACGTACTAGTTTCCTCGGAGTTCAGTGAAAATGCAAACGGCATAGCGCAGTTTCTGCCGATAATATTGTTTTCAACAGTATCAATGATGAGTGATGTTCTGTTTTGTTTCTTTTTTTTTTCTTTTCGAGTCGTCTCTCTACGAGTGGTGCTGCGGTGATGGATATGAAAACGGAGTTTAATGCATTCAACCGGTTAAGTGCCCTAAATTAGCTCTGGAACTTTGCAAGGATGGCACAGGGTTGGGTGCTCGTAGAAAATCATGCAAAAAGGTAAGTTCCGAAAACTTTTTTGGTTTACGTTGTTGTCAATGCCGTTATTGTCCAACCGTAGGTTCTGTTGCTGATTGGACCAATTCATGAGATGTTGTTACTTCCCATCTCGATGCTCGATAAACTGGCTAGTTTGTCGCGGGCCGGAGGGAGTCGATGTGGATCCGAATCTGCCCAGTGGAACGTCGCACAGAGGAGTATGTGAGCTGTAGGATTGGCAGCACTCGGAACACCATGCATGGCTAAACTTCATAGTTGGACCCGAACAGGAGGTTAGTCAGCAGATTACTGCAATGAATCTAGCAGGCTGCTGGAGCGCATGTTGTGTGGCTTAAGTGGTGTAGCGCTGATTTAGTGGTGCTCACGACGCTCTGGTGCTCTGGCGCAACCAGAGGATGATCTGTGGACCCCGACATGGATTGTGTACGGTATCTCTCTCTGGATGCTAGTGCTCCAAGACTGCTCGATGATTGTGTGGGTGTTGCGTCAAATCTCAATCGACCGATGGTGGGGTACCTGGATGCAGGGGGAAGTGCTTAGCATGATGGTTATGTTTAAATAAATCAGGACTTCCCTGGATGCGGAGGCAAAGCGCCTCCGCTCACGCTCATAAGAACGTCTGATGATTTTTTGGTAGACCGATGACATTCTCTTCACTTCTTCGGGGCTCTTTGGGTGAAGCAAGGTTGTACAAAGGAGCAAGGTAGGAGCATTTCATGCTTCTGACGGTGAATCATCAAACGGCACGCTTTTCAGGCGAAATTATTTTCAACACGATAATACTTTTCAAAGATGATTCTTCAAGCGATTTCAATGCCTTCTTGATTTGGTTAGAGTTGATGTTTTCAGACGATGGGATCCTCGATCCGATAGGATTTTGTTTTTTAAATGACATGAGAAAACCTCAAAGCAATATGGATGAACTTAAAACGTGATGGCTATGTTTCTTCAAACGGTATGCGTATAGTTCTTCAGCTTATGATGAACTTCAAAGGCTTTTGTAGGGTACTAGAAGCGAATAAGATACTCCAAACGACAGGGTAAGTGCTCAAAAGGGTATGAATGTATGACGGTTCTTAACATGACATGATTCTTCAGAAAGCAAGATTCTTCAAAACATACGATACTTAAAAAAGCATGGTTCTTAAAGCGATTCTTAGTACTTAAAGCGGTGTGGGTGGCGGACTTAACTTCAATTATTTGCTTTAGTTTTTGATCAAATGTCATGACCGTTTCTTTGCAAGACTATGAATACTTTCTACGTTAGGATTTCAGTGACAAAAATTCTGACTCAATCATACAACTTTCTTTTTGAATGAAATTCAACTGAATTTATTCCCTCTGACTTAAAATCTGACGACATTTTTGTTCAGCAAACCCTTGCTGTAATTTGGCACAAAGTTGTAACGTAGGTTATTCAAAAAATGAGTACCTCTTGACTCATTTAACTGACACAAATCTGACTTATTCTTGGGTAGGGCAGTCTGCTTCAACTCTGACTGTAGGTGCATAAATAAAGTTCGAGATCTCAACGCTGCGTGTTTCGAGCTCCTAGAACCACGTGAGCTGCTTCTGTAGGTGCTTGTAGGGCGAACTAAGGTATGTGAAACGTTTTGCGGACACTCGACCATTCGACCTGACACAATCCAACCAAAAACTGTGTTTTGTAACGTGGGACCATTCGTGATCTTTCTTCGTTCATTCCTCAACAAATCTGTGTAACATTCAGCACCAATGATGACATCGATCCGCTTTGACTCATGGAAGTTAGGATCTGCTAGCAAGGAGGAATCGGGAATCGACATGGACGGAGGATGAAACGATGACGAAGGTAGCTGCAGCGTGAGTTTGGGCAACACAAAGAACTGCATAGTTTGTCGGAAACCAGATATTTTTGGCGAACGTGAACAGACTTCAGAACGTATGGTTTTCGTTGACACTGACTCAGACGACCCAATACCCTGGACTGATAAAAACGTTGGTGTTTCTTCGAGCTTCAGCTTTCTCGAAAACTCTTCAGTCATCAGACAATGCTGCGAACAAGAGTCCAGCAGGGCTCTAGCCGTCAGAGCGTTACCATAGCGGTCTTTTATCTTGATAAGAGCGGTAGGAAGCAGAGTATTCGATGCAGGCTTAACAGATAGTGCTACGTAGCTTTGGCTTGTGCTTGGCATAGGTGAATTGATTTGTGTGGTTGTGTTTGGTGAATTGTGTGTTGCATTTAGTGGTTGAGTGTGTGTTTCCGTAACTATTGGCATGGTTTGTTGTCTTTGCTGTTGATAGGCTTGCTGTGGATTAATATGGGTGCTTTCTAGATTAGTGGGTTGTGCATTTGACAGTTGACTGAGTCTCGGATTCGACGGATTTGGAACGGAGGATCGCGTAGCATGCAACATAGTGTGATGCTTTTGTTGACACAACCGACAACTGCTACGAGTGCAGTTCAGCGCAAAATGACCAGGCTGCAGTCAATTTCTACAGACTCGACTTCGATTGGCGGCTTCAACACGTTCTGATATCTTCAATCGAAGGAATCTCTGGCAGTGAAACGGTGAGTGCCACGTTTCACTACAAAATGGACACTGGTTTGAGGACTTAAATGTCGTGTAGCTCGCTGATTGGGTTCTTGGCTGATGATGATCTGGTATGTTGTAGCGGGGTTCTTTCATCGGGGCAACTGACTGTAGAACGGAGCAGTAATTGCGCAAAAACTTCTTCATGTCCTCGTATTTTGGAACCTCCTTACTGTTGTGTTGAGTTTCCCAGTTTCTCAGAGAGACAGGGTCTAGTCGCGAGTGCAGCATGTGCGCTAAAATGGTGCTCCAGCCATCAGTGTCTTCGCCGACCTTCTGCAGCATCATAAGATTCTTTTCGAATTCAGATATGAGATTGTTGATGCTCTCATACCCCTCTTTTCTGATCGGTTCGAGGGAAAATAGTGCGTCTAGGTACGCCTTCACTATCAGCTTCTTATTCTCATAGCGCTCTGTCAGAATCTCCCAGGCGACAGTGTAATTGACGTCTGAGAGTTCGATAGAGATAACTTCTTCGAGTGCTTCGCCGCTTAACGATGACCTGAGGTATGAAAACTTTTCCATGGGTGCGAGTTGTCCGTTGTTGTGGATCAAACTTTGAAAACTGTCGCGGAATGAAACCCATTCGCGAAGTTTTCCACTGAAACTGGGCAATCGGATTTCTGGCAGCTTAACTCTCGACCCCATGGAGGCATGGCTTTCACGATGAAAGGAGTTGTCGTCATGTGAAGCTTGTTCACGTTTATGTTGAAGTTTCGATAGAGCACCCTTCAATCGGAAGAAACGATCTTCAAAACTCAGCAGCAGCATGTCGTTTTCTTCGTCACGTTGGGCTTCTGCTTCATCTTTGGCGTCGCCGTAGAGCTCCTTGGCCTTCTTCTCTTCACTTTCATAAAAGATCAGCTCGATTTTACTGCGCACTTCATGAAATTCGTCGAACACAGGCTCCAAGGCTCCGAGCCTTGAAGCAATCTGACACTCATCACGATCTGGTTCATAATTCTGCACGAATCGGTCAACACTGTCCATGAGAAGCACTATTTGCCTCTCTCTCTTTTGTAGCAACTTCAACTGAACGTTTTTCGCCATTCTGACTGGAAATACTGTCAACTTCTACTTAAATTTCAAAAACTCTGACGTTTCAGAGCTGAAAAAGCAGCGATTCAACCCAAATTGGGGAAAACGAGAAACCAATTTCCAATTTCCGAAATATCTGACAAACTTGGACCAAATTTGTCCAAAACTGACGAATTTCTGACTCAAATACTGACGTAGGCGAATTTATTGTTGAAGTTCAGGAGTTTATTTTCAAATTCAGACGAAATGTCGAATGTTTTTCGATTTCTGACAATCAGACACCTTTGGACCCGATTCGTTCAATACAGAATTACTAATAACTGACTTAAGCTTTCAATTTCTGACGAAATCAAACTTGTACCTTCAGACAAGTTCTTGAACTGACACGTTGTTTCTGATTCAGGCTTAATTTCTGACAATTGTTAGGACGATTTGTAAACTGACTCAACCGCTGACAAGTTTCAGACCAAATTTCTTACAAAAACTCAAATATCAACTCAAACTCAATTCTGAACAGTTGAAAACAAAACTTAAGAATTTAGACACAAGCTTAGGTTTTGATTCAGACTTAATTCTGACAAGTTTCAAACAAGATTTCCAACAATTTTCACTTAAGAATTCTGACACAAGCTTAGTTTCTGATTCAGACTTAATTCCGACAAGATTCAGAAACGATTTCCAACACAAACTTAATTTCTTATTCAGACTTAACTCTGACAAGATTTCCGACTCAAACTTAATTTTCTGACAATTCAGACTTGATTGTGATAAGATTTCCAACTCAATCTTAAATTCTTCAGCAAACTTGTATTTTCTGACAAACTCATACACCTTGGACCCAATCCGTCCAGTACTGAATAATTCTGACCAAAATATCTGACTTGCACCTTCTGTGCTGCTGACTTGCACCTTAATGTGCTCTGACATGCACCTTATGTGCTTCTGACTTGAATATTTGCACTTTAATTTGATCAACTCAACGTTCCATCCGATCGCGACGCGAATTTCGAGACTAGCAACCCGATATTGACAGCAGCGAGTGGGCACAACCAGTGTAAAAATAGCAAAGTAAAAATGCCAATGAATTACCAAGACCAATTTTTGTTAGCGGACAGGGCACACACTTCATGCAATCAAAGATCAATTCACAATCAATTCTTTATTTTTAGCACTATTTTTGGCCGCATGCATCAAGCCAGTAAATACTTCCTGCTTAATTAATTCCAAAAAGCTGCTCCTTCAGACGTTGCGTCGTTTGCTGGTTGTAAATCAGCTGTCCTCTGGTTCGCTGCTGTTAGATCAGCTGTCCTCTGCCTTGTTGCTGGTCAGTATTCCTCAACGATTCTTTGCGCACTTATTGTCCGAAATTGCAATGGCTGACACTGGAGTCCGATGCACTTAACTGCATCCAAGCCAAGCGTTCAAAGTGCACTTGCTTTGTTAGCGTCAACAATCACTTGAGTTCAATTGTTCAGCACTGCGATGGCGAAATTGTGAGCGCAAAATGGTTCACACTTTTGCTACTCGGCCGATCGGCGGTCTTCACTTAAAGTCCGTTTTTATGTTCCAGAACCACTTTCCGGACGGTCATCCGGCTCGAAGGACCAAATGTTTTGGCACCGGAACACTTTCGGACACAATTTGGAAAACTCGCGAATTTAAACTTTGAATTCAACTTAAGATTCAAAACACTTTATTTCGATTTCGATTGGGGGGTTTTATTTTTACGAGGTGTATAGCACGGCGGATTGGTTTGATCTGTTGTTTAAATTGTGTTGTACACAAAGTGGCGAAACAGAGAATTGTATATAAACCAAAAGTTCCCTATCATTCCAAACAAACACATTTTCATATTGTTCGAGTATTAAATTTGGAGAGAAAAAAGCATAAACTAGCAGTAAACACTCTCTTTCGCCTTCCATGAACAGAGCTCATCTCTTCTGAGAGGTGTTTTAGATGTGTTTCGGGATGGTCTATATTCCCGTCATTTTCTTTGTTCCTATACCACTAGGCGGTGAGATTATACTCAAACATTAATAATTAACTGTATCGAAAACAAAGAACATGGGACAAAGAATTTAGTATGTGGTCAAGCTTCTATTTCAAATGCTCTTCGCTCTTTTCACCACCTTAGAATTTTCTTCTGATATTCTATCCGTCTTTCATTTCTACTCTTTAACCCTCACCAATAAAGCCGCAAATTAATTTCATAAAATAATGATTAATTATTCAGTTTTTCCATTTCTTTGCTATGAATTCCAGCATATGAGAGCAAGGTACACTCAGAAAACTCTTCACATGAACGCTACGTGAAAACACGCATGGATTTTTGTCACCATGAAAATCATGAGTTATCTACGTGAATTTCAGGTAGCAAACAGAGCTCGTGCAGCAAACAAAATTCACGTAATTTTCATATGAGTTGTTGATGAATTCCACTTGTGAATCGAATGTGAAAAGGGGTTCGTTCTCTATGTGCAAATCACGTAGATTTCATTGAAATGCGAATGTAGTGGCTTATTTTCAAATCTTTAATTAAATGAAAAAATATTCTGATTTTGCTGGTTAACTTTATTAATTCGAATAAACAACACATGCACTTTTTATACTGACACTTTTTGCAATGCATTTAATAATCTTACACAAATTAGTTGCATATTTTGCATTAAGTTTGTCCTTTTAGCGATTTACTGGTCGTCTCTGATGATTCATTTTCAAATCCTGATGAAACAAGAAAGATCTAAAGAGCAACCACAAAACAACAAAATTATTGCTTACGAAAAGTTAGCTTTTCCCTATAACGAGAGCCCCGACACACTTCCGTTTCGTTAGCGGATGGCTTAAGCGCCACTTCCTTACGGAAGACCACCCACCTAGTCTTGGTTTGCCCAGCTGAATGAGACTCGGACGTGAGTTCCTTTTTTTGGTTCCCTATTTTGGGAAAGAAGCAGAAGGGTCTCTGAAAAGGGATCCGTACTTCGGCTTCGAATTCGAATCCGCCTCGAAAACGAGAACAGCCCGCAAAATCACGGAAAGGGGGATTATTCGTTGTTCGCTCAAAAGTTGAACTAGAGAAGTCTGAAAACTAACGGACGAATTCCCACCCTCTTAACTTGATCAGGAATGAGAAAAGACCGTGATTGGATTCGCAGCCAATCACCGCAGTAAACGAATAAAAAGCAACAACGAATAACCTGTGACCCCTTCCCAATGCCCCAATTATGTCATCATCCCTCTAGTGTTTCCGGTCCAAAATACCTGAGACGATTTAGTTAGGTACATTCATTGGATCCTTTTTATTTCGGACTCTACTGTCGTGTGTTCGTTTACAATGTTGTGTGTCTGTTTCGATTTTCTGCTGTTAGTGCTGGTGGAGACGCTTGGTTTTTCATTCCTTTACGGTGCGCTCGATCGTTAAAATTTTCCCCATACAAATGGTTTGAATTTTCTTTGCGGGGGTGGAAATAGGCTACTTTTCCGGCTCGCCAGTCCAAATTGCATCGATTGCACGTAAAATTATCGTCATAGGACGAAGTTTGCAAATTGCAACTTAAGCGACTTTAGTTGCATGCCGTTCAGAAGAAATGTACATGTACATTGAGCGATCAATCGCTAATAAACAAAGTTGGCCATAGGTGAGTACTCACGTTATTTCCTTATACTAACGGGCAAATTAGGGAAGAATGCCACCTAGTGGTAAATTCCTGGCAAAAAAAAAAAAAAAAAATTATACTAACGGGGGTTTTTGATGTTTCCCCGGTTCTGCTGCCAAGTGCGGTGAACCTCCGTTTTTTTTGTCTAGGTTCGACTGTTCCTTTTCGGTTCGGAGCTGGTGGCGAATAGAAGTTCTCTGGATTTTCCTGGCTAAATCTTCGGTGGGGTTCATCGGTTTGGCTAATTCCAGCGAATTTCGACGTATCTTGATTGTATCGAAACAGGTAAGTGACTACTAAAACAAACCAATAAACGTTTTTATGTTTTTAGGTGGGTGAGCAGATTTCCTAATCAAGAGTGCCCATCCGGGTTGAAAGTAGAAGTTCTTCGAAAGTGGTGCTGATGCCGATCAGGGACGGTCAGATGGTTCTGCCAGAGGATTGTGGTTGCCTGACAACGCCGCACATGGATTCCGACAAAAGAGCGCTCCCTCTTGCCCGTTTACCGGAAGCTAAAATTGTCCTAAAAAGTTAACCGTGAGTTCATTTTTCATGTTTTCTTACTAATCTAGCTTAAGTACTACCTTATCTAAGTCTTAGGGAACTAGGATACTAACAGCTAAGCTATGTACAATTACGCGAATCGATTCCGTTCGGTTTTTTTTTTTTAACAATTGGATCGGCTTAGACTCACTCTGCGCTTGAAGTGGTCTCTGTTAGGACGATGTCGATTTGTTTCGGTACCCTCAGCTCGGAGAGCATAGGGCCTTTCCTCGCGAGTCCGTCGAAGTAAGAATTTGTTCCCAGATGGTATTTTGTTTCGATTATTGGTCCCGTTTACGTTGCATAGCTGTTAAATGAATTGGTCTAGTGTCTTGAATTGGTTTTTTCGGTTCCCTCAGCGTAGGATTAACCTAGGTTGTTTCTCGCGAGTCCGTCGAAAGTTTTTTTTTACCCTTCCGGTGTTTTCTTTTTTTTTAGTTTCCTCTTGAGAAGGGGCATAGCTTAAAAAAATAAAAAAAAAAATCTACGAAATTACGAATTAGGAGTTGTTCGTACTTTTAGGCTGGTGGAAACGTTTGAGCACCGTACTGTGGAAAACTCCTATTCGTTTTCCGGAAGGATTTTCGAGCTCGTAGGTGTTTGGTAGTTTGTACGGGTTCCTACGTACGGCTGTTGTGTTCTGAAGTTCGGTGTCGTGTGTCCTTGGGTTGCATATAAAGGTGTTGCACCGTCGGACCAATAATCCTCCTCGTCCAACTCGATGGCGTTTAGTGGTCTGCGATTTGAGGATTCCGTCTGGTGGTGCTGCAGGCTATAATCGGTCGCGTCTATCCTGTGGTTCAAAGTTGTAAGATGTTCTAGATCCTGGATTTCGGTGGTCGCCAATCTCGAGTGATAGTGGTGTCGCATGTTGTCCCATACCACTTCGAACTTTCTTCGTCGCGATAGTGGCTGGGTAAGCATGCGGTTCATTTTCTCGATTTCAGAAAGGAACGCCACAAACGTCTCTCCTCGTAGCTGCTTCCGTTCTTGGATTTTATACCTAATACCTTGGTCCCTGTTGGGGTTTCCAAAGCGTTGTGTTATCCTAGTCTCAAAGTTTTCCCATGTGTTAAAATCGTCGACGAAGGTAAAAAACCAATCTGCTGCGGTGCCCTCCAACAGCATGTGGATATCTCTCAATAGCGTCTGTTTCGACACCCCTTCGCGTTCTGATAATTTATTCGTCTTGTACAGAAAGTTTTCGACTGTTAACGCTTTAGGGTCCCCGTTGAAACGGATTTTACATTTTTTTTTTCAACTTAGACCATTACATCTAGGAATTCCTTAGACATTTTTGGTAAATTTGTTACCCAATCAAGCTTTTATACTTTGAGCTATTTTTTTCATCCGGAGGGAAATTTTTCAGTAAAGACCTTAGTAGTCTTACGCTAAAAAGGATGCGTTTCTTCCCTAGACCGGAAGATTTGAACGAAGAGGAGATAAATTATGAGCTAATTATTAGGAATCAGCCAGACACGGTCATGAGATCGGATTTGTGTGGTAAACAAAGATGTTTAAGGAAACTCTTTCATAAAGACCGAAAACAATTTGGACAAATTCGAATTCGAAGCCGAATAACGGATCCCTTTTCAGAGACCCTTCTGCTTCTTTCCCAAAATAGGGAACCAAAAAAGGAACTCACGTCCGAGTCTCATTCAGCTGGGCAAACCAAGACTAGGTGGGTGGTCTTCCGTAAGGAAGTGGCGCTTAAGCCATCCGCTAACGAAACGGAAGTGTGTCGGGGCTCTCGTTATATCCCAACACTCGAAATTTTCTATCTTAATTAAAGCTCCAACTGTCGGATACACGAAAAAGATTTTACATGCATGAACAGTAGGGTGTCCCAATATAACATAACTTCTGGGGATCTGGGGGCTCACCCTCCAAATGGTAAATTGGGATGTGCAGAACATACTTTTGTATGGGACCGACTAAAAAAAATCATGTTTAGAGGTTCCGCAAGCGCGATCTTTGAAAAAAGTCCACTTTCAAAAGATTTGATTTTAAATAAATTCTGGATCCAAAAATTTTCATAAAATTTATATATTTTAATTTTTTTGAATTTTGTTTGAATTAAATACCTACTACACGTATAAAATGAAAAATAAACCAAATTTGTATCAAAATGTGAAACAAGCAAGCTATTTCCAAGAAAAAAAATTTTTTGGTCCAAAAATTTTGTATTCAACTGACCAACATGTGTACCAAGCGTAAAATATTTTTGATATCAATGCCATCAAAAGATGCGGATTTTTGTGCACTTAAACTTTGCTGAACAAAACATGTTGTTTGTATCATCGTGTGATGAGCTATTCACGGTTTAATCCTTAATAAAAATCACAATTTTGGATAATTTTTATTTAATTTATCAAATATGTCTTAATAAATACCTACCTTAAATTCAAAATACTTGCAAAAAAGACTTGGATGGTTTAAGGAAGTCATCGGAAGGTCATATGCCAAATTTGAACGGAATCGGACAACAGAAAGGGGTTCCACTGAATCTGAAGTGTGAAAGGGATTCTGAGACATAGTGTTCTAAAGGAGAATAAAAAACTGGTTTTTCAACATACATATTTTTCTTTACCAATCGATTGCTTGATTATGTAAATTTTATTAAAATTTCAACTAATATGAACGTTTCACCTGAGGACTGCAACTCGATTCGACTAAAAACAAAAAAGTTATGGCTGTTAGAATATTGGATTTTGGTCACAAATTGTCCTTTAAAACGCAATGAGTAAAATTTACTCATTATGTGTTAAACGACAATTTGCCACAAACATACAATCTTTGAACAGCTATTACTTTTTTGTTTTAAGTCCAATCGAGTTGCAGTCTGCAGGTGAATTGTTAGTATTAGTTGAAATTTTAATAAAATCTTCAGAATCAAGCAATCGATTGGTAAAGAAAAAAATGTTTGTTGAAAAACCAGTTTTTTATGCTTTTTTAGAACGCTATGTCTCAGAATCCCTTTCACACTTGAGATTCAGTGGAACTCCTTCCTGTTGTCCGATTCCGCTCAAATTTGGCAAATCGCCTTCTGATGACTTCCTTAAACCACCAAGTTTTTTTTGCAAGTATTTTGATTTTAAAGTAGGTATTTATTAAGACAAATTTGATAAATTAAATAAAAATTATCCTAAATTGTGATTTTTACTAAGGATTAAATCGTGAATAGCTCTTCACACGATGATACAAACAACGTGTTTTGTTCAGCAATGTTTAAGTGCCAAAAATCATTGGTAACAAAAATATTTTACGCTTGGTACACATGTTGGTCAGTTGAATACAAAATTTTTGGACCAAAAAAATTTTTTTCTTGGAAATAGCTTACTTGTTTCACATTTTGATACACATTTGATTTTTTTTTTCATTTTATACGTGTAGTTTTTAATTCAAACAAAATTCAAAAAAAATAAAATATATAAATTTTATGAAAATTTTTGGACCCAGAATTTATTTAAAATCAAATCTTTTGAAAGTGGACTTTTTTCAAAGATCGCGCTTGCGGAACCTCTAAACATGATTTTTTTAGTCGGTCCCATACAAAAGTATGTTCTGCACATCCCAATCTACCATTTGGAGGGTGAGCCCCTAGATTCCCAAAAGTTATGCAATTTTGGGACACCCTAATGAACAGTTTTCCAAATAAAAAAGTTCCCACTACATATCAATACGTTCATTGGGACGAATGACTTGAAGAAGTTGAAATCCAACCAAATAAAAAAAACCTACCTAAAATTTTGCGAATCCTTGATTAATTGAAACAATTCGATTCAGTAAAAGGCAATTAACACCTGTTTAATTCTGGAGTACCGATTAATTTTAACTTCGGGCCTTTAGGTTTAAAACGAACAAAATTAACAGAACTATTAACTTTCTGTTAATTAAGTTTTTACAGACATAATTTCAGTCTAGAAGAGGAATTTATTAAATGAAAATAGTAGCTATAAAATACAATTAATTTAATGAGAAGTAACCTTTTCTTCTATCTGCAAGAAAAATATAGTTTGCATTGTGATTTTCTGTTATCATTGAGCTCAGGCTACAAATTGCAGTCAATCAAACTTAAACACCCAAGTAAAGCTCCAGGATTTAAATCTTGTCGGTATTCAAACAAGAACCAAGTGGTATTCATCGGAAATTAAAAGTTGAGTAAACCCCTCCTATAAGCAAACCTCTGTGTCTGGCTGCCAGCAAATATCAGAGCATTCCAATTTCAATCTAACCTTATCCACCCGAAAATAAATCGACTCGACGCTCATTTCGACGTCCTATCTTAAATTAAATTCAAACAACCCAGGTGTTTAGATTTAATTCCGGTATGTTAACACATGCTTCATCCGGTCAAGGTTTTACTCTCTGCTCCGGTGCTATTCCACTTGCTGGATGGCTGGCTGGCTGGCTGGCTGGGGCCACACAAATCCAGCCACCCGAAAATAAATACCACCCACACCCAGCTCATGGGAATACCCAATCTCATTCATACAGACACATTCACAAATTCCTGCACACACGAAACGTTCAAAAGGAATTCGAAAAGTTGCTCTTCGACCGTGCTTCCTTTCAGCAGGAGTCTGGCTCGAGTTCAACCATTTTCCAGATCGGAGAAAATTACCAATTAAATTCACGATTTTGCTTTAGTGTGTTGAAAACGTTTTCGTTTTAACAAGTTTTACATTGTATGAATGATGTGTGGATAAGAAAAATTTAAAAAAATTGAGAAGAATTTGAAAAATAAATCAATGGGAGGTTAGGAAGATTTAAAATGAATAAACTACAGTATTTGCTCGTTAATTGGACGTGTTGGGACCGAAATGAACGCCCGATTACCAAAAATTTCCGGTAACTGAAGGTGCATAGAACATTACATTACTTAAGCAATTTTCGCTGTTTTTTCATAATATTGTCTCTACGAAAACTGACTTTGAATAAGTAAGAAAATAATATGAATAAATTTTCATCCAAATATGTACGTTATGAAACGCCGGATGAGCGCAAAATCTTTCAAGAAAATGTCAAATAACTAAAGTTATTTGAAGAAATTATCCGATTTTAGGATACCGACTAGACTTTTTCTCAAACGTCCAATAACCAACCTTGTCTAATTAAAAATGCCCAATTTACGAGTGAGTACTGTACTAATCAGAACCAATGAAAGTCAACATCTGGTCACAAAATTGACCAGACCGAATTGGAAATAGATTAGATCACCATCCCACAATCAGCTATAGACGATTCGTGTAATTTCAAATTAATCAGGTTTGTTTCTACCCTAGAAAAAAAAAACACCCGTTCCACCTTTCAATAATCGGAAGGACGTTCAATCATTAGGTATATACCTTTTTGGAAAGTGTGGAAGGCCATTCGGAAATTTAAATCACCCTAAGCTGGTGAGGCGAACCTTTTTTTCCTTTCTCTCATCATCTCAATAAACCTAGTTTCCTTCCTTTCCGCTTCGGAGTTTTGTGGGGATCTACCAAAATTGCTTTTTTTTTCTAAGTTAACAGCAAACGTTTTAAAGAAGCCATTTCCCTAGACATTTCAAAGAAAACCGAGAAAAAAAACAAACCGGAATAAAGAAACCCGAAGTCAATTAATCCCGGTTTTTCGAGGAATCGATCAAGGTGATGAAAATTGGACGATTTATTGGAGGTATCGGGATGGGAATGGTTTCCGCTTTAGGGCAAATAGCCAATATCCTCCCCCACACCACGGTTGGTTGTTGGGTCAAATCTTGGGAAAATTAATTGCCTGCTTGCGTTGCCCCATTCGGTTCCGGTTCCGGTCGGTGCAGAAACTTCCAGCTTCCGGTTCGGGGTCGGTCGGTCTCTTGGAAGCCGGCGAAAGTAATTTAGAGATTAGAACGATAAAAAATAAGCGAGGGATTCAAGTTGTTTTGAGCGTTTCAAATAAAAAATGCTAAGTTTTTTATCATATTTTAATTCAAGTTGAAACTTGATTTTATAGTAAAACTAGCTGATCCCGTACGAACTTCGTTTCGCTTTAAATCATTGGTACGTCAAAATGAGTTTAGAAAATGAATTCGAAACATTCTTTCAACAATTTTGGGACAATTTCAATCTAGGCATTATGGCAGAAACATGTCCTATTTGTTTATGTGCACGACTCTTTTGCTTGACCATCACACTTAAATTGGTATCAATTAACTGCCTCGAACAAAATTAATGCACAAAACACTGAACTTTCAATGAAACCCTCTTTTTCTGTCCCGTGGCCCGAAATTCGATAATTAAAACCAATTTTACGTTCCTCACAACTCCCTTGTGCCATTTTTTTTTTTCAAATTATATGTAAAATAACGTCAGGAACTTGAAAACAGTAAACAGTGAATATAGACGCCCCTTTCGCCGACCCTTGACACGGAACATGCTACCTGGAGTCAATTGCTCATAGTTTATAACCCTCATCTGAACATTTTCATCTCAATTCGATGCATGATCACGACAATATCGCGAAAACAGTGAGCAACTAACATGGACGGCCTTTTTTTTCACCACGATTCAAAACTTGACTCCTGAAATCAGTTATCATTTCTGTTAAACTCCCATGTGTCATCAAGAGAATATCGTAAAAACAGTGAACAGATAATAACCCCTTTTGCCGACCCCTGAGTCAAGATTTGAAACCTGAAAGCAAAAGAGCGTCCCTCAAAACTCCTATGCGGAAATTTTCATCTCAATCCAATGTAGAATAACGTCAAAATCGCAAAAACATTAAAGTTGGGTATGGACGACTTCTTCAGTCGCCTTCTGATCCGCAATTCGAAACTTGAAATCGATTGCTCGTCCCTCAAAACACTCATGTGCAAATTTTCATCACAATCCGATGTATAATAACGCCAATATCGCAAAAACATAAATCAGTGAATATGGACGACCCCTTTGGCCGACCCCTGACCCTAAATTTGATAACTGTAATCGGTTGCTCGTCTCTCAAAACACTCATGTGCAAATTTTCATCACAATCCGACGGAAAATAACGTCAATAACGTGAAAACAATATTTGTCTTGTATGGACGACCCCCTTCAGAAGGGGTCTTCCAAAAATCTAAAAACATTTTTCATCATTCCTGGTCCTAATGAGCATCCATGCCAAATTTCAGATCTCTAGCTCTTAAGGCGGCTGAGTCTATAGAGGACAAACAAACAAACAAACAAACAAACATACAGATAATTGCTTTTTATATATATAGACTAGCTGATCCCGTACGAACTTTGTTTCGCTTTAAATCATTGGTACGTCAAAATGAGTTTAGAAAATGAATTCGAAACATTCTTTCGACAATTTTGGGGAAAAAATTCAACAGTGTTTAAAGTCGCTACTATTACTATTACTTGAAATTCAAATTAAAATTTATGTGAGAGTGTTTTCTTCTCGATCGGTTGCAAAATCTAGACATTATGGTAGAAACATGTACTATTTGTTTGTGTGCACGACTCTTTTGCTTGACCTTCACACTTAAATTGGTATCAATTAACTGCCTCCAACAAAATTATTGCACAAAACACTGAACTTTCAATGAAACCCTCTTTTTCTGTCCCATGGCCCGAATTTCGATAATTGAAACCAATTTTACGTTCCTCAAAACTCCCTTGTGCCATTTTTTCTTTTAAAATTATATGTAAAATAACGTCAGGAACTTGAAAACAATGATCAGTGAATATAAACGCCCCTTTCGCCGACCTTTGACACGGAACATGCTACCTGGAGTCAATTGCTCATAGTTTATAACCCTCATCTGAACATTTTCATCTCAATCCGATGCATGATCACGACAATATCGCGAAAACAGTGAGCAACTAACATGGAAGGCCTTTTTTTGACCACGATTCAAAACTTGACACCTGAAATCAATTATCTTTTCTGTTAAACTCCCATGTGTCAATTTTCATTACAATTCTATGCTCAATCAAGAGAATATCGTAAAAACAGTGAACAGATAATAACCCCTTTCGCCGACCCTTGAGTCAAGATTTGAAACCTGAAAGCAAAAGAGCGTCCCTCAAAACTCCTATGCGGGAATTTTCATCTCAATCCAATGTAGAATAACGTCAAAATCGCAAAAAACACTAAAGTTGGGTATGGACGACTCCTTCAGCCGACTTCTGATCCGCAAATCGATTGCTCGTCTTTCAAAACACTCATGTGCAAATTTTCATCACAATCCGGTGTATAATAACACCAATATCGCAAAAACATTAATCAGTGAATATGGATGACCCCTTTGGCCAACCCCTGACCCTAAATTTGATAACTGTAATCGATTGCTCGTCTCTCAAAACACTCATGTGCAAATTTTCATCACAATCCAATTTAAAATAAAGCCAATATCGCAAAAACATTAATCAGTGGATATGGACGACCCCTTTTGCTGACCTCAAACCCTAAATTTGATAACTGTAATCGATTGCTCGTCTCTCAAAACACTCATGTGCAAATTTTCATCACAATCCGATGTAAAATAACGCCAATATCGCAAAAACATAAATCAGTGGATATGGACGCCCCCTTTTTCCGACCTCAAACCCCAAATTTGATAACTGTAATCGATTGCTCGTCTCTCAAAACACTCATGTGCAAATTTTCATCACAATCCAATGTAAAATAAAGCCAATATCGCAAAAACATTAATCAGTGGATATGGACGACCCCTTTTGCCGACCTCAAACCCTAAATTTGATAACTGTAATCGATTGCTCGTCTCTCAAAACACTCATGTGCAAATTTTCATCACAATCCGATGTAAAATAACGCCAATATCGCAAAAACATAAATCAGTGGATATGGACGCCCCCTTTTGCCGACCCCTAGCCCTAAATTTGATAACTGTAATCGATTGCTCGTCTCTCAAAACACTCATGTGCAAATTTTCATCACAATCCAATGTAAAATAAAGCCAATATCGCAAAAACATTAATCAGTGGATATGGACGACCCCTTTTGCCGACCTCAAACCCTAAATTTGATAACTGTAATCGATTGCTCGTCTCTCAAAACACTCATGTGCAAATTTTCATCACAATCCGATGTAAAATAACGCCAATATCGCAAAAACATAAATCAGTGGATATGGACGACCCCTTTTGCCGACCCCTAGCCCTAAATTTGATAACTGTAATCGATTGCTCGTCTCTCAAAACACTCATGTGCAAATTTTCATCACAATCCGGTGTATAATAACGCCAATATCGCAAAAACATCAATCAGTGGATATGGACGACCCCTTTGGCCAACCCCTGACCCTAAATTTGATAACTGTAATCGATTGTTCGTCTCTCAAAACACTCATGTGCAAATTTTCATCACAATCCGATGTAAAATAACGCCAATATCGCAAAAACATAAATCAGTGGATATGGACGACCCCTTTGGCCAACCCCTGACCCTAAATTTGATAACTGTAATCGATTGCTCGTCTCTCAAAACACTCATGTGCAAATTTCCATCACAATCCGACGGAAAATAACGTCAATAACGTGAAAACAATATTTGTCTTGTATGGACGACCCCCTTCAGAAGGGGTCGTCCAAAAATCTAAAAACATTTTTCATCATTCCAGGTCCTAATGAGCATCCATGCCAAATTTCAGATCTCTAGCTCTTAAGACGGCTGAGTCTATAGAGGACAAACAAACAAACAAACAAACATACAGATAATTGCTTTTTATATATATAGATAAAAAAAACACTTTATAAAACTGTAAATGAGTAGATCAATTTTGCAGAATTAAACTGGCTTATCAAAAACTTTCTTCCAACATTTAACACATAAAAAGGCAAGATTTTCTTCACTAACTTTTGAGAAAAAAACAAGAAGTTGAGGAGTAACATCAGATAAAAATGAACTCAAAGTAGTCCTTACATTTTGTTTTAGAAGTTTTTTTTCAATACGCGGAGAACAAAACTTTTTCATTGAATCCTTGAATAGAGAAATCCATTTTTAGACGGATTTTAATTTTATGGGAAAAAACCTGGTGATTATTTGAAACTTAATTCATTTTATTCAATCTGCTTCAAATTTTTCAACCTTAAAGATCACGCTCCATCTGTTTCAAACAAAAATGCAGATAATCAAAATGTTCGAAACTTATGTAAATAAAAAGATCTGCATGATAACTTAAAAAAAGGAAAAAAAAATTGAAGTGATTTTAATTAAAGTTACTACAAAAATAAAGAAACATTCAATAAAAATAAGCAAAAAAAGTCAAAAAGCATATAAATAATAGTATGGAAATGGATGTATGGGAAACGTTCATGATCAAATTATGAAAATCGACCAAATACATTTTGTAGATCAGCTAAAAAATCTTCACCGTGCAGTAATTCAGCTCAATCGGTATCTATTTAGGAGTGCCTCAAAGCTCTCAATGTTTCGTTATATAGCTCTTAAAAAACACCAAAGAAGGTTCCAAAGGAAATTTGGAAAATGAAAATTTTAGTTTCGATGCCAAATGACAAAAAAAAATGCATAAAACTTCGAAATCTGGTGTAATCTCAAAAAAAATTTATTTCGATATTCGGTTTCCGACAAACTGTCAGATTTTCGGAAAATTTCCCAGAAGGTCATTTTTTTAGTATTACACTTGTTTTCGACGTTTAATGTATTCTAAGTCATTGGGCATCAAAATTTAAATTTTGATTTTTTCCGATAACCTTTGGTCCCCTACTTTGGTGGTTTTTGAGGGTAAAAAAAACCAAAACTTTGAGCGCTTTAAGAGGGGGGGGGGGGAGGGTCTAACACTTTCAAAAAATCGATTTTTTTATTTTTTTATTTTCTTATTGTAAAACATTTCAAGAATGTTGTGTCAAATTTTCAAGTCAATTGAAGCAAAACTGAAGAAATTATAGGCCTTTATCTCCTCCTATCTAATACTGCAAGAAAGCAAGAGCAGAAACTTCAAACGCGTTTTTCTCGAAAGCACATTTTTAAAGTCCGTGGACATCGTCATTTGAAAACTACTCATCCGATTCTTTTCAAATTTGGAACATATTTTCTACATATTAAATACCAGACCCCAACGTTTTTCTTTTTTGTTTTTTTTTACTTTGGGGAGATTTTACAGGTGAAAAATGGTGGATTTTTTCGTGTAAAATCGTAGTTTTTACTTCAAACAGCCACAAAAATTTCATAAAAAAAATTTTAAGTTAAATAAAAACGTTTGGGTCCAGAAAAACATCTATTGAAAATATTTTGCTCTGATTTTTTGACTTCAGATGATTCTGTGCTGAGATACAGTGTCCACCGCAAATCCTGTTTTCTAAAAGGCATCCTCGAAAGTGCTCCGTCACCGGCTCATTTTTCAATTCATTTTCTACGAAAAAATTACTAAATGTTCTTTTAACAATGCTTTGTATAATGCAAAAAATTTGAATACATTTGTTTGAACGATAGCTCTAGAAAAAAATCTTGAAAATGGTGTTTTTTTTATACCCGTTAGACCCTACCCCCCCCCCCCCCCCCCCTCTTAATGCACCTCAAAACTAATTCCGATTGAGCTAAAAATTTGCAGAGATCAGTTTTTTTGGACCAATCCACAAGAAATAAATGGTCGGTTTTCAAAATTCTTCATGACTAATTTGCCAGTCTAATGTACATATTAGCGATACTTAACTAAGAATTTTCGATACCCCAAGTTTTCGTTTTTATCTTATTTATAGAAGTTCTCAATTTTAATATGTAATTTTTGAATATTGACACTTATTAATTGCGGAAAAATAAAACTGCAAAGACAACTTACTATTGATATTAGTTTAATAATGTAAATGAAATTATTAATGACTCGTATTAGAGCAGGGGTGAGCAACCTTTTGAACCAACGGGCCATTTTAAATTTGAAGTGTTGTCGGCGGGCCGCACTTAAAATAAGTTTTTTTTTAATAATTAGGAGAGCTTCACGTAATTTTTTATAACTACAAATTTTGATGAAAACAAATCTCAAATAGGAAAGATAAAACGAATTCACGTGCTTATAAACAGAAATTCGATACGACTTTTCAAATACCCGATATTGAAAAGGTACATCACATAATCTTTGTCATTTTTTAATTCTATTAATTTTGTAAGTAATTGAACTTCTTGGCGAACATTCGTTCTTACAACTGTCTTGTTAAATCCGATGGTACTTTTCGTCATAACTTTCATTTAAAAATCTTCTGAAGCTTACCACAGTGATACATAAAACTGTGAAAAACATATATTTTAAAAAATCACCGTCTTCTTAGCGTGGACGTTGAATTGTTAATTGACTTTTTGTGATTTTTTTCCACAATAAAAACTGGTCCTCTAAGCCTAGATTTTTTATCCTATAAACGGGAAAAACCCCCGTTTTTTTTTTAAATTGAAGGTCTGTTTTGGACCATTGCATTGAGATGATGAGCAAGGTTGTCGAAATTACAGAAAAATGTTCAATTTCATATATTTTTAAACAACTATATTCAAAATTAAATTCATGATTCTAGAATTTTTTTCGAAATATTCATAATTTTTAGTCTTATGTAGATATCATAAGCATAGGATTTTTAAAGCTATACTATGATTTTGATAATGTGGAATGCGAATTATAAGTGAAATAATTTGTTATGAATGTTTGTTTTAGATTTTCTATCCAAATGTCTGAAAACAGTATCACAGAAAAATCGCCAAAGAATCACCGAATTTCAGAAGTCTATTGTTTTTTTGAAGAACTTTTTTTTCGGCAACTTCGGTTTTTTTTACCAACATGAATCAGCTTATGTTATGCTTGCTTATGCTTGCTTATGCTTATGATACATACACAGCCAGATCTTGTCAGCATCCCGGTGAGTAGCAAAAGTACATTTACTACTCATTTTGACACGGCCGGGCCCACTGTGCAGTATTGGACGCAGAGACAACTGGAACACAGGGGAGGAAGAAACGTGGACAACAGTACCATACGTTTCCTTGTTAATATGATATTCATTCGTTGGGAGCATAGACGCTAAGATATTTCTACGCTCCTTGATGATCGACCTTGCAATTCTTCCTTCTATGGATGGAAATGAAGTTTTTCTACATAGAAATCCAGAATTCATCAATACAATAATTCAGGAAAAATTCCTTAAAAATTATACCCTGTTCGATTCTGGATTCTTTGTACCATCATTTCAGGTCATCGACCATGGTTATAGCGCCATTACTCGCTCTTGAAAAGATTTGAAAGAGCAAAGAAATGATTAATATAGCACTGAAACCTTTTAGATAGTTTGCCCTTTCTGAAAGACTTCAGTGCTGAAAAAAATATATAATAATTTAGTATTCATTTGATATCTCACATTAGTCATTAGTGGCATTAAACGGTTCTTGATTACATTTGTTCATTGCAAATAAAAATAACGTCACTAAGATAGGAATACAAATTTGTAGAACAATTTGGATGACAAGAGTGTATCATTTGTATCATAACATATAATTTAAGACCAGGTAAAATCCTGACACTAAACACTCTTTGTATGTGATGAGGAGGACATGGAAGTAAAAATGGAAGAATAATAAAAATAATAAAAAGGAACGGGCTCACCAATTTAAACGCGACACGAGTAACTCAGCCTCCAAAGTTCGGGAATAGACTGCATGTTCTTCTGTTGTGCATGAATTAATTACCAATCATAGCAGTCTGGTTTTTTGTTGGTATGGGCCTCCACACACGTGAGGGCAAAAGTAAAAATGAAATAAACCATACTAGCCAGTTTTGCCCTTATTTTTAATTCAAGATTAAATTTCACTTGATTGATTCCAAAGCTTCGGATAAGTTTCAGATACAAGTAAACACCACTTCAAAAAAGCTCATTTTCCAAGATTCATGAGTTGGACCTCCGTACCACAACTTATTAACACACAAACTTCGCTTTTTCGGGTGGCTAATTTCGATAGTGAAATCGCAACACATGGGCCACACTTTGGTAGGTATAACTTTACTTCACACATCTTTTTCTGAATTATTTACACCATAACCGGAATGTCACTTGAAATTTCCCAACGTGTTGGCCACTTTTATACTTCTTCAAAAGGAATCAACTCTAGATCCAAATTTTCAAAAAAACACGCAACATTGAAAAAAACCCAAATCCAAATCCATTCCACGGATAGCAATTTTGCTCACATTTCACATCAATCAAAAACCGCCGACTTCGAAATGAAATTAATCACTGTAACACAAATCGTGATATGAACATTACATTAAATAGACACGAAAATTTTCAAATTATTTTTACAATTTTTGAAGAGGAATTGCGGAGCTCCGAAAAAAACACGTGTTGCACGTTCAACCGACGCCTACCGAGTCCCCTTACAAACATGAATCAGCTTATGTTAGTAAAAAAACATAAAATCGATCCCCCAGGCTTTTTTATAAAACTTTCGTAATTTTCGTCAAAATTCAGAAATAAAAAATATTTCACAAGGTTAAATTTGTTTTGTCAGTATTTGAATGCTAACAGAACAATCTTTTTTGCCGAATGGAATAGAATAAATTTTAAAACAAATATCTGCTGAGGGTTTTACTCCATTTCGCCGAAAACGTTTGCCCAGAATTAAAAATCTCCAGAATTTCAGAAAACCACTTTTCCAGAATTTTTTTTCCTCAGAATGAACCTTTTCTTAGAATTTTTTTACCAGAATGAATGATTTCCCAGAAAATTTTTCACCAAAAAGAACAATTTCCCAGAAAATCAAATATATTATTCCAAACTAGAATTTAAAAAAAAATCCACAAAAATTGGGTTCATACAATATTATTATTAGGCCCGCGTTTACTTCGGAAGTCCGAACTTCCGACTTCCGAAAGACTTCTGACAAAGAAAAGTGAAGTAATAGATAGTCGGAAGTCTGTGTTTTATTGTCAGTTTACCAGCGACGTTTCTAAAAAAAAATAATTAAAATTACCAATATGGTTTTCAAGTTCTGAATGATTTTTGAAAGACACACTATAGTAAGCATAAAATCAAAGTACCCAAATCTTTACAAAATACAATACTGATTCAAAAATAAAATAACTTGGAAATTTTAAAAGAATTGTAAGACAAAATTTAATGAGATTAAACCAGAGAGGAAAACAAAACTTCAGGAAAAAAATAAGGTTTTGTGGCATTCTAGAAAATGTTTCATTCTGGGGAAAAAGTTTAAGAGGTTGTATATGAGACACGACCGTAATGTTGACGTAGAATTACGACAGCCTATCTTGTGCCAATGTATTTTTCGTAATAAATTTAAATTTTTTTGAGTAAAGTTGATCAATTTCAAACAAGTGGTTGACCGTTAAAAACATTATTCAGCACTATTCAGTTGCATAACTAAAGGCGAAATAAATATAAGCATGTACAATAATGTACATATAAGTGGTGTCAAGACCCATGGCTTAGAAATTGAAGTTTTGTTTCTAAGCATATTATATACAAGCTCAGTATCAAACGCCTGCGAGAAAGCTTCTAATGATAGTGCTGGCATTTAATAAATCAAGTGTTCTTAAATAAGGAGTTTTGAATCTGTTTTTCTCTTTTATTCAACGTTTGGATTAATAAAAACGCTGCATAAAAAGACAAAAATTGAAGCAATACTTTTTTAAACAACACAGTTTTTCATCAAATTTCAATAAAAAATCTGCTAAATCAACAACTGATCCCTTTCATCCATACGCTTAACTCTTAGCAAAAGATGACGCACATAAAATGTGCGTTAATATATATCAAGTATGTACATTTGTTGTCTAATTTGCAATTCTCGTTTGGTCAATTATTTAGAGTCAGTACAATGGTCGTGCTAAAAACGACGTTTTTTAAACATTGATACCATTAGTCAAACTTGTGACAGCAAAGTGTTTTTTTTATTTTACACATAATAACTATGATCAATATTTTTTGATAGGCACAGAAGAACACAAAATGCTCTCTTGCATGCAAACTATCCGTAACAAAGAAACGCATAGTATTAAACGCCTATGAATAGGCAACGATTTCTTCAACATTAAAATCAAACGCTTGCAAGCTAACTAGTACCTTTCAGTGCCGAAATTTTGAGCTTTCTCACCGCTGCCTTTGATAGAAACGCTTGACCCAGTGCAAAAGTAGAGAAAAATCTCCCTGAAAGTTCTGCCTCATGCGTCTCTTCTGAATCAGTATCAATTCGGTATCTTTTTTTGTAAAGGGCGATAGTGCCAATATCGCTGTTCGAGAAAATTATTTTTAAAATTTTAAAGCTCCATAAGTTTCCAAGGAAAATATTACTTATGAACTCAGCTGATTACTCGATTTATTTACATTTGACTCATAAGCGTGTGGCGTTGATGGTAGGTGGTGTGGGTAGGTGGTAGGTGACAAGGGTGGTGTGTGGCGTGGGTGGTAGGTGACAAGGGTGGTGTGTGGCGTGGGTGGTAGGTGACAAGGGTGGTGTGTGGCGTGGGTGGTAGGTGGCGTGGGTGGTGAGTGGCGTGGGTGGAAGGTAGAGTTGGTGTGTGGCGAGGATGGTGGATGGCAGGTGATGTGGGTTAGGTGGCTTGGGGGTAGGTGGCGTGTGGCATGGGTGATGTGTGGCGTGGATGGTAGGTAGCGTGGGTGGTAGGTGGTGTGTGGCGTTGGTGGCAGATGATGCGGGTGGTGTGTAGTGTGGGTAGGAGGCGTGGGTGGTAGGTGGCGTGGGTGGAAGTAGAGGTGGTGTGTGGCGAGGATGGTGCATGGCAGATCGTGTGGGTGATGGATGGCTCGGGTGGTAGGTGGCGTGGGTGGCGTGTCGCATGGGTGATGTGTGGCGTGGGTGGTAGGTGACAAGGTAGGTGCTGGTTATGCATGGTCTCCGCTCTTTTCGTACTGTGGCAACTTGCCACTGTTTGAACGGCAAAACGATATCTGCATAGGATTACCGCTGGTGGGGTCCGTATGCAGATCGAATTGCACTGCTCAACGGGCAAACTGAGAATGAAACCAGTCGACCGGAGACCCCTTACTTTTATATCTTTCGAAGGAAGGGAAAAATAAAACATACCAAGGGGCGTGGCGTCCCATGTTTTTTTGTCATTTTCGACCAGCCAATCAACGATGAGCAGGCTTGAAATGTCTTAAAGGAAAGATGTCCTTGAGTTGGAAAGTTTTCGTGACGCGAGATCCGATCGCAACTTTCAATTTGCCCCCCTATAGTGTTGCCGTAAGACGTAATTCTACGTCAAAAAAAATCTGGAATATGGTCCATCCTGGGCAAAAATTTCTGGTAAATGGTGCATTCTGGGAAAAAAATCTGGGAAATGGTTCATTCTGGGTAAGTATTGTTGGGCTTTTGCGATACAATCCTGCTGAGTGAATCTTTTATCATACAACTTTATTTTTGCTTGAAACGAAAATAATGGCTTCACAAATGGACTCGAAATTCCTTTGATCATGAACAGCATCCTATTTTTGGTTGCTTTTCCGACTCACTTTAGTGGATTTGGCTTTTCAAAGTGGTATGAGTCATTTGGATAAATGTATCCTGAATAAAAAGAATACTACAATATTACGTTATGCCAATAAACAATATTGCATTTATGCCTTGAATGGAATATAATAAATGCTTAAAATGCCAGAAAAATGTTATCAATTCGAATGATTGTGAGGCAAATACAGATAAGTGCATATTTGATCAAGTCATATAAATTTTCTTAAGAATTCATTGTAGAAAAAAGTTAAGTTAAATTTGAAAAAAGCTTCGCGGGCCACACGCGGCCCGCGGGCCGCTGGTTGCTCATCCCTGTATTAGAGTATCCTACCCGAGATTTCCCGATCAAGAATTTCCGGGAAAAATATTTGGAAATTCCTGAATCACGTGAAATGCTTAAATATCCCGGAAATTCCCGAAGCCTATGAAAATTGCTAATATACTTAAAATTTACACGTTCGAAATGGGGAAAGTTGATCAGATTGAGCATGGAAAACCTTGATATTTATAATGATAAAAAAATTAAATTTGATAAAACATGTTCCGAAATAGCTGTCTTAATTATTTTAAATTTTTGCATCAAGAATCAGTCAAGTTAATTTTTTTAAGTACTTAGTTTATGGGTCTATTGTTTTTTAAAACTTATTGGAATTTTTCAGGCATTAAAAAAATTTAAATGTTTTCAATACTACAACTTGAAAAATAAAAATAAAACTATAGATATTGATAAGGCTTCGTATGCAGTAGAGTGTTAAAATCTTCATTTTCAATTTTTTCCGGAATCCTGAGAATTTCCGGGAAAAGAATCGTCAGATTTCCCGATTCCGGGAATGCTAAAATTGCCGATAAATGAACATTCTTATTCAAGTTTTAATAATGATGTGTTTTTGAAAAAAAAACATTTTTTTTTCTTCAACATCTACAATAATTTTATCAAACATCCCAAGTTCTTATGAAAGAAACATCAATGGAAAATGAAAAAAAAAAATAAATATGAAATTTACCCTGTTATACATTGTGTGGTTGTAAAACAATACTTCTCAATATCTCAGAAACGCGTGGATATTTTTAAGTGAGTCAGTGATAATTTTTTTTAGAGATTAAAAGAAATAATCCCATGGTATTTTTAGTACGATATTTTCATATATGTGTGAAATAACGATCAAACTATGCAGGAAAATAGCAAAAATCAATTTTTTTTCAATGGAAAATTGCTGATATTTCTACAGATTTGAAAATTCAATCAAATTTTTTAATCTTAACCAATCACAAACACCTTCCTGTACCCAATTGACAAGGCTTGAAAGAAAAATAGCAAAATCGTGTTGGAATGAATTAAGAATTTAAAATATACTTTTTAACTTTGATAGGCCATAACTTTTGTAATTCTCAAAAATAACGACTGCAATTGCTGAACACGTTCAAAAATGTCGTGCATCAAAGTTATACTTTGTAAAATATTTCTGAAATTCTTTGTCAACACATAAGGTTTATTCTAGAAATGTCGATAAAAAAATAAAAGTAAATTTATCACACTGGGACAACTGGACGCATATTTGTCATACTTAAGAAATAAAAGCATTACATATATTATTATTATGTTTAAGATAAGAGACACTTTATTATACCGATTTGACGGCTTTTGTGTCTATCGTTCTACCAGCTTTTCACAACTAATCAGTAAGATTACAAAGTTTGATGAATTTCCAAACACAATTTTCCCTAACGGAACAGCTGGAAAGAATTTCATTGATAGAGTTTTCCGAAAGCATTATAACTGAAGAACTTTTGAATTGATCTTCATTGACCATCTTGAAATTCAAGATAGAAGCTTCCGTTAAGCTCTAAAATAATGTAGATAACTGAAAATTGCATGGATTTCCTACAATAGGGTATTGGGTGAAGGGACTCAGGAAAAAAGTCACAAAAAAGGAATTGAGACTAAAAATGGAAAGACGACAATCCATTAAGACACAACAAGATAAAAAGGTAAAACAGACAAGGAGGTTTAAATAAGGGGTAAATATTTCAAAATACAGTTCAAAAATAAATTGTTGGCAAAAGTAGAGACGTTTACGGTACTTGCGTAAAAACAATAAGTAGCGTTGCCGATAAAAACGAAATCCGAAAAAAACAATAACACATCGCTTGAACTGGCTCAGCAATAGGAAAGCTTCACCAGAGCCATGCGGTCTAGACTTTTTGTCCGATTGGGAAGTACATGCTTTGCCAATCCATCGCGATCGGGTTGGATGTATGGGTGAACGTAATTGCGCCTCTCGCTATTACTTCTCCCAGCCATTCAATTGATGCGGGACAAAGGGTCTAGAACGCACCTTTGAAGCTTTCCATAAAATATGCTCTTGGCTCATTTTCAATATCTTTTAATTTTCTTTGTCTATCCGTCATTTAATTTCAATCTTTATTTCTTCTATCAAGAATTTTCGTAGTAAAAAGTTCACCGCAATGCCATTAAACTATCATATAACAAGATAAAAAGGTATAAGCTCAAAAACTACTGAACCGATGTATGTGAAACTTGGCAGGTGAAAGTATTGGAGGCCGGGGAAGGTTCTTATTATGGTTTGATCCCCCGAACAAGAATGGGGGAGGGGGTCTCCCAAACAATAGAAACATGTTTGAATAACTCAAGAATCGATCATGGAAATGGAACCAAATTTTGTATAGGAGTGTATTTCGTTACAAGAAATGTTTCTAAAATGGTTTTTGTACCCTTCCCTCTTTCCAATGGAGAGATTGACCTTCCATGTTATTTTGGCAAAATTCGAGAACTAATCAAGCAAATGGAACCAAATTTGACATGGGTGCCTATTTCGGGTACTAGAATTGTTTCTATGATTGGGATCATTGGGACTCCACCCTCTTCAATTGGAGAGATAAAAATAAGGGAAGGGGGTCTTCCATATAACTTAATGCATTATTCGATAGTTAATCATGCAAATTAATCCAGATATCACAAAAAAAGATAGTAGGCTACGAGTCATTTTTTAACGATATTTACGACCCATCTGAGACCTTTAACTAGGGGGAATAAGAAGAAAGGAGGGGTCTCCTTTTTATGCATTACCCGAGAACCAATCGAACAGAAAATTCAAATTTATCATGAAAGTATATTCGAGTACGAGAAATGTTTTATTAATGTTTCGAGACGAGAAGAGGGTACTGAGGAGGCAGGTTTTCATACAATGTTTTTGGAACACTCGAGAACTCATTATTCAAATAAAATAGCAGAAGTTATTTGAGTGAAAAAAATTATGATTGTTTAAGGCTTCTTCCTCTTTTCACTGATTCGATAGGAAAGGGGAAGCGGAGTTCCCATACAATTTTATTTAAAACTCGAGTGCTAATCTAGCAGATGATAACAAATTGGGAGAAGTATTTCAATTCAAGAATTATTTCTGAGACGATTTGGTTCCCCTCACGGGATAGGAAAAGAAGAGAGCTGCCATACGTATGTTTTGATAAATTCAAGAGCTCATCAGATAAATTTAACCAAATTTTACAGGGGAGAGTACTAGGTTACGAGAAATGATTCTATGGTTATTAAAAAAACCCTTTTCACCTTCCAGTGGGGATTAAGAGAAGAAAAAGAGTTCCACACAGTCTTGTATTACTTGAGAACTTATTCAAAAAATGGAACCAAATTCGAAAGGAGAGGAGAAACGGGAAGAAGGAAAGTAAGTATAGCTCGATAACTAATCAAGCAAATGGAGCCATATGTGAAATTTGATATTATTTGGTTTAAAAAAAATGTTGTTATAGCAGGACCTTCCCTCCTACAGCAGTTTTGCAAGAAAGAGAGCAAAATAACAACGAGTTCTTAATAAAAAATTTAAAACCATTAATATAAAATTTAAAACCATTTCAACTAAAGATCCAATTAGAAAAGATTCTTTTTAGAGAATCTAATCTTCTTTGTATTTCAATAGTAATTTGATGTGAAAGCTTTCATTTTAAAATATCGAAAGTTTATTTATAATCAAATTACTTTAACGTTATTTGTTGATTTCTAAAAGGTGTGTGTAGCAAAGCAGACCGGGTCAGCTAGTAACAAATAAAATTGTGATCCCAAAAATGTGGTAGCTAATTTCAGCTAAAATAGCGCAAACCAAGCGTTTCTAGAAGTTAGAAAACGCGTTTGAAAGCTGTGATCCAAAATTTCAGTCTGATTCGCGAAAACAAGGTTCTGAAGGCCAAAATTTGCATTTCCAAACAACGTGGCCAAACCACGAAAACCATTGTTATCTGAATTCTTAAAAAATTGCTTCTGAAGGTAAAAAAAAAACAATAAAATTATGTTTTCAAATTTCAGTCCGATTCCCGAAAAAAACGCTTCTAGGGGTCAGATAACTTATTTAAAAAATGTGATCCCAAATTTTGGTCCAATTCGTGAAAAAAACACTTTTGAAGGCCAGACAACGCATTTTTAGGTTGTGGGCCTAAATTTCTGTGCTATTAGCGAACAAACGCTTCTGAAGGCCAGAATATGCATTTTGAAGTTGTGATCCTAAATTTTGGCTAAACCGCGAAAAAAAACTTTTAAAGATCAAAATAAAGTTTTAAAGTTGTGATTCCAAATTTCCAAAAAAGTTTCTTAAGGCTGGAAATAGCATTTTAAATGTGTGATCCAAAATTTTCAATAGTGTTGTCTATGTTTCTATCGGTTTATTCTCATTCCTATTCTCAAATCTATCTTTAAAAAAAATGGTTGTAAAAGTTTTTTATTTAAGCGTCCAATACAAAATTTTTTGAGCAAATTTCATAAAAATAATCATGAAACGTTTTTAAAAATCCTTCAAAACGATTCAAAATCTGCTTATGATTTTTAATGAAAAAAAAAAGCTTTTCAAAGTTTTTTTTTCTGGATTTTTGTTTAATGATTCTTAAATTTTGAACAAATGTGCCTGGATATTGACCGGATTTTAGTTGACAAATTTGAAATTAAATGTCCGGATTTTGCCAGGCTTCTGGAAAAATAGCCTGTATTTCTGTAAACTGTAATTGCTTATAATAGCCGGTATTTCTCTAGTCTGGATGCGTGCTGGAAAAACTCTGGCAACCTTAATTTATCCTATTTTATCCTGGTTTATCTAGTTTTGTCATATTTTATTCCATCTAAACATTAAGTTATTTTGTTCAATTTTGTGTTATCATATGTTATCTCATCATTCAGCACTGTACAAAGTAAAGTACGCACTTGATATCACATTTTTTGAAATCACTGTTTTTTCCGTCAAATGAAGTATATAAACTTCCAATATTCTGATGTATCAGAGTATTTTTTGAAAAAAAAAAACGAAAAATTATACCTTCACACTTAAGCATAATTGTAGTAAAAGCACGAAAAAGTCAGTTTTCGCATGAAAAAAATAAAGTAAGCACTCACAATAACCTTTTCAGATCGTTATTTCTCTGCTTGGAAAATTGTTCCGTCCTTTTTAAAAGCCGAAACCAATCGAAACTCAAGGTTTTATTATTTGTTTATCCTTTTTTGAGTGCGATTGAACCCAATAAGATGGCGAAAAAGCAAGTTTTCGTAGATAAAAAACTTCAGGCTAGAACCCGTCAGTAATGTCAGTTGAAAATCAAAATTGCATATAATACGTTTAGAATAACCCAGGAATATGAATTTTGAACAAAAGGCTTAAAACCTCAGCTATTCAGCACGATAGAGAAGCCAGCAGAAGTCTACAATCATCTGGATGATTCGTAAAAAATTTGAAAATAATCTTTTTGAACATATCGTGTGAAAAAAGTTTCAGAAATTGAAAAATTAGAAGGAATTTGGTCAACGAAGATCACAGGTTCGATATGTCTAATGATTTAAGAATATATATAAACCAATTTTTAATTTTTTTACGAGGAGGTTTTCTTGCTTGCCTTCTTGGCTTCTTGCCTTAGCTTTTATCATCTTACCGTCTTAATATTCTGCTGTTTTCAGAAATCAAAAGAAAAATGGGCAATTTATTTAGCTTCCGGATGTTCCTGGATGAGCAATTTCATACCGTTCGAATGGTCTTGATAAGACTAGAAAAATTATTTGGGGCCAAGAAAATCTACCGCAGAAGAAAAACTGTGATTTTAGATGTGAAAGAATAGTGTTTTTATGCCTCTAAATATCGAGCGAACTTATTAGTTCTTCAATTAATAACTTTTGTCTCCCACGGTAGACATTTTTGGTCCGATATTAACATCTTTATTTCCTCTTCAAGACCTTCCGAACCGTATATTGCACATCCGTGTATACCAGAAATGCAAGATTTGAAATTATTTGGCCAGTCTTATTTATGTGGTTGTTTGAACAAACCCAAGCCATACGAGAAAAACTAGGTTTTTTATGGCTTCATTAAAAGGAAAAACCAATAATAAAATGTCGCAATTATACTGGGTATTCCACTGAATATCATATTTCTTCAAGTAAGTAGTTTCACTAGTAAATTATTCAAAATAAATCATATAAACATAAATGTAAATATTTTATTTAAAAAAACTAAATTTATTATGTGCGTCTTAGCTAAATTCCAAATATCCTACGCTTTCTAGAAACAAGGGCAAAATTCGAAAAGCATCATAAAAAAAGGACGACGAACGAAGAACTGTGGACATCCGAGCATGACTTCCATTACTGTAATGATGATGATGTAGTCAATGGGTCCTTGCAATGTAACATGATGATTGTCGTTTGGCCGAGAATGCGAGGGCCAAATTGCAACATCTCCCCAACTGGAACATCCCCCTCTTGGATTGGTGGAATTCACCAGCAATCGTCAGTCCACCCGCTTGGAAAATACGAGCCAAAGCAAGGGGGATCCAACCTCCCTAAACTATGTACGAATCCCAGCTGTATCTCCAGATCTCGGTCATCATCTATGGGAATTCTTGCAAATGGGTGGACCACATTCCGAAGTGTTCCATTTGTTTGTTCCCTCAATTTTTTTTTGTTTGTTTGTAGCCCAACCCAGTTTTATTCTTTCATCATTTTGAGAAACATCCACTTTGGCCCGGTCCAAGTGTAGAACAACAGCGGCCATTACACCATCATCAAAAATAAAGTGCTCTCAATTTCTCTGTGTTTTACGTTTGGGTGACACAAAATAATGGCTGCAATGATGGTCCAATGAGCCAGCGACTGAAAGCGAAAGACGGAATCGGTGAATATTTTCACATCATTGACATTTTTCCTTCCGAATGGAATTGACGGTAACAATTCCGGATGGAGTCTATAGTGTCTCACTTTTTGTCGCCCACTTTGAATGCATAGCAATTCATCGGGGCCGAATAATTTGATCACTAGAATATTACACAATTGTTTACTAGACAGACTCAATTTCAGGTATGAGATTATTCTTGGCTTAGTAAAAACTATTTAACACTGGATGTTATCGAAAACCTATCGTAATGCTTAATTGTTTAGTAAATTATTAATTGAATAAAAAGCCCATGCGTGATTTGAATTTGAAGGGATTAGGATTGGTATGTGGATTTAGTATTTATGTAAATGACGAAATCTGTATCAATGTGTACTTAAAATAGATTGACCAAGGAGCGTCAAATAGATTGACAGTGTAGCGATTTTGTGAACGCACTCCACCGTTCTCGTGAGTGGAAAAGATAAGGTTTATACGGTTTATATGACATATAAGTCGTCCGGTTACTACAGTATCAATTGTGGAAATTCAAATTTTGCAAAAAATCCTCAAAATACCAAAAAAAAACACAATAAATAAGGAAATGGATTTCAAACATCTTAAATCACTCAAAGTTATTCCACTAACTCAAAAAATAATAAATCAGAGTGATAAAATAAAGCAAAGCTTCCAAAACAAATAACAATAAAATTTTCAAATCAATGATATTTTCGATAAGTCGTTGATGATTTTTTTAAAATGATGTTTGTTATTCTGAACTATAAATTAGCATCTTGTTTTGAAATTTGAAATAAATATTCCCAAAACACAGATTTAGAAAAAAAAATCGAAAATAAATGTCAGATCATTTAAAAAGTTATCCATGATTAATTGTTAGGGAAATGCTAATTATTGTTATTTGTTAAACGTCTTCATTTACTTTTCTTTCCTTCATTTTTAACTGAAGGGCTGATTGAAAAATTATGTTCTGGAACGAACGAGCCTCTGAACCACCATAATATGCGAGAAAGGCCCAGTAGCAACAGGGCGATGCTGCACGCATTAACAGATATAATGCGCACCAAAACATTCGGGTTTTCCTCGGGTCTCGGGTTTTCCAAAGGGTCAAGACAAATTTAGCCCTCGGTTCGGCCTCTTTTCCCATCCAACCATCATCGGATTCAGATCACGGAACAAGTACGGTAATACAGTCGGAGATCCCGAGCGGCCAAGTCAGAGGCCTCAGAGGCTAGTGTCGGAGGTCCAAAAGGGACAATTATCTGAGAAGTCCATAATTGTTAAAAGTCTAAGTCTATCGGAATAAAATACAGTCCACTAATGTAATGTTACGAGAATGAGTGCACTTTTTATTCGGTAAAGAAACCCGCATACTAAAAAACCATATCTCAAACAGTTTATACAATACATCAACGGCTTCATTAAAAGTGATTATATCTGTAAACGTAGCTGTTCTACTAAACTTTACTTCGCCAACGATAAAAACGAAATATGTACGATTATGTGAAAATGTGATGATATCTGGAATGGTGTTAGAATGATACAACGATTTCCTCCAACTTTTCTTAAATTATATAAAAACGAACTCGAACCGTTACACATACCGTTCACCCCTTCTGTCATTCACGTCAAAATGAACGAAACGCCCGATCAGAGATGCCAGATGGTTTTGTGCAAAATCAGTGCACATTTATGAAAAGTTTTAATTTTTTTACTATCATCATACTAAACGAGGTTCATCTATTTGATTTACAAGATGCTTTAAACAATTGTTAACGCTTCAAGTAAGGTTATGAAAGATAATTATGAAAGTTTCTTCACGAATCCGTGGACTTAATTGTGATTTCAGTTCATTGCATGTTAAAATAACAACAAACAATTACAAATTTGGTGTGTCGGCTAGCATACATGCTAACAGGCGACACAGAAACGTCAAAGTTTTAAATCTTTGTTCTCACATTTTAATTTCGTATTGGTACAATTTTAAAAAGTCGGTCTGGTCGGCACCACTGCCGACAGCTGGAAGAAGAACACAAAAAATAACAACAAATCTTTGTTTTACTCGTTGAAAAAGTTCAGCTCCTTCCTTTAGCTGCAACAAAATATCTCTCCGGTTAGGGTCTAACCGACGGACAGACGGACGTTTAAACTGGAAAAATGAGACCCAGACCAGTGATGTTCGCAACAGGTAAGTTTTATCAACAGTATCTATAAATCGATGCAAATATATGAAGATGTTTTTTTTTTTATTTCAGCGACGGGTGCTGGAGGAGCAATGTCCCGTACGACTTTCGGATCCAGCAGTGACCAGCAGCTACGCCAACGTAACGCCCGTGTTTTTTTTTAAATTAGACCTAGTGAAGGAACTCGTAAAGATATACAAATGGTACAGGTGAATAAAATGAACATAAATAAAATTTAAAAATGAGTTTGTTTTTCACATAAAGAAAAAAAAGCTTGTGTGTGTGTGCGTGCTACATTCCCCTACGGTTCAGAATACAGTAAGCATAACGTTGGAAGAACGTCATATCGAATCGTTCTGCGACTATTACTGTAAATGTTCAGTTACAAGGAAATTTTTAGAAAAACTGTAACAAAAACAGTTCGATGCAAAAAATACGTTTTTCATGAGCGTATTTGAACGTTGTCTCTACTGTTTGCTGATCAGTTCTTCGATATAAGTGTTTTAACAGTTTTTAACAGTAACATAACTTAACGCCATATTCAACAGACCGTCGTTTTGGATTTCACAATTAGTGGAATGTTTTTTACGATGTCAATTATCGTTTTCTAAAAGTTTTTTTACGCTGTTCCGAATCATTGTATGACTATTATAGTGACTGTTTGGTAACAGTATTTTGCTATTCGGGAAGGTCTGATCGCAGACACCAGATACCCAGACTGACCACTGAAGGCTGATTATGGCGCTTGTTCCGCAGTGCTATCTACGGATTATCGTGAAACTAACGGCCACATACATAAAAGGAAAAATTTCGATATACCACACACACATTTGCATTATGCTATTTCGGTAGTGAATTTTGAATAGGGCGAATGCGCCAAATATAAACAAATGGAGTTATCAGCATGGTGATAAAGTACGTTCGGAGACCTACATTTTGATGGTATAACGTTGACTGAAGGATAATTGGTTTTCGAGAAATAATGAAAATAAAAAAAAAATTGCTGGAAGCTTATGGAGATGTCAAACTTTGAACGCGTTTTTCTCGAAACAGTGATGTTGGCGCATTCGCCGTTTTCAAAATTCGATTCCGATTTGTTTTTTTTTACATCTAGCGATGATCACGGTTGTTTTTGATTACCTACTTTTGATAGAAAAAAAAATAACACGATATATTTCGAAAACCACTAAAAAACCCGTTTTTGAATTGGAGCGCATTAACCAAATGTCGTTAGAATTGAACCATAAAGCATATAAAATTCTTCATTCATTTGTGAAGATCACTTTCAACTGGAAGATTTCGTTAACCCCGAAACCTCCGTCACGACCCAATTATTTGTAAAACGATCTAGGACGACAAATGATCGTATAAACATTCCACTGATTGATTGCAAACAGTTGAATGGACGAGATTCTTACAAAATTTTGTTGAACAATCTGTTTCACTCATCCAACGGGTTCGACACAGTCCTGAAGAAGACTGGCCAGAAGGTCGGAAACCGATACCAAACCGTAGCTACCGAAGCCACAGCTACAGGAGACCACCACCGGACCGTAATGGAAATCTGATATTGGAGAATTACCCCTATAAACCCCTTCTTTTTCCCCTATTTAAAGTTTTTTTTACTGTTGAGTCGCCGCGACTATAACGGCCCCCTTCCCTACTAACTAGTGACACGAATACCCTCGGCACATTTAAACTTAGTAAAAGTAAAAGGCCTTTAATAAACTAGTTGTAAATAAAAAAAAATCTGTTTCAGTTAGAGTTTTTCAAAACCCTTCATCTATTCAAATTTAAAGAGGTTTACAAAAACTGAATAAAACAAAAGTAGAAGCGATATTTACAAAATTTGTAAAGCAATGTTTTGTTAACAGAAGAAAATAATGAAAATCGCAACAACGAAATAAACCATTAAGTCCCCATCTACAACAAAAAACCGGTGGCAGATTTTTATTCACTTTTTTCTCCGATAAATCCTAAAACTTCCCTTTCTATGAATAATTTAGTCACATTAAAGAATTGTCTTCTTTTCAAAATATCTAACTAAACTAGGATATCAAACTAGCCCTTTTACCGCCCACTGGTAGAGGCAGTTGTGGAAACAATATTTTGGGCTTCGAGATGATGCATTTTCCCGCAAATTTAGTACAATTTCTAACAAAGTGCGCTGGTTGACATAATAATGCTTCTTGACAAACAACCTCAATCATCCGAGTCTGTTTAGTAAAAATAGTTTGGCTTTACCTGTTCTGGTTGTTAAGTTATTCTTTCATTATTATTATTATTTTTGATTAAATTTCGAACCATTTTTTGAATATCGCCCGTGTTATTGATTTTATCCTTGGGTAAAATAAAACAAACGTGAATTCGTCACATCAAAATCAAAACATAAATTGAAATCACTCACACAGATATACGATATCTGACATTCCATGCTGTAACCTCCTACTCGGTTACAACCTGCATTTTATGAATTTCGGTGGCAGTTTTGCCCTGATAAACATAAAATGTAAGTAAATGTAAATATTCACGCTTAAAAGTTTTTCTTATATAAAATTTAATTAACGAATTAATTTAAAATGGGCCTTTAGTAAACCTTGTTTCGAAAATAGAAAGATAGCAGTTGTTTTTCAGTGTAGCAGATTAGGTTAGCTCAACTGCTGTAACCTCATCTAGCCGAGACACCATCCACGCCATAAGGAATCCGCGCCACATGCGGAACCACTAAGAAGATGACGTGGCCCAATCAGGAGCGTCGACATCACCGATTGGTCGTACCGGAGGAGGTGATAAAAGACCGACGCACCAATGGGCCGGCCTCTTATACCTTGGGTACGCGATTCCGAAAAGTGTCGTTCGACAGTTGTGCGCGTATCGTATAAACCGCCAACTTACTTCCGTTAGCCAAGCTTCACCTATATCGAAGATCTTGGCAGTTTAGTAACGCGAGTGAAAAATCCTCACAGATCAGCACCGTGATAAAAAGTGCTAAGTGCGTCCCAAGAGAGTCGAACCGCCGTCCGTAAACATACGGCGCAGGACACGGCCGTCCGTCAACATACGGCTTCCCGGATACGCCGTTCGTTACCATACGGCAAACGACTTTCTCTGGCCGTACAACAACACACGGTGCAGAAAAGAACAGAGAACTGTAGTTCTCTCGACAAGCCATCCTACAGCCGCCGGTAGTATTCCGAGGCCGCATCTATCACCACTTTGAGGCCTGAGGCAGAACCTGCGCGACGCACCAGGGCGTCCGCTACTACGGGAAAATACCGGCCAATCCGGCTGACGGAATCCACGTGGTACCACGGCAGCGAGTTCCAGCATCGAGGTGTCCGGCAGCATCGACGGGTACCCGCACCAGCACATCGAGCAAGCAGTGAGTTAAAAGAGTTTTTTCTATAAATAAAATCTGAATTTTGCTCCTTGATAACTGAAGTTCGAATTAGCTTTCAATACACGTTGATTTTATTGCCCTTAAAATTTTCATTTCACTTTTATTGCGTGCACCGAAAGAATTTAAATACGGGTTATAACTGGGTGGGAGGTAACGACATCGAACAGGTTGGTAAGTATTTCCTAGCTACGACGAGCCGACCCTGAGATTGGCTGGAGTCCTGAGCTAGTCGAAGGCCTAGTTTCAATGCAACGACAAGAAAATAAAATTAACCTTCGTTTTCATCAAGATAGTACTGTTCTTTTACCATTCAAAATTCGTTTTGGTGGTGTGGAAAAGCATTGAAATGGATATATAAGTTTAGTTACAGCGTAATTATTTCTTATTTACTGGGCAGCGATTAAGGAACATTATAGAATGACCCTTATTAAAAATTTTAGTTTTTTGAAGAATGGATTCTTTATGTAAACTAATTACTTTCGAAATATAATTTTAACAAAACTTTGAATCAAAGAATTTGGTTGAATGTCAAAGGTGATAAAATTTCGGAAGACAACGATTAGCTTGCGAATTTTGATTTTTTTTGTCCGAGTCGAGTTTTTCTTTGACTCCATCCTTATGCTGCCTGAGTTGGGTAAAGAATACGCTTAAGCTAACCCGGACAGAGCCGAGTCAAATAAAATCACCACTCTTGGCTCTCTTGCTCAAGATCAACTCCCTACTCAACCGAGTGGTGAGTTTAGCAGACTCGCAAGGAGCTTGAGTCTGATGGAAAAAAAAAATCCGTAGAGTAAAAATAAAATCTGCTCACAGGTAGGCTGATTTTAAATCCTTGAGTCGGGAAGAGTCTCTTGGTTTTGACTCGCTTGAGTATTTTATTTTGACTCGCTTGAGTATTTTTTTTTTTGACTCGCTTGAGTATTTTTGTTTTGACTCCGATTCTTTTTGGCTAGCTTGATTTTTTTAGATTTTGACTCAAGGTTTTTCTGGCTTGCTGGAGTCGTTTGATTTTGACCGGCCTGAGTCGTTTTTTCTACTCGCTCAAGGCGTATGGAGTTTGGATTCTGGCTCGGCTCGTTGTTCGTGTGGAGTGCACTGGTAGAGATGATTGATTCCTTTCCTTTTGAAATAAAAACATGTTGAATATCAATTTTATAGTCTTCATCTTAAATGAATTATTAAGTTTGTATGGAAATTTAACAGTCGATATCTCTTATGTCAAATTTGAATTAAGCAAAATTTTTAATTTTGCGTTCTATTTATACTAGTCAGTTCCTATAGATTCATAGGAAACCATAGTTACAAAAATTTGTTTGTTAATGATGCATGCGTGTGTTGCGTGTGTTGTTATTCATCTCATCGATTACTTCAATGGGACGAATCTCAACATAACATTCATCCTTTTTTATGATACAGTAAATTAAAGTAAACAATTAACATTGAAGACAGAAACGAAAATGAAAATATTTAAAATACAATCTCAAATACTAATAGGTGATTCAATCAAGACGGATTTCATTTGGCTTGTTAATTATCAAGTGTAATTTTTTTTCTTGATGAAGCACAGTAGTTTCACGATGCCCCGAAAAAATGGAGTATGATTCTGGGCGACTTGCAGCTGTATGGATTCAAGCGCCTCTGATCAGTCTGGGTATCTGGTGTCTGCGGTCTGACGCTATCAATCCAAGCCATCAGGGGTGATCCTGAACAAATAACGATGTAGTGTTATGACTTTGAATAAAAAATTAATCGCGGTTTGCAGGTTTATGTTTTTAGAATGCCAAAAATTCAGAACTGAAAAACGTTCACAAACTTATCAATAATATTTCTAAAAGTTTAAATAGTTTGATTTTAAAATTCGGTAAATTCATTTAAAATTGAAAAAAAAACTGCACTCGAAATTCGTCCGAAATGTAAATCAAAATATGAAGATTTAAAAGATAAGTTTTTGAACATTTTTCATTAAACTCGTCTTTCCATTATGAAAACTTATTTATATAATTTAATTAATAACTCAAGGGAGAGTCATTTTAGTGCGAATGTTTTGATCATTGATTTGGAAGATTTGAGAGTACTGAACTCGAATCTATCACATTTAGTTTTGGTGATATGAAGTTTAAAAATATGTCAGATTTAAGTGAAATCAATAATTGATAATTGATCAACTATCAAACCTACATTTATGAAAAAATCTAATTCTAATTATGTTATCTATACTCCATTCAATTAAGGAATAATATTTTGATGACGCATGAGTAAAAAAGTAAAATTCTACAGTTGTATGTAAATGTAAATGTAAATTGTAAATGTATGTAATTTTTTTGAAAAACTGTTACAGAAACCGACTAACTTTACAACTTTTTGTTTTGATTTGTACCGTAAACGTTTCAAATTCCATTAAGGTCAAATAAGTTTCGGATTTCACAATGCCATAGCCAAATTGTACTCGGATTTTTCATATTAGACTATTAAAAAATCTGAAAAAATAGATTTTTTTTTTCTTTAAAGAGCTGAAAATCTAAATTTTTTTTAGTGCATGTTTATTCAACATAAATATGAATAATTTTTGAAATTGTATTCATAAGCAGCTGCTCCTTATCAAATAAATCAATCTTTCAAGCATGATTCTTTCACTTTTTCCTTGATCTTTTGAAAAGCTTCAAATTTTTTCTTAGATGTACCCGGATAGATCTTGATTTTTGAGCAATTCAATTTAAAATTAAATTTATTGATTTTGTATGCAAGGCCAAGAAACAATTTAGGCCCCCAGGTTTTTTATAAATAAATTTGTCGGTTCTTGATCCGTCCTTTGAAAAATCTTTACCTAGGTACTTAGTTCTTCTACTTTCCTGATAGTTTTGACAGGCTTTCGTCAAAATTCTGTACTTGAATTGCTTTTTCACTTGAACAGTAAATTAAATGCGCCCTTTGTAGATATTCCACATACAAGTTCCTAGTTCGTTGTTTTTACCCGTTGTTGCCCTCCAGGTTAGCTTTTCCGCATTGCGTTTGCTATTATTCAACAAAAACCGTGAGAAAGTGAGGTGAGAATCCGCTTACGTGGCTCGCTCGTTCGGTATCAAACACACTATAATTCACACGGGAGCCACATCTCTGATATGCCCGGTGGATGTGATTCAATGATTTAAGCATTCCGGATGGCGTGCGCTTTTTCACTGCTGCTGAATTGCTCTGCTTTCCACCACCACCACCAAAAGAATGAACGTCATCAGCAACTCAGCTGGCTCCTTCCTTTCTTCTCGGTTTCCATGATTTTCCCGGAACTTGGAGCCTTGCTTCTGCTCCCATATGAGCAGTTATTTTGCCACTGAACTAGATCACCAGCCCTCTAGTTGAGCTGAGTTGAGTAGGTGCTCTCATTCTGTGCTATGCCATTGTTGTTGGTGGGGTTATCAATTGGCAGAGCGCACATTTTCGCAGCATCTTTCCCACATCCTTGTTAAAGGTTTCGCATTGCCAACACCTCGACACAGTCATGCATAATTCATAGAAAGGAATAGCAATATTATCCACATATATAACCAAGCACCCACACACACGAACACACACAAACAACCATACAAACAGACACACAAACACAGGCGGAAATTCTCCCGGCAGGCAGTTCGTTTGACAAGATCTACGAGTAAAGTGGCGGTCATGAATAATACCGAATAAATTACAAATAACCTACCTTCCTACTGCTGCCGTATCAAGTTCAGCCGAGTCAAGCGACTGAATCGCATTATGTAATACCGAACAACAACAGATGTAAGATACTACTTAGAAGGTTTGTAATTAAATTAAGCATTTATCGGATACACACGTGGTTGTTACGATAAAAAATTTAACAGAAAATTACTGGGAATAAAATCTAAAACTATAAATGATTGGCACACACTCATGACGATGGATTTTTACTTTTATTATTGATATCTTTAGATACACTATGTTAAGAAGAAATTTCTTGCAAAGACATCTCAAACCAGTCTTAATTGATTTTGACATCAGGAATTCGCCATTTTTATATACGCACAGTGGACACCAAAATTATATCTGTATCAACTGTAATAACTGTTTTCGTCGATTATTTTTAAAGATTTTTTTTAGCGTCTATCATTTTCAGATTTTTCAAGTTTAAACGACTGTTGTTTACTTCAACATTTCGATCCTTATGAGATCTTCCTCAGGGGCGCAAAAATGTCAACTTCTTGTTAGGTTTGACTCTGCTTACCTTGAACTATTGTCATTGGATTGGTTCTTGTTAAACTCACATTCACAAACACCAATGACAGCAGTTGAAGATGCAAGTCCAACCTAACACGAAAACGAAAATATAGGTGGCCCAAGATACCCCACAAGCTATGATTTGCAAATTGGTTGCGTTTCTATGATTTATTGATGTTTCATTAAAAATTCCTTTTCCACGTGAAAGATCATGACAAAACTAAGATCATAAGCGTATAAGCATATTTTTGTTATGTACTTTAGGTCTTCCACGGATGCAATTTTTCGGATGCTTGTTTGATTATGTAAGTGCATTTTTCTAGGCTAGTTCAATAAAAGAAGCATAGAATCGTACATAAGTCAACAACATATAGAAAAACATGCTTACGCAAAGCGACGACGATGAAAGTTGGATTGAGATTTTTATCTCAACACTCAGCTGAGATATTTAGACCTGCCCACGTTACCCCACTCTCCCCTACAAATATAACTTCAAAGGATTTAATAAAAGATGACATCACTCCAAGATAGTGAAAATTCTTTGCCAGATACAATCATTCTCCTATATGGACTAAGGATGTTGACGATTGCATCTAATGGATTCAGGCAACAAGATTTGTGCATCTAGGCATGGTAACCATTTTTTTCTCTGAAAAACGATTAAGCATAAGTCTACAAAACTTAAAATGACGAAAATGTATCTATTTTGATTGATCTTTTGAGTGATTTGGTTATCAAAATTTTTCATCCGTAAATCAGATGAATTGAATTTTAATTAATCCCTAATTCAGCACCAAATTTATTTATATTCGAGAAGGAAAACTTCCTTTGAATACTCAGTTTGGATATTTTTTGTATTAAAAAAAAACATGTTTCAATTGATATTTATCATTGCACACTGGTTCAAATCCCCAAACAGCTGAAAAAAAACAATTTTTCAAGTCAGTGATAACCATTTTTTCATGCAAGATTCGAATCTACAATATTCAAGGAACGTTTTGAAGTTAAAAAGATATTTCCTTAGATCTTTTATCACAGAGACAGACGTACAAGCTCGAACTAAAAATCATCAGAAATAAAATTTCAAATGCATTAACAAACAAATGCGTTAAAACTTGAAACGGTGCCATCAAATGTCTCAGTAAAATGGACGGCTTCATTTTTTTGCTAGATAAATGCAATCAGAGTTACTTTTAAATGGGCAAAATTTCACTTTCTCTATTTTTGCACTATTACGACAGTCATAGTAACTAACAGCTTTGGTATAAGTATTCGCACTTCTTGAACAGTAAATGAAGTAAGAAAACGCATTGCCAGCGGATGTCTAGTCATGGAACATTCTTGACGAAGAGTTTCACTAAGCAGTAGTGACTCTAGTCATCTCAAAGTGGGTTACTTTCAAATTTAACTTTAGCATCCCACTGTTAAAAACTTTGTTTTTCCTACAAATTTGAAGGAAACAGCTTTTTGCTTTTGGGATCTGTTTTATGGAACATTATGAACGGGTTACGAAACTTCACCAGCGGTTTTCTTGAAGCATGCGAAGCAGCAAATACGACCTATTGAAAACTGACTGAAACTTAGTAGTTTTTTCTCAGCTTTGTTTTAATAGTTCTCTTTGGTGTGTTAGGAGACATCTGGTGGCAGATCCAAAATGAAAAAAAATTTCAAGTTTCATGGGCTAGCTTGTCTGTTCTCTGTACTTGTATACACCTTACATGAAACAAACTTGAACGACAACTTAAACACAAGAGTTAAAAAAATAGGATTTATTATTTTTAATAGAAAACAACTACAGAAAGAATCTATATCTTTCAAAAAAAAAAGTAATGAATATCTATAACGAAGTGATATATTTCAGCCAGCAGATCGTGGCCTAGAGAATAGCATCCTTGTCTCTTAAGCCAACGTTCATAAGATCGAATCCTGGTCGTGGCATAACCTGGTACACATAGTAAGATGAAGGTTGGCGGTTTTAGCATTAGTGAAATGCTAGCCGGGTATACCTTGGAATTGTATGCCTCGATAATGCATCACATATATGTGGATGGAGCTTTTTCAAGGGAACTTAGATTGCACTTGGAGATCCTTGATATGTGTGTGCTCGTAGTGATACCGGTAATACCGGTGTTGTTGAAAGCACTTTGGGCAGTGGAAAGAGGAGAGTTGTTCTGTTCTTGGTGGTAGAAACTGATTTTTTTCTAATAATTCGCCACCTTATATATTAAACCATGTCCATTAGACTGCCCCAAATGACCCGACTTTTGAAAAAGTTATACGCTGCAAGCTAAAATTGATCCTGGGCCAAGTACAAGAACTCAGGCCAAATTTGGGCCAGATCGGACCACGGGAAGGGGTCGCTCAACGAGCCTGAAGTTTGTATGGGATTTTGAGACATTTTGTTCGAGAGGAACATCAAAAACCAGTTTTTCGTCAATAACTTTTGTTTCCTTCGACCTATTACTTTCAAAAATGGGTTTTCTTAAAGCCTAAACTATGACAAATATTTCATTTGTAGGTTTTATTTCAATTAAAGTTAAGATAAAAAAGTTATGAAGCTTCAAAAATTGGCTAACTTTTTTAAGGGTGATATTCATCACTGTTTTAATGAGGCGACTAAATGTCCGACCAGAACACTCAATGTGAAATACATGCCGTTTCGTCAAATAATGATCGATTTGAACCATTGATGTTGCGCTCGATTGCAATTTTTGATGTTTTTCTAATATTTGAATTTGGATGATATTCACTTGATAGTTCGGAAAGAAGTAAGGGCGGAAAAATGCTTGACAATTTAAAAGAAAAATTGCATAACAACAGGGGCTTAGAAACATGCCCCTTATTCTGCGCCGCGCGTGAGGTGACGATAGTCGAGTCACCCGATTTCAGTAGTCGCTTTAGGTGAGAAACGTCTTTTAGAATGAACTTTTTGAGTTCTTATCCTTATCTAGTAGTCACCGTGAGTGACAAATCGATGCTTGTAGTGACGTTTACAGACGAGAATAGAACCTCTGTCACATCGGCTTCGGAAATAAGGTGATAAGACTCACGTGACTCCGACTCGACTCGACTATCGTTACCTCACGCGCGGCGCAGAATAAGGGGGATGACTGGACGGTTTGTGATGCCAATAAAAAAAAACTAGTTTTTCATCAATAGCTTTGGTTTCCGTCGGCCGATTTCTTTCAAAAACAATTTTCTAAAAGCCTAAATTATGATGAATATTTCATCCCAGGACTGCATTTCGATAGGAGTTAAGATAAAAAAGTTATTAGGCTTCAAAAATGGGCTAACTTTTTTACGGTGGTATTCATTACTGTTAATGAGGCGTCAATATGTTCGACCGCCCCGACTCATTGACAGTGATGCATACCATCCTTTAAGAAAAACCGTTTTTGAAAGAAATCGGCCAACGAGAACCAAAGTTATTGATGAAAACAGGTTTTTCATGTTTCTTCCGAGCAAAATGTCTCGAAATATCATACAAACTTCAAGTTCGTTGAGCAACCCCTTCCCGTGATCCGATCTGGCCCAAATTTGGCATGAGATCTTGTACTAGGACTAGAATCAATTTTAGCCTGCAGCACATAACATTTCACAGGTTTTGAATTTCCCATACAAATTTGGGGCAGTCTATTGTACATATTTCTACCTTTGGGCGACTCAACCGCCAACAATTTTTTTAGATCGAAAAACACATGGACCAAGGCTTTATGATGCCAATAAAATGATAATTTTTCGAAATGAGGTCCTTTTACATTTTTCTCACGTTTTTATTATATCAGCTGTTGCTTTCTTTTGATAGAGAATGAGGGTGAATCTTTTTATTGGCATCACAAATCGTCCAGTCATGTTTCTAAGCCCCTGTTGTTATGCAATTTTTCTTTTAAATTGTCAAGCATTTTTCCGCCCTTACTTCTTTCCGAACTATCAAGTGAATATCATCCAAATTCAAATATTAGAAAAACATCAAAAATTGCAATCGAGCGCAACATCAATGGTTCAAATCGATCATTATTTGACGAAACGGCATGTATTTCACATTGAGTGTTCTGGTCGGACATTTAGTCGCCTCATTAAAACAGTGATGAATATCACCCTTAAAAAAGTTAGCCAATTTTTTAAGCTTCATAACTTTTTTATCTTAACTTTATTTGAAATAAAACCTTCGGATGAAATATTTGTCATAATTAAGGCTTTAAGAAAACCCGTGTTTGAAAGAAATCGGTCGAGGAAACAAAAGTTATTGACGAAAAACTGGTTTTTCATGTTCCTCTCGAACAAAATGTCTCAAAATCCCACATAAACTTCAGGCTCGTTGAGCGACCCCTTCCCGTAATCCGATCTAGCCCAAATTTGGCATGAGATCTTGTACTTGGCCCAGGATCAATTTGAGCCTGCAGCGTATGACATTTCACAGGTTTTAAATTTCCCATACAAATTTGAGACAGTCTAATGTCCATGGTTACAATTATCATTTTTTTTATAAACTATGTTTATGTTGATATTTATCCCATCGATTGTTTTGATAAGACAAATCTCAACACTCCTCCTCAACATACACATTCTCAAACTTCTGATTAGATGTCCTGTCTTCTGGCTCGACGATTGATAAGTGGCTCCAGCTCGTCGATCTTCAATGATACCTGACTCGACGACCTCCAGGTCCAACGACCTTCCAATTGGTTCCTGGTCCGACGACCATCCATGATCCCTGAACGGACGACCTCAACCTCACTCTGATCCGACGACCTCCTAGTTGACTTCTGATTTCGACTCTCTTACTGCCTGAAGCGTCCCAGTGGTTTTAACAAGACGACCTTCACCAGGCTTTCCGGCCCATCGACCTTCCATGATTCCTGGCTCGATGACCACCACTTGGCTCTGATCTGAAGATTTTCCAGTTTACTTCTGACCTCGACTTCCTTGCTGCGCCTTGAAGCTTTTCCTGCACCTCGACGCCTTTCCTGAGGCCTGACGCCTCCAAATGATTCCAGTCCGACGACCTCCAATTGGTTTTCCGGTCTGACGACGTTCCATGGCACTAACTTGACTAACTTCCGTAGGACCTTGAGCGTAAGTCCTTATCCCAGCCCAACGACTTGCCATAGCACCGGTCCAACGACCTTCCAGTGGCCCCGGTTCCATGACCTTATTTTGGCCCCACTCCTTACCAATGGCACGACGACCTTTCGCTTGCTCTCGGCTCGCCAACTTTCCAATGGATTACGGTTTGCTTCCTATGGATCCGAACTAACAACCTTCCAGGGCAACTGCCCGACGGTCTTCCGACCTGGCTTCACGGTTCGATGACCTTCCAGATAGCTCCTGGTCCGATAACCTTGAACGGTTCCCGGCTCGTTGACCTTCCTTGGATCTGGTTTGTTGTCCTTCCATCGGCTTCCTGGGTGGATGACTTTCCACTCTTGATTTCGCTTCTCGACCTTTCCACTAGTGTTGAGTCCATAACCCGTTGAAGCAGCGGTGCAGTGAAAAGGAGTGACTTGTTCTGTTCTTGGTGGTAGAAACTGGAATACTTGATATCTATGAATACGCTATCTTATATCTTAAACCAATTCCAGGGTTACAATAATCAGTTGTGCATTAATTTTGTGTAAGTGTTGGTACTTGCGGTTTCGGATAGGTCCGGAACATTCCTCGAATCCAGCTGAAGATATCTGCTGTTCCTCTAGAACTAACACTTTGTTTTGGTTTTTTCGTTTTCATCCAATTCGCTATTGAGAACAATTGGCGATGGGTGCGCTCACAATTCCGGTATACGATGTATTAAACTGAGAAAGCAATAGCCTTCACTCCAATTTCACTCCGATAAGCTGTCATTCTTATGGAAATCTGTGTAAGAGTAAAGAGCAAGCTTTATTAGCAGGCCCAAGCCCAATAGCGATGATGATTGCACATGACAGCTGATCATCACACTGTGAAGCCAAATAACTCAAACTAAGTTCATGATAACTGACCAGTGTTGCCAGATATTCTGAGTGGTTAGCTCAGTATATCCCACAGCAATGAGATAACTAATATGTGAGTATATCACTTCAGTGTATAATGTAAATAGCTATCGCTTATGTAATAAGAAGTAATTTAAGGGCCTGAAAAAGAAAGAGTATAAAGATATACTCTATTCCATCTCTGAAACCTGCGTTTTTCAACAGTTTGATGTTTGTCCCATCGATTTCTTCGATGAGACAAATCTCAACAGTTGGAGGTGAATAAAATTATTTCTATCGACCATTTTTTTGTGCCAACCTCTAGATGGTCAGAGTTGAATCTTCACCTTCCATGGCGACCGTCAGAAATTAATTAAATTATGTGGATTCCTTATAAGCTTTGCCCAAGTGCAACTTAAATAAAATTTTCACAATCACAATCCGATGATTACAGGTAATTCTGATAGAAGATGAACAGAAAAAAACAGGATAAAAAGGCATCAAGGCAGTCACTAGGATAAAATCCTTGGTGAAACTTCAAGTACTAAGTGTAATTTTATTAAGATTGGTATCTACCTACATTTCTTTTTAAAAATTGTATCTAAAGCACATGCTACGTTGCATACAAAATTATGGACAAAAGTGATTTGTTGCATTTCTACAGAAAATACCACTAAACCCACCAGTCTTCAGATGAAAGAATAATACTTTACTTAAACCTTAAGTCCGCTTACCTTGGATGAGAAATTGAATCCGGATCACATCCGTCAGAGCAACTTTTCATAATATTGTTAATCGTGCATCAACTTTTTTTTTACGGTCCTCCTCTCTGGCTGATTATCCGCATTTTGCAAGCTTTTCCTCGCAGAATGTCATCTCTCATCTCAAAGACTCACCTTCGCACCGAGTCTCTTTGGGGAGTCCGGAACTCGTTTACTAATTCCACAGATAAGAAGTGCACCGGTGTGCCGCTGAAAGAACCAAGTAACGTCTAAAGAAAAACACTTCACCTTTTCTTGATCCGAAAATGTTGCCTTAGACCGGGTCATTTGACCTTCCTCCTACGCTCCCCAGTCTTATATTGCCGATCGCTTGAATGATTTATGGTTATCGTTGTTGATGTGGATTAAAATTTTAATCCCCGTGTACTTTTCCGGGCATTTTGGCATAGCATGGTGTGTACTTGGAGCTTTATGTTGTTGTTTTTTTCTGCTCTCCCTAGTTTGTTTGACTTGCAATATGTCAGAGATTAAATGGCATTTCCGGCGGAAGTTGCTGTTGTTATTTTCGTTGATGCCGGGCGGCAGGAAAAGGAGAAAACTTGGCCAATATCGGCACAAATTGCGCTACCAGAGATTTGGCCCCGGTTGCCAACATTTTTTTTTCGGGAGGGAAAAAGCACACGGCAGCTCCGAAGCTGAGCAAAAAGCAGCTGGTCGGAATTGAACTTTTAATCGGACTTTTTGTTGTTCTATGTTGATTTTGTTTTTTCGCTTTCGCCTCTACAATGTTTGATTTCGGATTTGTAGGTGAAACTTTGGGCATTATTTATTTGTCATAATAGCTGCCTGGAACAGAAACAATACTGCTTAGCAGTGTGGCAGTGGCTGATTACAGTTTTCCGTAATAAATCCGCCTCCGGTTTCGGCGCCTTGCTGGCAGAAATGAATGCTCATAAATCGCGGAGCAAAATACAATGATAGCAACTTTCTGGCTGTCGTTTTTTTTCCGGTGCCGGATAACAGGACTGAGCAACAGTAATTAGCGACATTTTCAGTTTTTGGAAACTTTTGTCATAGTTTTATATAAAATAATTTATCAAGAAATTCAATAAAATAAAGAGAACGTTTTGATGATTGGATTAAACCTATTTCTGGATAAAAATAGGCTAAAAAATGCAAAACATAAAATGGAGTGAAGAGGTATATCTTTTTGACGTAGAATTACGTGTGTTCCTTTCAGAGGCACCGAGGTAAGATTGTGAGATGTAGATTTAAGAACCAAGATGAAGACCAATCCCTGTTCATCATCTTAAACAGATATTAAGACCCACGATCAGGTTCCGGGGTTCAAGATTATGCCCAAGAATTCAACAACTGAATCAGGGTCTGTGATAAGGGATCAATCCGCGATTTGGCACCGAAATTAAATTGATGAATAATGATTTGAAATCCAGTAACACGATAATACGAGATCAAAACCCAAGATAAGGATCCAAGATCAGTGTCAGGATCCAGGAAGAATCAGAATATTGGGCTTAAATCAGGACCAGAATCGAAGTTCAGCATCAGAACCCTGGATAATCATCAGAATCCGTGATTAAGATTCGGAATGAGAGTTTATTTTTATGGATAAAATTCTGGATCGAGGAATACAATTCAAGATCAGGAACCAGAAACAGGGTCTTAGATTCCGGATAAAGATCCCGGATTGGTATGAAAATTGTCATCCGAACTGGATTCTGAATCAGAATAATGATTAGGGCAATTTTCTGAATCAAAATCTTGAGTTTGTTTCAGATCAATGTCCATAACCTTCACTTTGATCTGAAGGATTAGAAATATAATCTATTTAAATTAAGCTATTGATGAAGCACACATTCTTGTCTTTTTCGTTCAGAATTATCATTCTGCAAGAATGTGTGCAAGAAAATTGTGTAATATTAGTGATTGAAATCTTAACAAAGCACTAGAAGAATTTGAAGTGCAAAGACTTAAGGGAATCAATACAACTCGTATTTTATTCTAAAAGCAACTTAAGAGTTTAAATTTTATCAACTTCCAATGGTTAAAAAACATTTCTCTTCGACATTTCAGGTATCTTTGTGAAAAACAAAAAATGAAAATTCCCCTTTTGAGGAAAAACAAATTATAACTCTCATTTTTAAATAATAAAGGAAATATAAAAAAAAAACCAAAATATCGTCAAAAACATATCATCCAGTTGAATTGCCTATTCTTTAGTTTAAAGCAAAATATTGGACTAGACTTTTTTGTTGTTTAATATCACATTTCATAAAAAAAAAAAAATGAAAAATCGTTTTTCTTTATGTGCACAATGTGCGCTCTAGTCTTACTGTTGAAAGTGATTAAAAAAATATTCCTGATTTGGTCGGAAAAAATATACAGAATAACACAATGAATTTCAGTTGGTATTTCATAATAAGATTACTTTTTTAAGGTGTAAAAAGATGCATTCGATGAGATAAAATCTGTATAGAAATTATTGAATCACCGTAATTTTTCCCAATGGCAGTTCAATCAAAGGTACTTGTACAAAATTAAGCTCAATCAAGCTTGGTTTAGGGATGTCTCAAAGCACTCGATGTTTCGATTTTTTTAATCTTCATAAACTATCATAGTAAATACAGAAATCGAAATTTGAATTTTTATGCCAAGATGACTAAGAAATGTTTGGCCAATAATCGACTTTCTGGGACTTTTTTCTAAAAGTTCTAGAAAGGCGATTTTGGTCAAAAATTTTATCTTAACGATTGTTCTAGATCATGCGTTTCTAAGTAATTTGGCATAAAAATTAAAATTTCGTCTATCCAGATTTCCTTTGGTGATTTTTGACGGTAATAAAACGAAACTTTGAGCACTTCGAGGCATCCTTCACATGATCGTAGGAACGGGGAGAGAGGGAAGATTGGGGATTGAACCCTTCTTCCCCTATTCTACTTTCCAAATTCTGAAATTCTAAATTAAACTTGATCATTGAGTACGGTTATTCAAGAGTAACTCAGAAATAATTCCAGAACCTCGAGAACTAATCATAGGTTCAGAACTCTGCTTCCATTGTTCAAAATTTTCTAGCTTATTGATAGAAACTCGTTTCTCGACAAAAAATTTTAAATAGTAATTAACTCATTCCAGAGGTTCTGGTCTTATATTATAGAGATCTGAATTGTATTTCTGTTTTCATGTTTTGGATTCAGTATCCATTTTTGGATATCTTATTATCAGTTTTAATCTTCATTATAAAATCGAAATGAAAGCTGCTTTGAAATCATTTTAATAAGATTTTACATTTCATTCAAAATTTGATTTATGATTATCGTAATTCACATACTTTTTCAATATTTAGAAAATAATTTTCGAAACATGAAAAAAAAAGAAACCATCCTGAGTTTTTGTTTGACATTTATTAGAAGTTTTCAAACTCGATTATTTAAAATTAAATAATAAGTAAATTAAAAGTACAAAATAAGATTCTATGCATAATTCAAACATTGAAAAGCTTAAAAATGGTTCAGAATTGAAAACAGAACAAATTTCAATTCTTTGCTCGTAATGGAAACGTTGAACTGGATTCTTAATTAAGAAATAGTTTTTTCTGAATTTTTCAGAAATAGATTTGAAATTCGTGAACAGATCCAAAATTCAAATACTGAGTTCAGGTGTAGAGTAAAGATTTACTGTTTATATTAAAAATTCAAATTTTGAATCAGTTCGTAAGTGAGTCTCGCAATCAAGAGGGGAATCAAAACTGCAAGAGATCGCATACTTATTATTTTGATTGGTTGTTCAATTTAAAAATTTCAATTTTTTCACCAAATCATTTTGAAAACATAATTCAGCAGAAAATTAAAAATTTAAAGTAGAATTTGAGATGATTTTGACATCTTTTTGGTGAAAGTATCTGGTTTCTTTTTTTTTTTAAATCATCCACAGGATTTAAATTACGGAATTGATTTTCAATGAAAAACCTCTGTAATCCTTAAACAAATTTCAGAGAATTCCATATTTTCTGGTGTGTTTTTTTACTTTGTCAACGTTGACTTTTTTTGCAGAAACTAAATTTCAAACTAAAATCCCAAATTTTAAATGATTTAGCAAGAATTAAACTTGAAACGCAAACTTTAGTTTATGTTTTGCTCGTTATATTGATAGTTCGATTTAACTATTTATTTTATATTATTGTTTGAGTAAAAATATTAAAATTAAAAGTTGATCGTCAAACCCTCCTCTTCCTATTGGGCGGTTCTTCCAACGGTACTGACCCTTTTTCAAGTCCAGTTGAGTAGAGAAAGTTGAGAAATTTTTCATAGGTCGGTTTTTGAGCCTATCTAAAAAATGTATATGATCGGTTTTCTCAATCCGATCATGTTTTTTTCCCCACACATCCATTGCCATCCTAGTGTAAGTAATCCCAACTTTTACCTTCTTTTACCGAAATATTGCCTTCTCACGATCATGAGAATTTTCCATTGAAATTTTGTTTTTGGTCAGTTGGATAAATCATACAGAAAAAACCGCATAATAATGGGGGGCGGGGGTTCTGATGACCATTTTTTACATTGATATTTTTGCTCAAACAATGCATGGATGATGCATATTTAAAAGATTTTTTATAGAGGAGAGTGGGGTGACGTGGGCCATGGGGAAACGTGGGTCACTCGGAATATCTCAGCTGTGTGTTAAGATAAAAATCTCAATCCAGTTGTCATCGCCGTTGCTGTGCGCAAGCATATTTTTCTATATGTTAATGACTTATGTACGTATCATATGCTTCTTTTATTTAACTAGTCTAAAAAAATCGTGGGCCACATTTTGTGGGTATCTTGGGCCACCTATATTTTGGTGTTTTTAAACACATTATGAACTAAAAATACGTTTTTCCTATCTGTGAAGTTTTCTCATGCCAAATTAAGAGTAGTGGAAAATATTTTGTCCATTTTTTTCCAATCCGATAGAGACGAACATCCTTTATATGGAATTTTTCCGAAACGTTCGCGAACCAGGAAGTTCCTTTAAAATAACTAAATGAATTATGAAATTTCAGTTTTGGTTCAACTCATGAATTTTGCACTTGATATAGTCAAATTGGATTTGGTGGCCCACGTTTCCCCACAGTTTTTAAAAATAAAATAAAAACTTTTTTAAACAAGTCGGAACTTGGGAAATTCAGGTATTTGAAACATAAACAAAAATGCCTAATAATACCTAGAAAACCTTTCCATTTATTTTTATATTTTATAAAAAAAATTATGAAACAAAGAAAAAAGGTGGCTTATGAAACCCCACTCTCCCCTACTATTTGATTATTTAATTTAAACTTCGTATACATTAACAGTATTTCTTATGAAATATAAACTTTAGAAAACACATCCTTAAATCTTTGAAATGGAATTTCATATTAATATAATCAACTAGTAACACAATAAAATATTTTAATTTGCTCAAGAAAACTGGTGAACTTAGCTTATTTGATTTGAACATATAATAGGTTTTCTTAAGAAACCCTTCAAAATAAATAAAATTTTCAAAAATCAAGAGAAAAACTTAAATTTTGTGGTTCAAATTTGATTCTTGTAAACCCATTCCAAAGTTTAGATTTTAGTATGAAAATTGGCTTTTGAAAAAACGGCTAATGCAAATGTAAAACATTTCACAAAAAATGTGAAATTACCTGCAATTTCTTGAACAGGAATAATTCTGAAAATATTTTCCGTCGAAAATCAATTCCGTTATGGAAAAGATGTGGATGACTTTCAAAAAATAAAAAATCACGTTTTTCACTGAAAAATAAACAAAACAAACTCAAATTTTACTTAAAATTTTTAATATGCAGCTGAATTATTAATTTGAAATAACCTAATGATGAATTTAGGATTTTAAAATTCAACTAACAATCAAAATTGTAAGCATGCGCTTTCTTAAAATATAAAATTCCCAACGAAAAAGTCATCATGATATTTTAATCTCGATTGTGAAACTAATTGACAAGCTGAATTTGATTCTTAATTTTGAATCATTATTTAATTTTTTAACATGGTTTTCTGTCTCACGACATAATATTCCTCTAATTTACTCAGTCCATGGCAATCGTTCTTCAACTTCTCGAACATCCTATATACGCCAGATCACGCCCCACTTATTCTTATCACCTCGATCGTTGCGCCCCTGTTCCAAAATTTAATATTAATTCGAAATCTTTATTCCTGAACCTGAACTCACAATTTGAATTTAAGATTTGTTTTCAATTTAAATGCGATTCCTGAAATATAAATAAAAACGATTCCTAAATTCAGATTCCAAATCAGCATTTCCATTACAAGCCAAGAATTGAAATTTGTATAAAACTCTCAACTATGAACCTATAATTTGTATTCGAATGTTTTGGGTTCAAACTGATTTTATTATTTTCATTTATAACTTTTCATACGACTTACGAATTTAGAAAAAAAAACAAATATAAAGAATATAATTTTTTTTTTTACATTTTCTATTCAACTTTTTTTTATTTTGCATGGGATTTCAAAGATTTTAGTTTAATAACTTCGAATGAAAATCAAACAAAACCCAGGATGGTTTCTCGTTTTATTTTATTACTTGATCTTAAAAGTTGTTTAATAAGCGTTACCAAATAATTCAGGAATTTTGCTCACCTCTGGCGGAAATAAGTCTAAAATCACCTTTGGCTTGAGACATTTAATTTTATGACACATCATATATGACGTCCACAAATAGAAACTTATTTTTAATTGTTAATTTCGATTTGCAATTCAATCAACCTCTAAACTTGACACACAAAAACCCTACCTCGTGTGTAGCATGGGTTTTTATTGAGAAGTGGAACTAAACAACTTCAGAATTTGAAACCTGAAATTCATTGAATGCTAAAGTTGGAAGCCATGTAGATATCAGGTGTTTACCATTCACGGTGGTCATCAGAATAAGCAAAACAAAATCCAAAACCTAGTATCCTTTACTTTGTTACTTTTCATTTTAATTTACAAAAAATCGTGGTGATATGAAATACTCTTCAAGAAACCATTTTCAGTCTCAATTTTATTTTGTGTCCCTTGTTCTTCTAAATGCTCAACATCACATTCAAAAACGTTTTTACAAATTACACAAGGTCACAAAGTTAATATCCTTTTGAGGTGCAAAGGATTTTAAAGCTAATTTTGGGTTATTCTTGTGCTCTGGTTTTTAATATGCAATTTCTTTATAAGATTTTGCTTTTTCAACATTTAAGAAATTTCTGCATTTTTTTCACATAACCTTAAAACAAAAACATATAATTAAAAAAAGGTTTTAAATCAGTCATATACTTTCTTCTATACTTCAAATTTATTTCAGCTCTCGAAATTCTAATTGTTTAGCAGGTTCAAACAATTTTTTTTAAATAAATTTTTTTTCAACGTTATTCAGTAATGTCATCTTTAAAAAATTTCAAAACTGTAAAATTTTACTTTTCAAGATTATGCATCATCATATTTAAAATATTGTTCCTCAATGGAATTTAAACAAAATCAGAATCAGATTTTTCTCTTCAAGGTAGATTTGTTATTCCATCAGTTATCAATGATTGATTTCACCTCATAATGATTCATTTGAAAGCTTTAAAGCTCCATAACACAAAAACTAAAGGTGATAGACAAAATTAAACAAAAGATTTGAGTTCAGGACGCTTAAACCTACCAAATCAATCATTAAATCATCTAAAAGGTTTAAGTACTAATATTTTCCATCTTTATTTTTTGTTTTTATTTTCAAATAAATATACCGAGGCAAATTATTCAATATTTTTTAAACTTTATTAAAGAGTTTGTCTTTGTTCTTGAATTCTGATTTTTTTTGTTTTGAAAATTTAATCTTCTTAACTAAATTTTTAATAAAAAAAACATAGTTTCCACCTTCTGTCCTTTCCAGGACCCAATAAATAAACTTAAAGCGACAAAATATTCAAAGCTTGAAATTCGATCCTTTGATTTAAATTTTAATAAGCGTTTCATTGTTTCCATTATATAAAATCATGTTTTTTAATCGATCATGATTTTTAATAATGATACGAAAAGGATATGAAAGTTAAATTTGTATACGCAATGTTTACTAAATTTGTATTTTCTTTGTGCTTTCAATATTTGCAACGAAACTGGAAAATTCTTCATTTTTAATTTTATTTCATAAGTTTCTTATTGTTCATTTACGAGATCACCCATTTCCCAATCTGCGCTTTGTTAGTATAATTGAACATGTTGTAGCATAAATATTTAAAGTTATTATTTTTAACTTCAAAAATTAACTGTTTTAGCATTTCATTTTTATGAATGAAAGAATTTGAATATAGAAATCGTTTTATGCTTGACTTTGATTACTAGTAAACTCGAAAAAAATTAAAATATGAGGATTCAGATTTTTTTTAAATCTGGTATTAAATTTAATGTATTCTTTTTTTGTGGCTGAATTATCATGTCCTTAAAAAAATTCTAGTTAAGAGTAATCAACAAAATTTTGAATAATTTATCAATGACTTACTGGAAATAGCCTTGATTTGAAACATTCAATTAGTTTTGAAAATTTTGGATCAATGTATCGATCAAATTAATAATTTTATAAGTTTTGTAATAATCATAAGTAAGACAATGGCGTAAGTAATCAATTTCCTTATTTAAGTATTTTTGATATTGTTTTTATTTTTGGCTAAATTGAATTTCGAAAACTCTCCTCCATGGACGGGTTCTTCGCACAAGCCTGATACTTAGAATATGTTCAACTGTATACCGTGATTTCTTGACAATTTTTATTTTGATTTTTTAATTCAACAAACTTCCGAAATGTTAAGGTGGCTCATGATCCCATTCTCACCTGATTAATAGAGATATAGATAGTTTTATATCGAAGTGAGAGCATTGAAAAATTTAATCATTATTTCTGGGATTGTTTCCCACTAAATCAGTGAAATAATTCAATCAACAATTTATAAAATTTCGTTATAATTATTGTATCGCAAAAAAAATTACAAATTCCTTTGGTGGTTGCAATGGAAAATCCAAAGCTGGATGTCGTTGTTGTTCATCTCTCCCCCTAGAAGGAATAATTTCAGGTTCAATGAATCTTCCCGCCTTTGTTGTTTAATTCACTTATAGCTCTCTAACCGTGGCGTTTATTCTTTATTTATTCGCAGGCATAACCACCAGCAGGAGCCACTTCTACGCAGTTTAACATCGGAACCGGCTAAGAAAAGCCGGTTCGAAGAAGCAGAAGAAGACCAAGAAGTGACACGAATAATCAGCCGGCTTGTGGGTGGGTGGGTCGGAAAAACCACTCGGCCATCCATCAGAAAAAGTGTGTATCGCAAAAGAGTTTCGTTCCCCATCAAGCATTCATTCCTGCTCTTATGTACGCTGTGCTGCCAAGTAAGATAAAACATCGACGAAAGATGGTGCATGGTGCTTTTTCCCGGTCTTGGCAATCTTCTTCATCTTATCGCGATGGTAAAGAGGGCCATTAACTTGGCCATAGATATTCCCGGAATGATTTCCATCGGCAGCACCGTCCTCGTCAAATCCAAAGTCCTGACCAGCAGTCGCAAAAGTAGCAACAGCATCAACAAAACCAACAAAAACAACAACATTGCCAGTAGCAGTAACAACAATCGTAACCTCCTCGATGGCAAAAGTGGCCGAAGCTAACTCATCAAAGTTATAGCATCTGGGCAAAGAAGGAGTAGGAGCAGCGATAGTAGTAAACTCCTCCGGACCGCCAAGAAAAACCGACGACCATGGACTTCCACAAGGCACCTCCTCCAAGACCACCCAGCATCGGAACTGCGCTGACCAAGTCCAACGGTAAGTGTATATGTGTTTGTGTGTATGTGTTTTGGAGTTTGATGGAGTTTACAGCCTCCGAATACTTTACTTTGAGCTCAGCCCTGTCCTGTATCATTTCGAGCAGGGCTGGATTTAAGGGAAAGTTGGAAGGCGATTCCAGTAAGCTTTTTGGGCTAAACTATGATGCCAAGAATATCGTTTATTACAGTTTTCAAAAAGTAGACTGCATCACGAAAACTTTGGAGCGTATTTTCTCAAAATTGTCTTCTATGCACTTTGAGGACCTCAAATGAGTTCAACTGTGTTTGACGGAATAAAAAGTTTAAAACGAACCAATTCTATATGACAAATTTTGATAAGCTGAAAATAAATTTAGAACCTAAGTTACAATCCAACTCTGGCCCTGTCCTGCCTTGAATCATTTTAATCCAAGCCAAAGACCGGACCTGTCATGTTCGGTTTTGCGGGTCAGCACTCTCGACTCGACGTCCTCGTCGTCTATTGGTGACATGCTGAATTTTTTATAACTCCAACGACGGGGTCCATCTACCAGAATCTACATCCGGCGGCGCATTTCCAATTCCTACCGGAGCGAGGTGGGCTGGCCAGTCATCTTCGCTTCCTTTCTTTTAACCTAGCAATCATCATCAAGATTGTTGGTTATGATTTCGGTCGCTGTTTGAGACATGATTTAATCTCAGGGAAAACTCTGCTGCCTTTCATTATCGTAACATTGAAGATGAACACGAACGACCGCCAACGACGACAACCATGTATTATGCCTTCACCGACGTCGTAAACAACACCCCCTTGAGTGGGGCCGTGATCTTTGGAGTTTGGAGCAAATTAAATTTGAGATTAGGGACCGAATACTAACCGGCACAAGGTTCACTTCGAAAAAATGAGTTTTAATTTCTGTGTAAAATACCAACTGCGGAAAACCCCAAATTTTAATTTAACAGTTTAATATATCCTTCCTAAAAAAAATATAAATTTTAATAAATATTCGCTTCTAATAACTAGCTTCTAAAAAATCTGATTTAGCGCAGCAAGTTTTACGCTTTATCACAAAAATAGAACATCAACAGCTTTGCCACAACAGAGGCAATTAACTTCGGTCTGTACTCTAAATGATAATCAGTAATCAAAAACTACAAAAGTTCAAAACACTTACGCTCTCAAGGCTATTTTGGCGCTAGTAGAGAATGTAGCGAATAAATTATTGTTCCCCTTCAGGTTAACCAAAACTAATTTCCAATGAAATGCATTTTGAAAGTGTGGATAATGCTGCATTTTATCATTCTGACACGGAGCTTAGAGCAGCTTACTATGAGCTTTTTGGCTAGACACTTGCACAATCGAAAATAGATGCTTATTAGAGGCACGTCAGTGGATTATCTACAGTCTATCAGATCTATGATTAAAACCTCATGTTTAACTTGATTTTAAATGAACTTTAGTTTATCAACTGTATCTAGCATTTGTATAGGATCACAAAAGCTAATTTCTACCATCCTTTCAATTTGAAATCCAAAAAAAAATAAATTAATTTGGAAATAGTCCAGACCAATCGGCTCCAGAGAGCACAAAAATTAAAAATTCATAGATCAGTACATTGAATCAAACTTTTTTTTATCTACAAAGCAAAGCCATTTATTATGATTTGATTTGAATATTAACTGACTGAAAGAATTCGCAACTAACAAAATTGAAAGAAAGTTTAAAATTGTATTGGCCATACCATCCAGCTTTGTTTAAATAGTATGAAAAAGTCAAACAATTGAAGAAAATAAGCTAACTTTCCTTGAATAAGCACCACATTTATATATCCTTAAATATGTCCTACTTCGAAATCGTTGATGGAACTGTTTTTGGTGTGGTCAAACATACTGCTTACAATGTAAATATTAACAGTCTGAATTGTGTATGAAATCTTTCAAAACATGATGAGACCAAGTTTTACTCTCTGGAGCCACTATAAGGAACATTTTAATTCAAATATTTTATTCATTATTTTAGATTAGGGTAAATGTACCCGACCTTGGCACCTAAGGCATGGTTTACCCTTTTTTTAACATTCCAACCTTTCTGTTGAGTGCACCATAGAACATCCTTTGAAAAATTTACTTGCTAACTTGCTTAGAATTAAACCAAAATATGTTTACTCTATGGAACTTTCATTAATGTGAGCAAAATGCATGCAAAGTACTCACTGCGGTGCTCCAATTACTTGGCCGCCGTACCAATTGTATGCCGTTTTGATGATCCGATTCTTGGCCACCAGCAATGTGCAATAGATCTTTACCAACAATGCTCAATTGACAGTTAACAGAATCGTTGGCTATTCTGAATATAAGGCCACTGACAGAATGACGTCAGCTGAGCGTAAAGTTCTATGCGACGATGGAACACCGGGCTTCACTCATACAACAAAAAGGCTTTCGAAAACATTGATGAAATTTGGTTGGAAGGGAAGCACAAAATAAGCTTTCATTTCAAAAAGTCGGAAGTCCAGAATGTCCTCATTTTTTTTTAAATTTTTAAAACTTTAAACTATTTACTCATTTCAACAAAGTGATGATAATAAACACCTCAGGTAGTTTCAGAATATATGTGTATGAACAAGAATCATTGGTTTAAGAATGACAACCAAACCTTTATCAGGGAGACCGATTCAGAAACGAATTACATATGTCCGCGAGTGGTTTGAACTTTCCCTTTTTTATGAACATCAAATCCCTTTGATGATATCTAAACTAACATATTTTGTAAGCATACTTTTTAAACTGAATACTTCAAAAAAATTCTCCAATATGTATACAGTAAGTTACTTATGAAGGACTGCCAATCAATATAGGAAAAGTATTTCAGATGTCATGGGCTTATTTAGACTAGTCCAGGTTTTCAACGTAGAGTTTTAAAAAAAAGTTGGTGAGATACAGATGCCAGAATATTGAGGTGAAATATCCGTATCTGACCCTTATTGATTCACATTCCTCGAATTTTTTTTTTTAAGAGATTTCACAGTTCATCATTTTTGCGAAGTATTTTGAGACAATTTCATCATAATAAAAATCAAATACAACTTGAACGGGAGGTTTGAGCCGTGCCAAATAAACGAATTATTAAAAAAAAACAACAACTTGTTTGTTGTGAAAGTGGTATTGTAACGTTGAATTGAAATATCTTATTTTGACCTTTTCTCATATTAAAATCAATATTGGAAAAATTACTTAGATTTTCTCAGTTTTTTTTTGGCCAATTTCCTGACTGAAATGTTAACTTGACAAAATCAGGAATGCTAAGCCTAACGACACATTCATTTACGACATTTCTATGGTTTTGTGCATCATGATGTTTTGTCATTTATAAATCAATGTTTAAATTATTCCTTTTGAGTTACTATAAACCATAAGTTGACTCTAGGAGACTTGCGATTGCGAAATATAGGGATATTTTTTACAACCAAACAACTATCTACGTATTGTGGAGTTTGGCTTCATTGAAATTGAAAAATTCCTTGAGCTTCTAGCAAGAGCCATCTCGAATGCCCGGGGCGTTGCGCAGTGGTTTGACACGCCAAATAGATGTTAGAATGTAAACCTTGCTAAAACATTTTTTTTAAATTCGACTCAAATCTAATGTGTTAAGGAATAATTGGAAAAAAACCGATATTTTCCTGAACTTCCAACTTCTGTTTCCAAGAAATAAATTAAAACAAAAATCCAAAAACTTAAATCTGAGTATATGGTTCCCAAGCAATAGAAAACGATTCTAAAACTCAATTAATTATGCATTTTATATACTAAAGTCATAAATTGCCATCGATCTAACAGTTTTTTTTATTAGACAAACACCTTAAGTCTTGTGAGTTGCTTTATTTCATTTGTTTTTTTTTTTAATTTCGAACCACTTTGTTCTGTAGGAGACCACATGGTATTTGCTCGTCAGACTGCAATCAGATTCCTGCAACGTTACACGATTTGTCTATGTATCGTGTGACCAACATCTTTTAAACATGTGCTCGTGAATCTCGTTTTGAAGCTTTTTTTCCTCAGATTAAAGCTTTTTTTGCCTTGAGAGCATAGGAGACAAAAGCTTAAATGTGAGGAAAAAAGCTTAAATCTGTCAAAACGAGGGGAAAAAAGGGGAAATCTGAGAGATGTGCTCCATACGGTTTGAATAGCGTTGTCGCCGTCTGACTGCAATGCAAATGCTGTTCGCACACACACCAATGTACCTTCGATTCACGGTTCCCAAAACACGATTTTTGTATTTTCAATGCTTAGATATGACTTTTTGTTAGTCGAATCACTTATGTTCTCCAACTTATTTCGAAGCTTAAGTTGATAGAAACGGTCTTATCATACAACCCAATTAGTATGAAAACATTTGTGCGTAGTTTTAAATGATTTTTTAGGGAAAACATCAGGACAAAAATACCTCTTTAATGAACATGTATTTTTCCCAGCTTCCAACACTGGTGGTGTATTTCGATTGAAGTTGCATGCCAAGAAAAGGAACAAAATTAGTTTTAAATTTCTATTCAAAACCTAAATAAATATTCATTCTTTTGTCTTTCTAGTATTTTTTGATTTTTTGCCGAGTTTAACTGTAGGCATGAGTATTTATTGCAATTTTTTCAAATGAATGTCCGCGTTTGAAATCGCATGTGAATTTAACAGTTGCACTAGAAAGGTGAGTTCATCTGATTTTCATACGGTGATTTCCAACATAATTGCCTAGGATGCAGATCGAAAAAAAAATAACTACTTTGATAAAGTACAAACAATCAAAAAATTCAGTATGCACAGATTTGAAACAAATTATTCTCTTCGCAATGAAAATATATTCAAATTTTTTTAGCTCAATTTGGATCTGAAAAACATGAAAAGACATGTTGGCATGCCAAGAAAAGGACCATGCCAAAATAGGGCTCACTTACCCTAGATCAATTTTAAGCTTTTCCATAACAAACGATTTATATTGAACCCAATTAAATTTATCAAAATAATCTTTGTATAAAAAAAAATTACATCCAGTAGAAATAAAATTTCTGTGATTATTTTATCGTGTTAATCAAATATTTCCAATAAAAATTAATGTTATTCTTAGTTGCTAAGTAACATAGTTTGGGAAAAAAACTAAGAACAAAATAGATTTTGAAATTTATCATAGTTTTTTTTACAATTTCGTTTACTTGTTTGAAACGGCTCATACCGTAGGCCCCTCAAATTTTTATTATTAAGCAAATTGGGACTCTCAATGAATTTTTGAAATATTGAATTTTGCACCATTGCTGTTTTTGGAAGCACCCTGAAAGCCCTGGAATAAACTCCCCAATCAGACCTTGTGTGTCAATTTGACACTTCTAGCTTAAAACCACTGAATCTCTCTTGTTTCTCAATTTCAACCGATTTTTACAACATTTATAGAAACCTCCAAATGTAACTCAAATATGTTTTAGTTTTTTTTTGTTTCGTTTGTTGTCGAAAAAAAAAGTAAATAAATAAATATTTGAGTTACATTTAAGGGGGGGGTAGGGTCTAACACTTTCAAAAAATCGATTTTTTTATTTTTTTATTTTCTTATTGTAAAACATTTCAAGAATGTTGTGTCAAATTTTCAAGTCAATTGGAGCAAAACTGTAGAAATTATAGGCCTTTATCTCCTCCTATTTAATACTGCAAGAAAGCAAAAGCAGAAACTTCAAACGCGTTTTTCTCGAAAGCACTTTTTTAAAGTCCGTGGACATCGTCATTTGAAAACTACTTATCCGATTCTTTTCAAATTTGGAACATATTTTCTACATATAAAATACCAGACCCCAACGTTTTTCTTTTTTGTTTTTTTTTACTTTGGGGAGATTTTACAAGTGAAAAATGGCGGATTTTTTCGTGAAAAATCGTAGTTTTTACTTCAAACAGTCACAAAAATTTCATAAAAATTTTTTTAAGTTAAATAAAAACGTTGGGGTCCAGAAAAACATCTATTAAAAATATTTTGCTTTGATTTTTCGACTTCAGATGATTCTGTGCTGAGATACAGTGTCCACCGCAAATCCTGTTTTCTAAAAGGCATCCTCGAAAGTGCTCCGTCACCGGCTCATTTTTCAATATTTTTCTACGAAAAAATTACTAAATGTTCTTTTAACAATGCTTTGTATAATGCAAAAAATTTGAATACATTTGTTTGAACGATAGCTCTAGAAAAAAATCGTGAAAATGGTGTTTTTTTTTATACCCGTTAGACCCTACCCCCCCCCTTAAATATGTTTTATAAAAATTGTTCACCTAAAATACTTAAATTTTTCGTTATTGTCTATGAGAAAAGAATTGTAGCGCTTTTGTTATTACACCACTAGAATTGGCATGAAATTGGCTTTCTGGTGAAAATAATTTTTTGAGGAATTCTTGCTTAAATATACTCAAAACTCAATGCAAAATTGGGTTTAAGTAAATGAGAAATTGCAAAATGACCAAAAACATTGAAAAACCACTACATCTGTGAATTCGACAAAAATTCTGCTTAAAAATCTCAAAATGCAAAATGTGCCAAATTGTTCAGCTTATAAATCCCCATTTTAAAATTTATCTGGTGTGATTTATACTTTAAAAAATGTAACTTTATGTGCAAGGTATCGTTTCTAACTTCAGTTTTTTTGAACACTAAGTGAAATTTTTTCAAGCGTTCAGTAGCTGATCTACAGTCATTTTTTCGAACCGGGGTTTTTTTTGGATTTATTCTTAGACTTTGAAAAGCTTGAAACTAAAATGTTGTAGCTAAATATTGGCTGAAAAATATGTATATTTGAGTAACGAGGTTTCCAAAACTATAAGTTTTGTTAAAATCAGTTGAGAAACGAGAGAGACACTCCAGAGATTGTAACGGGTAAAGGTTTTTGGTACGGATGAGAGTTTATATGCACAGCAGCCAAATATTGATCATCAACGGTCTAAAACACATAACAAATGATCATAAGGCCATCTTAAAAAATTCAACTAAAATAAAAACTGTTTTCATCTGTTGTTTATGTTGGAAAAATATTTTCTAATTTTTTTTTTTTTAAATCGAATGGTGGCTCCAGAGAACATGAAAAAAACATTACTACAAACAAAAAAACCGAAAATTTAGTTTAGAATTGGAGTTCGTTTGCTTTAATAGAGTTAGTTGTCCTATTTTGGTCACCTAAAGCGATGGTTTTATCATAATTGAATGGGAGGTTAATATCTTTCAGGAAATTTATTTATAGTTCATAGTCTTATCTGCAAGTATCAACACGAGTTTTCAACATAGGTGTCGCCATTATTGGCGAAAATGGCAAAGATATGGATAGTAAAAACATCCATCTTTAAACCTACTGTTCCTCTTTTGTTACTGAACTGGTACCTTTCATTGGACCTAGGACTAACATTCCTATAAAAAGTATGATTTTTCGAAAATATACAAACACATTTATTAAAAATTTAATCATCAATCAAAAATTATCATAAAAAGAATAACTGGTTTTTAACGATTAAAACACTTAAACTTCTGTTAGAAATATTTCAAACACTTTCACTCTCCGTCATCTCTATCAGCAGAACAATAGCTGGAACTTATTTCGTGTTTACTGACTTGTAGTTTACTTGCGTAAAGCTGAAAAAAAAAATCAGGAACGTTCAATATTGAATTTGAATTAAGCATCAATTAAAAATGCGCATCCTTGTTGATTCGTTGGTAGTGAAAAAATGTTTTGGTGATGTCAGGTCAATGAAGTGAACATCAAAATCATAAGTTTTCTTTTTTTGAACCCTTCACAAATTTTCCGGGTTTTCCATTAATTTTCATAAATTTTAGGAAAAAAAAGGAAGTGTGGTTTATATTCTTCACAGAGAAAGTGTTCTTCCTTTGAAACTTCGGCTTGGACAGAAAAAAATCGTATTTTTCTAATTCACTCTATTTGCTCAAAACGTGCCCCACCTATTGAGCTGTCAAATTTATCATTGACGAGGAGGTTGGTACATTTTTAAAAACATTCTGGAATTTTTCTGGTAAAAAGCGGTACGGTAGGATTCAGGAAGAATAAGATTTAATTTTGTACAAAGGAGAATCTTTAACCTTTGCTAGCAAATTAAACTATTTATAATTTTAGAACTTAGAATTTAGAATAATTTTAGAACTAAAGAAGGCTCTAGATACAAAAAAGAAGCACTGACCCTTTGTTGAACTATAGAGTGATTATAATCATAAAGAGAAGGGGGAAAAATCAGCTTTTTCAAACATAAACGGATCCAAATTGACTTCTTTTCTTATTTTGACGTTTCGTTGTTAATTTGAACGAATACACAGTATTATTCAACAAACATTGTCGTTGTTAAAAGCTTTATAGAGCTCTAACTAAAACAGTTTATACCAGAAGTTTTTTTAATTAAAGATAACAAATAACTTTTAAATAACCCTTTATTGCATAGTGCAAACAACGCTAATCAAAATCCAAACATCTCGAAAACGCGTGAATATGTTTAAGTGATCTATTCACAAAAAATATTTTAGAGATTAAAAAAAATTATCCCATGGTGTTTTTATTACGATATTTCTATGTTTGTGGGAGATATCGAACAAAGTTTGCGGAAATATTGCAAAAATCGTATTTATTTATTTTTTTGACAACAGTAGTTTTTGGAAAATCACTATTATTTCAGATTTGCAAATCCTAACAATTTTTTTTAATCTCAATCAATAACAAACACTTTTCTGCACCTAATTAACAAGACTTTAAAGAAATTAGCAAAATCGTATTGAAATGAAACAAGAATTTCAAAAAATATTTTTCAACTTCGATGGGCCATAGCTTTTATTATACTCAAAATAACGACCTCAAACCTGTTGAATTAAATTGTTATTATTTCACTGAATCAATAACTGCAATTCACATTAAAAAATTTTTAAAACTTTGTAGCAAGAAAATGGTTTGAAATCTTTTACATTACTGAAATAAGCTAAAAATGTGAAGATACATCGAGGAATTTATGGGCTCGTAGGCAGAAAAGAGGAAAAGGTTTAAAAATGCCCAAGCTAACACTTTTTTGAGTCTTGTTCAAAAACAGTTAATTCAATATTAATTCAGAGTAATTTTCCATAAATTTTTTTAAACTGAACAAAGGTTACGACATCTGGAAAGCGATACCCAAGCAATCAAAAGTCCCATAAAACAGGCAGAAAAACGCTTACTCAGCCCCATCATTGATATGAAGTACGTTCTAAGCAGCTCAAAATTTAAGTTCTTATTAAACTTTCAATTTCCGAAACAAGTCTTAATGATTTTCTATTTAGCTTTCAGCGGTCTTTAATTCAGCTTCCAAAAAAACGCAAAATGAGCAAAAAAAAATCTCTCTCTTTATCTCAATTGAACCGTTGGCTTCTGTTAATATCAGATTCTCTTGATTATTTACTGTGTTCTGTACCGGTGCCGCAATGATGCCACGCGCCGGATTCTAAACTCGACAATTTGCTCAATTGCGTCTTTCCTTCATTTCCAACATATATTGCATCAGAATGGTCACTCAATTACTAAATTACTTATTGAAAAAAAAACTTGCCCGGCTTGGGGATCGAACCTCGACCTTCGTTGTGAGAATCGAACACGCTACCACTAACCACGCCTAGATGTTGTTCTTGCTGAACTCGCTAAAACTCGAAGTGATGATTTGATTTTTAAAGCACATCAATACACTTTTTGTGACTTATCAAATCCCGTTTTGAGCACTTTTGTGCCCTTTATGTGACTTAAGTACCATATAACGTACGTATACATTACTTTTGCAACTTTCAAGCTCGTTAATGAGTACAATAGTACACTAATGGGAATTGGGCAAAATAAGTCACAAACAACGTACATATTAATCACTTTTGCAACTTTCTAGTTCATTAATGAGTACATAAAGTTCACTGAAGGAAATTGGGCAGATGATTCTCTTAGTCAGCCAATATGCAACTTTCAATGTCTTCATTCAAGTAAATATGTGACTTTTGGTTGCTTGGGTAAGCTTCATTTCTAAAATGATATTTTTTGTCTTTGGAGCTACACTTTTGGAAATACTGAGAATATTCCAACACAAATATAACTGTGTCGTAAAAGTACAATCACAATTACTTTTGTCAGAAAAAATCATAATTTTTCAAAATCATGGATTATTTAGTCCCCTGTATCCCAATTTTTTGTAGATGTCTGTAAATGCTCGCATGTATTTAGTTTCATTCTTTTACTGGAATAAATTGAGAGTAGTACCAACTCAGCAAACTTGAAATGTAAAGAATCCTGTTATTGGCTCCAGGTTCAATTTGTAAATTGTATTTTTTGAACATTTCAGAGGCAGTCCTATCTGAACCAACATATGGTATTGTCTGAGTGTAGCTAATTTAGCTTCCACAGCTCTCTGGAGCCACCAGAGAAATTAAAAAAAAACCTAATTACGTATGTTTAATTTTCGACAAGTATCCAAATATCTATTTTGAAACTCGCTTAAGACAACTTTGAAATAGTGAATTTTTCTTATATGCATGTGTGTAGATTACTATCAAAGACACAAAAATTATCAGTGGAAACGAAGGTTTAAAATTGTCCTTGATTTTTTCGCAAAACAAGAGAAAAAGTTGACGTTTGGTTTTGTCTTTATTCTCTCTCTGTGTGATAACCTTTTTTTCTCTTGTATGTGTAACTTGAAAAAATGAACTGGGTTATCAAGAATTGTTGCGTCGACAATAATGACAAATAGTTGTATAAAATTGTCCAGAAATTTAAAACTTTTGACAATTCGCTTCAATTATGCAATCTAGCTGTTTTCATGAAAATTTAAAATTATGTGGTATATCATCTATCTGAGAAGTGAATTTGATTCAACATTAAGAGAACCTACGTTAAAAGAGGCGCAGGGACGCTGGGTCGTGGTCGTGGCAAATCTGGACGATTCCTGAATTAAATAGTCTGAATCTTGAGAATTAAACAGTGGGAAAATCATGAGGAGTGAACCGTGGGAAGCTAAAAAATGAAAAGTTAGATGCGAGAATTCATATCATGAGAATAGGAACGTGAGAAGTGAGAAATAAAAAGTGCGAAGTCATGAGTCTTGAGAAGTGAGACTTAAGAATAGACAAGTGAGACATGAAAAATGAAAAATGGAAAGTTTAACATGAAAAGAAGGACCAGTGAAGTGCGAAGGGAGACCTCAGAAGTTGGAGGGAAGAGACTTCTCACTTCTCCCGTGCAACTTTTTATGGCCAACTTCTCATTTTTAATTTCTCGCTTCTCATGTTTCACTTCTTACCGCTTATTTTTATGTATTTCAAGAGCAACAAATGAATGTTTAGAAACACAAATGTTGGGATACATTAGCAAAAAAACTAATAATCATCTTTTCGAGCGTACAATAACGACAAAGATACATTTTATTTTGACATGAAAATTTCAAGTAGATGCAATATCATTTTCATTTATTAGAAGGCGATTTTCGATTCACTGTACAGCGGTCCAGAAATTAAATCTAGCGGAAAACAATTATTAGCACCATAAACTTTTACAAATACTTAAAAACGATCAGTTAGACAGATTTTTTAGGGTGGTTCATAAAATTTTTAATATACGAAAATTATTTCCTGACTGACCAATATAATTCTACAATATTGTAGAAGAATGAAACTTTGTTGAAGACACCAAATATCTATCTTTTGAAAAGAAATTTTCATGACAACTTGTTTTCATGAAGTTAACGTGGTTTTATAATCCTTTTTTTTTTAATCAAATCTATATTTGATTACGTTTGCTGTTTGCTGAAGTTTAACCATCAAAACAACTCAAAATTTTAAATTTGGTCGAAGCTATAACAAATTTAGCCGATTGTCATTCTTCGGCACAAAAACAACATATTTATCTTTTTTTTACTCCACCACCGTTTTTGCGTAATGTTAAAATTCTAGATCCAACTTAAACATAGTATAAACTTTGTGAGACTTATTGGAGAGCTTTGCAGAAAATAAAGTCACATTGGAGGCAGTCTTATTTGAATTTTTTGCCATTGATCGTGTCAATCGTGATGAAAAAATGAGTAATTTGCAGTTTCCGCAGATCATTTGCCTCTTCAAGTACTACACCCATAGAAGAGGTTGCATAAATCCAATGCCTATTTAGCATATCTCTGTGCCGATAATGCGCTGAAATGTGCACTGTGCCGAAGGCGGTATGTTTGAAAAACCGTAACTGGCATAAGGACTCGGCTCCCAACCAAAATGATGACCACTACATTCAAGCGAAACAAGAAAAACATTTTATGGGATTTCCTTCCTATTGGATAACTCATCCCAGAAACAAGAACATAAAAATTGAAACCACAGCGCCGTAGTGAGAATCGAACTCAAATCACCAACTATATCCTCTTGCCAGTCCGACGTTTTTAACCAGTGTACTATTCGAGCTTCATGCGGGATGAGGGATATTTGTCATAGGCTTTCTGCCACCGATCAATCACAAAAAAGAACACTCAACGGTGGCTTCCCGGCGTTTGGCCGCCTTTCAAGGCATTCCTTTGTCTTGCGATTGAAACGTGAAAGACAACGGGCGTGAAGGAACGGGAAACCCATTGAATTAGAACTGTGCTTTGCTTACTGCCTGCTATTACATACACACGCTACATATACACAGTTGCCAAAGCCGGGCAGCTTGGCCGGTGGAAGAAATATTTTTGTTGTTGCTTTCGCTACACATGCGCAGCTTAGCCGGTGGATTGAATTGAAGCAATGTTTATTTTTGTTGCTTTTACTACATACACACGCACAGCTTGGCCGTGGTTGTTTGCCGGCTGATTGAATTGAAGGAATATTTTTGTTGTTGCTTTTGCTACATTCACACGCACAGTGCTCGGTTCGCTGGCTGCCTGGTGTTGGCCGGTATTTATTTCTATCCTTTTTCGTCTTGTGATGCGATATGGAGGGACGTGAATTCGTTTTTATTTTGTTTCTTTCAGACATACGCAATTCGGTTAACTTGGGAGGTTAATGCCGGTGGGAGCAAATCGAATCAGCACCGGTCGCGTTATCTTCTTGTACCAATGATGCCTTGTACCAATGATGCCGCCATTGGCACAGAGGCTGAATTGTGGGTGTAGATATTCAATTTTTAATTTTTTTTAATCGTTGTTTATCTCCTGGAAATACAGGCAAAACTTGTCAACGAAAAATTTCAGGTTGGAAACTTGCCAGCTGACCGCTAAAGAGCTCGTTTTGCTGGTCATTACGGAATTTTCCTAAATATCTGCCCACAATAAATTCAAGCGTGAGCCGGAACCAATTGGCGAATATTCTTTCACTTCTCCCAGAATCCCGGTTAGTTCTGGGAGATTTCAACTCCCATGGCGTGGGCTGGGGTAGCTCACGTGATGATGATCGTGCTAACATTATTTATGAGCTGTGCGACGACTTCAATATGACTGTCTTAAACAATGGGGAAGTGACTCGAATTAATGGATCCCAATCACAGCATAATATTTTAGACCTTTCTTTAGCTTCTTCCTCTCTGAGCTTGGATTGTACGTGGAAGGTAATCCAAGACCCTCAGGGAAGCGACCATTTGCCTATCAATATTTCTATCACCAGTGGTCGTAGTCCACCCGAAGAGATCAAAATTCCTTATGACCTCACAAAGAATATAGATTGGAAAAAGTATGCATCAGGTGTCATTGAAGCCATCGACTCAACGGATGAACTGCCTCCGGAGGCAGAGTACAGTTTTATTTCCGGGACAATTGTGGACTGTGCAATCGGGGCACAGGTCAGACGGAATGAAAGCTCGACGATACAGAAACGGCCTCCCACTCCATGGTGGGATGGAGACTGCTCACGCGCGCGAGGTGAAAAATGCGAGGCGTTTATTGAGTTTCGCAGAACTGGATTGCCAGAGAAGTTCCAACGTTACTTGTCCTTGGAACGCAAGTTCAAGAACTTGATCAGGGGCAAGAAACGTGGGTACTGGCGGCGATTCGTAGATGGGTTATCTCGAGAAACGTCACTGCACACGCTTTGGAGAACAGCTCGAAACATGCGAAATCATACACCTTCGAACGAAAGTGAGGAAAGCTCGAGTCGTTGGCTGACACAGTTCGCGAAAAAGGTCTGTCCAGACGCAGTACCAGCTCAAAAAAACTATCGGGATACAGAGAATAGTTCCGAAACGGAGGATCAATTCTCGATGGTCGAACTTTCACTTGCGCTCTGGTCATGTAACAATTCATCTCCCGGACTGGACAGAATCAAATTCAACTTGTTGAAGAATCTGCCAGATACCGCTAAGAAACGCTTGTTGAATTTATTCAATAAGTGTTTAGAGATGAACATTGTGCCGCATGAATGGAGACAGGTGAAAGTTCTCGCCATCCAAAAACCGGGAAAACCAATTTCTGATTACAATTCGTATAGGCCGATCGCAATGCTCTCGTGTCTCCGGAAATTACTCGAAAAAATGATTCTCTTTCGGCTGGATAAATGGGTTGAATCAAACAATCTCTTGTCAAGTACACAATTTGGATTCCGTAGAGGCAAGGGTACGAACGACTGTCTAGCATTACTTTCATCAGACATTCAATTGGCGTTTGCCCAAAAAGAGCAGATGGGAGCAGTATTTCTGGACATCAAAGGGGCATTCGATTCGGTGTCTATAGAAGTGCTATCTAGTAATCTTAACTTTTGCGGACTTTCACCAATATTGAATAATTTTCTTTATAACCTGTTGTCTGAAAAAATCATGCATTTTAGTCATGGAGAAACCAAAGTTGAACGAATTAGTTACATGGGTCTACCCCAAGGCTCATGTTTAAGCCCCCTGCTATACAACTTTTATGTCCGAGAAATCGATGCTTGTATGGCACAAAATTGTACGCTAAGACAGCTTGCGGATGACTGTGTTGTTCATATCACAGGTAAAAAAGGCACTCAAATTAAACCTCCGTTACAAGAAACTCTAAATAATTTATCACATTGGGCCAGGAATCTAGGCATCGAGTTTTCGCCTAGTAAAACCGAGTTAGTAGTTTTTTCAAGGAAGCATTCCCCTCCTCAAATAGAGCTCCTTATGATGGGTAGAACTCTAACTCAATCTCTTAGTTTTAAATATTTGGGTGTCTGGTTCGACTCTAAATGCCTCTGGGGAAAACATATTAGGTACTTGACTCAAAAATGCCAAAAGAGAATCAATTTTCTTCGAACGATTACTGGAACCTGGTGGGGTGCTCATCCACAGGACCTCATCAGGTTATACCAAACAACGATACTGTCGGTCATAGAATACGGAAGCTTTTGCTTTGGGTCCGCCGCGCAAACCCACTTGATTAAACTAGAACGAATACAGTATCGTTGTTTGCGTATTGCCATGGGTTGTATGCAGTCGACACATACGATGTGTCTCGAAGTACTGGCGGGAATAATGCCGTTGAAAAATCGGTTCTTCGATTTATCGCTACGTTTCCTAATTCGAAGTGTTACTATGAATCCTTTGGTGATAGAAAATTTGGAAAGGCTTATGAATATTAATCCGCTAGTAAAATATGTAAACATTTATCATACTTTTAATCAATTAGAAATAAATCCTTTTTTATTAAATTCGGACACGAGTCACTTTTACCCGATTAGCAGTTCCTTGATAAGATTCGATCTGTCCAGGACCGCTGACATCCGTGGAATACCAGATCACGTCCGACCCAACGTCATTCCTTCAATCTTTGCATCAAAAGTACGTGAAATTGACCCTACAAAAATGTTCTTTACTGATGGTTCTAGAATCAACGGCGCGACTGGTTTCGCAGTGTACAATGAGCGCTTTGAAGCTTCGTTCAAGCTTCGAGAGCCATGCTCCGTTTACGTTGCTGAATTAGCCTCAATTTATTGTAGCTTGGAACACATTTGCACACTGCCCGTAGACCACTATTTCATCTATTCGGATAGTCTCAGCTCCGTTGAGGCAATTCGATCGATGAAACTGATGAAGCGCTCTTCCCATTTTTTGCTGGAAATTTCAGGGATATTGGGCGCTTTGATCGAAAATTCGTACAGGATTACCTTAGCTTGGATCCCATCTCATTGTCTTATTCAAGGCAATGAGAATGCGGACTCATTGGCTAAGGTGGGCGCGTTACAAGGTGAAATTTTTGAGAGGATAATAACTTACAATGAATATTTTTCAATACCTCGCACTTTAGCGATGTACGCTTGGCAGTCTAGCTGGGATAATGGCACAAAGGGACGTTGGCTCCATACGATTATCCCTAAGGTTCCGACGAAGGCATGGTTTAAGCATTTTAACATGAGTCGCGATTTCATTCGCGTGGTTTCTCGGCTCATGTCAAATCACTGCCGGCTTGACGCGCATTTGTTTCGTATACAACTAGTTGCAAGCAATGTTTGTGTTTGTGGGGATGGCTACCACGACATTGATCATGTTGTGTGGACGTGTGAACGGTTTGATCGATCGAGGGCTTGGCTACTGGATACCCTTAGGGCCCGATGTAAACTACCTGGTGTTCCAATTCGAGACATCTTGGCAAACTTAGATTTAGAATATTTGTATCCCATCTACAAATATCTCAAACTGTCTGACTTGGTCGTTTAGTCCTCTTCCTCTCTGTCTTTACTCTATCTAATGCTCTTTTCGTCTATTCATTAGAACAACCTCTCGTCCGACCGGTTCGATAACACCGGAATGAAGGCTGACCAGGAACACAATACCTGCGGTAGCTTACGAAACCACGCTACAGGAAGCCACCACCGACCAAAGACGGAAATCTGTTCTCGAGAGTGACCCTACACAATCCTCTTTCCCTCCCTCTTAGTTAATCAATTAACAGTTGAGTAGCCGCGACGATTACGGCCCCCCTCTTACTAACACCACATAAAAGTGAAAGTGAATACTCGGCAAAAAAAGAACTTTATAAGTTAAATGCCTTAATAAAGCTACTTGTAAATGATCTGCCCACAAGCAATCCAAATATTTTTTCGCACGATTTGATTACCGTATTTAGTTTATTTAACTGGTGGGCAGCTTATCCACCTTGTGTAAATGAAGTCAGGCCTATTTAAAAGTCAGCTTGATCAACCAGTCAGAAAAAAATGACCTTTTTATCATTTCATCATTCATATTTTCGGATTAAGCTTGAAAAAAGAAACAAATTGTTATTCTCCCACATCCCTCTAACTTCATGGAATCAATAATCATCAATTTTATTCATCTTTTAGGTAGCTATTGGGTCCTCTTGGATTTCTTAAACGATAAAGCATGTGAATTTTCGTCGAATAGTTGATTTCCAGTTGTTTTCTTAACTCTCACTGGGACTTTCCTGGATTTTTCTTGATACTGCCCAAAAAAAATTTGTCAATGAACTTCAGTATTGGACGTCAGCGTCCTACAACTACTTGACAGATTGTCCCCAAATTTTGTGCACGTACACGTTACATTACTAGGTTGCTTCACTGAAAACTTCATCATTTTCCATCCATGCATACAAAAGTTATTCACACGAAACAAGTGTTGAATTTTTTTGTCGAACACACTTCTTAGGTGTTAAAAATCCTCATCTTTTGATGGCATTGACATAAAAGAAAATTCCACGTAGGTTGCACATTTTGGTCAGATAAATAAAAAAAAATGAACAAAACATAATTTGATTTAAGAAAACTGTTGATTTTAAATTTTGGTAAAAATTTGGTTCAATTATTATTTTTTAAGTATAGTCTTCAATCCAAACAAAATTCAAAAGTTCAAATCATATCACTGTTGGGAATTTTTAAGGTGTGAATATTTTTTTAAATCAAATCTTTAAAAAAAATCGAATTTTCTCTAAGAATGCGTTTGCGCAAACTCTAAACATGATTTTCTTTAGTTGGCCATTAAAAACCCTTTTAGTTCTCCTACATTGTTATTTTAATAAAATCTTGGAATTATTTTTGACGTCTTACTTAAAATGCGTTAATTTTGGAATGAACTAGATAAAAATATTGTTTTTGCTTATATATCGAAAAAAATTCAACTAGCGCTTTTTGAGTCAAAACTTTAGTTCTATCATGAAATAAATTTTTAATTATGATGACAAATAAAGTTTGAACTAATATTTAATGACTGATATACTAGAAATTTTAGTCAAAATTTGATTCCTGCCGTTTAAATGTATTGATTAAAAAATCTTTACATTTCTTGCCAAATTATAAAGCGAAAAAAAAAATAAATTAAAAGAGGAATATCGCATGACAAAATATATGAAAATAAATCAGATTTAAATTTTTGTGTACTACACAGATAACGAAAAAAAAAATTCCTTATATTTTCACTTTGCTTAATAAAACACAACTTTGCTTATTTTTGTAAGGTAATCTGCAATGGTTTGTAAAAAAAAGCAGGATATCTGCAAGCAATTTGATATTTATCACGTAATCCATTAAAGTTTCATTCTCTTCTAGCATTACTGGGTACTTATTTGACTTTCAAATGATACCTCTCAATGACAATCATCGCCATTTTCTGATTTTTATTTATTTCCTCTCGTTGTTTCTTCCCCCTTTCGAATGCATTAATCTTCTTCGGTCCTGGGGACATCCTGCAGATGTGTACGACTACATATTCATCGACAGTGGCAGTCCGGATTCGTACCTGGCGGCCGGTGAATTGGCCCTGGCCAGCATCGGATCCAGCACCGGCATCAACGACAGCAGTCTTCTGCTGCTCAATGGGACCTGGAACAATGGAACCGGAAACGGAACCGGCCTGGACGGACTTGGACAGGAACCGCTGGCCGATCTGATTGCAATGGCCGTGACGTCACTGATTCTTGGACTGATGATACTCGTTACCGTTATAGGTGGGTACATTTAACGTTTAAGGCCTTATTGCTTTCCAAATTATAGAAGGCTTCATCCTTCAATCTAGCAGGGATCTAGAGCATGGAATCGGAACTATTGTCATTGTTGAGTGTGCTTCATGCTCGGTCCATAAAAATGGCTTTTATCGGACCCTGTGGTCGATAAAAGTAAAGTTTATGTGCACTGAAAATCTCCGCGCGGAACCATACGAGATGAGAATTTTATTCCGCTGCTCCCAGTTTGCTGCTGCACGTCAGCTCATAGACCGGCATCATAAATCATACTCTTTAAACATGAACATAAAAATGGCTCAGATTCCAGAAATGAATTATATCTAACGAGAGAGGAAACTCGGAAACAAAAAAAAATTCCAACTCCAACTAACTGCCTTTGATTAAAAAATATATTTTCCTCTTTTCCCCGTTCTTTTTTCTTCATCTCTCTCTCTCTCCATTTATTCAATTTAGGAAACGTTTTCGTTATTGCCGCCATTATCCTGGAGCGTAATTTGCAGAATGTGGCAAATTATTTAGTGGCTTCACTGGCCGTCGCTGATTTACTCGTAGCTTGTTTAGTTATGCCCTTGGGTGCCGTATATGAGGTAAGGTCCATCTCGTTGTTGTCCTGTGGTTTTGCTGAGCGCCAGTATCATCGTTGTCGTACGGTAAACAAATCTGGCAGCCAACATTTCTCGTTCTCGTTCCGGTGGCCAGCCGAGATGAGGTTTTTCGTTTGGGCTGAACTGAAGTAGAGTTGGTCAGGATGAGCATAAACAAACATACACGGGAAAAACCTGGGCACCGTAAATTGAAGCGCTTTGGAACGTGATAATGGCATTACAACTACCCAATTCGTTCCAGATACACCATAACTCATAATATTTAGTAGATTCATTTAAATTTAAAATGAAGGATACCTTATACGAAATAATTTGAGTATGTAAAGCACGATATCGTATAATAGGGCCCGTTAAGTTTCGTAGAAGGATTTAAAGAAAAAAAAATACAGCAACGCTATTTTCTGCATGGGCAGAAGCATATGTAGAGCTTTTCCCGGTTCATTTCAATCAAAAATTAAAATATTTTGTCGGTGATCATCTATACATTTTTTTTTCTTTTTGAAATCTTTAGAAATTTTTTAATTTCAGTGGTGCTAACTGGTAGCTCAACAATCATTTCAAAAACTTTGAAAAATTTTCAAAATTATTTCAAACTAGTTACAAAGCTATTTAAACAATGAAAATTGCTAAAGAATATCTTCTTTAGCCTAAAATTTAAAAATCGACTGGCAATAGTCTGAAAGGGTCAAATTATGAGAAATTATTAGAATTATCTGAACCAATTTGAATTCATTTGATTTCATTATCTTTAGATTTTCTGATTGTTGAAACACTAGAGGAAATTTCATTAACAAAGCTTTATAATTAACAATTTTTGATGAGAATTCAGTTTTTATACTTCTTCTGAGTCAAATGTCTTAAAATCCCATTCGCACTTCAGACCAGGGATGCTTTTCTCCGTGGAATTTTTACGGAGCCGGAGAATTTCAACACCGCACTATTATTGCCACGAGCTCTCCGGAGAGATTGTTAGTTTTTCACCACTCTCTATTTGCTTTAGAAGTTCTCGAGTGTCATATACACTAACTTAAACTAGCACCGCCACAAGATCCTCACATTGGAGCATAAATGTTTGCACCGTAGTGCTCCGTAGAGTGGCAAATTTCTTCACCGGTGAGAATCACCTGACACATTCCACCGTGACGTGAAATCGCTTTTCCGGACTTTTCTGCACTGTTATCGTTCTAGAAGTCAACCAATTTACTTGAAAATGAAAAAATAGTAGCAAACGGTCGCAAATTGAATTTCCTTCAAAATGAATACAATTTGGTCATTTTAAAATTTAAGTTGTTTTTGTTGTGACTAATTACTTTTGTGACGTGAATTCACGCTAGAGTTAACCATTTCGGACTTTAATACATACATCCTTGAATTCCTGTTCTTTCTGTGGAAATAGAATATCGGTGTCTTCGAATGAGTTGTAAAGAAAATAATTACCCACAATTTGATGTACGGAACTTCTCGATTGAATAACAACGAACGAAGTTATGCTGATTTGAAGTTGTGACGTGAATTCACTCAGTTCAAACAGAACAGGGTAGTTGACTGAATTCATGTCCCGAAATATAAAGTTATACTGTGGCTATACTGAACCATTCTTTGGAGTCTTCAAATTTTATGTACATTTTCAAAAACGATATTTTGTTGTTCCGACTTTTACAATCATAAATTTTTAGTATCTGCACCTAACTTTTTCCTTATTTTGATTGCCACTTGAATAGCAACATATTGAGGGATCATATGTTAAAATAACTGCTATCTTTATTTGAAGATTCACCAAAAAAAAAATTTTTTTTGATTTTTTTTCAACCTTTTTGCTTTTTTATTTGAAAATAATGAACTTATTATAAAAAATCAACTAAATTATGCTCGATTTGTCAAAATCCGACCATCTGGAGGGTCAAAACAGCTTTCAGAGCACATTTTCATATAAAATTTAACGAAAAATCAAATTTTGTGACGTGAATTCACTCATTCGCGCTGTTGTAACTCAGCTAGATTCCAACCGATTTGTATAAATTTGAGTGTTTCAGAATCGTCTTATCATTTTTGAAGAAAATCTCATTTTTTTATTTAAAAAAAAAGTCAGAGTTTTCTCGTAAAATTAAAAACTTCCCTTTTTTTGTGACGTGAATTCACTCATTTGCGACTGTTTTTGTTCGCTTTTCAAACCAACTATATTGGATATAAACAAATTCTTTTTTCTACAAAATGAAGCCGTGTTTTTTAGCTTCTGAACATACTAAAAATATTTCCGAAAAAAAATCATCCAAAATAATGATTTTGTAAAAGTTGTCAAAAACACCACTTTTTTTAACAAAAAAACTGATTTTCAAAATCATCTAACACATGTGAAAAAAAACTTTTTTTTCGTTGGTTTCGTGTGATTTGAATTATCAAAATTATAGACAATTTTGAGATTTTTTGATACGCGAACGGATAAAAATCACTTTTGAGCGGTACAAGCGCGTGGAATGTGTCACCTGCGTTTTTTTTGGTGACCTGGATCTGCCGAACGTAATAAAAGCAGGAAGTTGAAGGCAATGTGCCATAAGACACTATCCATTCCTAAGCCATTCACACCAGGCGTTCGTAAATCAATCGCTTTGATTGATGCATCAGTTGATCGATTTATTTTAGTAAATGTCAAAAAATCTTCCGAAGCATTTGATTCTTATTCAAAAAATTACTTCGATCAAAAACATCATCATTTTAAGCTTAAAAATGTAGTAATCTGATGAATAAGAAATCTACTAAAAAAAATCAATTGTTACAACTGGAGACAATTATCGTTTAAGAGGAAAAAATGTAATGTAACGATAATTAAAAGCAATCTCTAAGAAAAAACACCAAGCTTCATTGAGATGCTGTATATTTTTGTGTTCGCTTGAAAAAAATCTCCTAGCAATTGCTTAGACATTAATTAGCAATTCTTCTCACATTAAATTGAACAATTTAATCAATAGGATATATACCAAATTGCCCGGATTTATCTGGCACAAAACTTGAAAAAAGCTACCGGGAATATTGCAAGAAGTTGCACTCGGCCCGAACTTTTGTGAAAATTGTAATAATGAAAAAAAAGTTTTGACAAAATAAACATTTTTTATTCAAAGAAATCTTAAATAAGATTAGAAAGCAATGGATTTGGATTGGTAAAACATTTCTTCTTCAGGTAAACAAACTGTTTCTTGGTTGCTAGTCCTATTGGAATTGCCTCTTTAAGTATATTATCACACGAAATACCCCTAAATATATTCAATCATCAGCAATGTTTACGTGTTCAATAATTGGATCGATCGGTTTTCTCGGTGGTGAATGTGGTAAACATAAGAGCTCTCACTCTCACGCACGTTGGTGTTGGATTCAATCGATTCAATGTAATCTCTCCAGTGGTGTTAGTTAAACATCTCCGTGGTGAAATGCAGAGAATCTCCGCGGAGAGTTGAAAAACCCACACCGCGGAGATTCTCAATAGAGAAAAAGCATGCCTGCTTCAGACTCAATGCAAGTCTCTACTGCAGTTTAACTTGCTTAAATTTTGCATGCTACTTTCTTTTAATAAAACGATCATTAAAGCCTGGAGTGTTTTATAAAAATTTTTATTTCTATTTTTAAGCCCAATTTTAGTAACCCTCCTGTATACTGTGACTGTGATTCTCCAATTTTATTCAAAGTGCAAGCATTACTTTTAAAATTAAATATTCCTAACTTTTACAGTTTTCAATTCACTATATTATTATTAGAGATGTACCGAATATTCGGTTGGCCGAATATTCGGCGCCGAATACCGCCAAAAAACCGTTAAGCCGAATATTCGGCTCACCGAATAGTTGAGCTAAGTATTCGGCCGAATAGGCCGAATATCTACTATGGACTTGTAAATTTTTCGGATAATTTTTGATAATTTATCAAATATCCAAAAGTAATGTTGTAAAAGCTACACAATCATTAAAAACTTATGGTTTCATAAAACCATCTATGGTGTATCCGCGTATCTTTCACTTTAGATCGTTCAGGAGAATGCTGAACAGTATCATTTCATACTTTGATTATAGTTTATCCAAGATTTTCTGGATATATTCAGGCTTGCCCATAAATCCAGTAAAGAATCCAGATAAGTCAAATCTGGCCGGGATGTTCAGATATTGTTAACAACTTCCCGAGTTTTGCTCGAGTTTATTCAGATTGTTTGCTAAATCAAATAAGAAACTGAAATTCCTCTTTAAAAGTTTTAAGATTTTGTGTTCAATAACGATTTTTCAAAAAATTTAAAATATACATAAATTTTGAACTTTTTTGATTTTTTTTTTTCAAAAATTGTCCTGAATGCCTGATCATGTGGATACGTGTGGTTGAAAGTATGGTATGCTTAAGGTTAAAGATCATTTATCTTTTCAACAACTATTTTGAAGATACCTTGCTAAAATTCGACCTTCATCTAATGCAATATCAGAGAAGCAATTTCAAATAGCTTGGCACCTGTTTCAACATGTTTTATCCCAGATTTCATAGGAACGCAATCTCTTTGGTGATAAACGCCCTAGAAGCGTGATGTCTTTTCAGTTGTTGATGATATTTTGAAAATCAGGAAAACACCTACTGAGGGTAAAAGTTTAAGGCTAAAAACTTTATTTAAATAAACGTACAACAACAACAATAACCCCAATTAAAAAAATGTAATATATCAATCGATATCATCTGGTTGAGAATAATCGACTAAAAAACATGAGGGGCTTTAATATGGAAGAAATTGAAAGCATTGAAATAATCGCTTAGGATTTTTTCATTACAAACTCAATACAATATTCAACCGAATATTCGGCCGAATATTCGGCCGAATATTCGTTTGGCCGAATAGTTGAAGAGGTCAATATTCGGTATTCGGCCGTTCGCCGAATACCACTATTCGGTACATCTCTTATTATTATTATAATCTCTTAAATTCTTTGCTATAAATTGAGTTTTAATGCTTTTAGGATTTTTTAAGGGGGGAGGTAGAGTCTAACACTTTGAAAAAATCGATTTTTATTTTTTTTTTATTTTCTTATTGTAAAACATTTCAAGAATGTTGTGTCAAATTTTCAAGTCAATTGAAGCAAAACTGTAGAAATTATAGGCCTTTATCTCCTCCTATCTAATACTGCAAGAAAGCAAGAGCAGAAACTTCAAACGCGTTTTTCTCGAAAGCACATTTTTAAAGTTCGTGGACATCGTCATTTGAAAACTACTTATCCGATTCTTTTCAAATTTGGAACATATTTTCTACATATAAAATACCAGACCCCAACGGTTTTCTTTTTTTTCCTTTGGGGAAAATTTAGAGATAAAAAATGGCTGATTTTTTCGTGAAAAATCGTAGTTTTTACTTCAAACAGCCACAAAAATTTCATAAACTTTTTTTAAGTTAAATAAAAACGTTGGGGTCCAGAAAAACATCTATTAAAAATATTTTGCTCTGATTTTTTGACTTCAGATGATTCTGTGCTGAGATACAGTGTCCACCGCAAATCCTGTTTTCTAAAAGGCATCCTCGAAAGTGCTCCGTCCCCGGCTCATTTTTCAATATTTTTCTACGAAAAAATTACTAAATGTTCTTTTAACAATGCTTTGTATAATGCAAAAAATTTGAATACATTTGTTTGAACGATAGCTCTAGAAAAAAATCGTGAAAATTGTGTTTTTTTACGCGTTAGACCCTACCACCCCTTAAATTGATAAATCTAGTGAAAAGCTGTGATAAATGTCGATCTTAAATTTACAAAAATCAACAGTATTGTTGGCAATAGTAATTTGCAAATGATCGATAGCAAACTAGCCTGAAATGTATTAGATTCGTTCTTCCCATGCTTATTTCAATTATTATACTGACCACTGCAGTTCTTCTTTATTATTCTTCGGAACATTCATGAAGCATTCATCTTACAGAAAATAATTCATAATTTCTACAATGTTTTATCACTTGTGATAAAAATCTCTAGAAAAAATTAGTTTGAAGTAACCATAGAAATCGATAAAAACTTAAAAATTTAAGATGCAAAAATCTGGTCTTAAATTGTCGATGAAATTGAAACTTCCCCTGAAAAAAAAAAGTTTTTCATCTTATATTCATTAATTTAAAAATATCAACATTATTTAAATTCTTACGCGAAAATGAATTGAGAGTATGATTGAGAGTAAATTATTGAACCTTCAATATGAAAAAAGGTAATTTGAAATTGATGTTTTGTAGCCGAAGATGTACGGATTTCATTGCAATTACTTTTTCTTCTAACTAAATTTGATATTTTAAATTCTCTTGAAAACTGGTTTACTGAGACTTGTATAAATTTCAATCTGAGGTAAAAGAAATTGAAAAATTCAATAAACGAGTAGTATCATAAAAAAAATTATGTTTTATTCATTTGCATCTGAGCATACAAATAATATGGAAATTATTCAAGAACAAGTTTAAAAACAAGATTTTTTTTTTATATTCCGTTGGAAACCAATAAAAGGATGTTGGACTGTTGTCATTCATAATCAATTTTAAATAATATTTTTATGAAATTGATTTGCGGCTTTATCGGTGAGGGTTAAAGAGTTGAAATGAAAGACGGATAGAAGATCAGAAAAAAATTCTAAGGTGGTGAAAAGAGCGAAGAGCATTTGAAATAGAAGCTTGACCACATACTAAATTCTATGTCCCGCACCAATTAACTGTATTCGCTCTTTTCACCACCTTAGAATATTCTTCTGATCTTCTATCCGTCTTTCATTTCAACTCTTTAACCCTCACCGATAAAGCCGCAAATTAATTTCATAAAAACAAATTCATGGTGATTTCTCTTCATAAATTTAAATAATATTTTCATATAAAATAAGTTTTTCAATCCACATCACTTATCTTTCTAGGCGTTGATATTTTTGTTATGTTTCAGAATGACAAAAACTTGAATAAAAATGAAAAAAAAAATACATTCTTAAAGAAAAATATTGCTGTTCCATTGCACTGTAATAATTCTGCAGATTGAAAATTAATAAATATACACTATAAATTTTCCAAAAAAAAAAACACATCGTGTCGGGACTTACCAACCAAATATTTTAATTTTGCCTGGAAATAACTCAAAAAAGGCTAAATTTTAAATTCCTGGAGAAAAAAAAGAGTCACTGTTTTTTTTCTTTTAAACATCTTCTAGGAACACACCGTAAGGATGAATAGGGACGATAATTGGGAAAATGGATTGAATGCACAAGTTTTTCAAACAAACTGTTTCAAGTTTCAATATAACTTCAGGGCTCATAATTGAGCTAACCTTTTGATAAAAATTTCATTCAACGTAAATAATTTATGATTGGTCAAACTTCCCGATTACTCATGTTATAATGTTCAGGTCGATAAGAGATTGCCTTGGACAAAAACGTCTGAGGGGCGGGGGGTGAGGTTGAGTTTAGGAGTTTAACCCAAATCAATAGAGATTCTAACCAAGTAAAATTTTCAGCTCAAGAAATGAATGTACTGTTGTGACTAGAAATATCTTGATCCCTAAAGTAATCTTAAATAAATGTTAATAAACATTTTAGAAAATAAGGCTTCCGGCCGAATTTCGCCCTAAATCACTTTAGGCCTTAAACATTTTATTTGAAGACACTTCATTGACACTATTAAAAGTTAATTTTTAATCACAATTTCACATAACTTTTGTTCTAAAAATCAGATTTTGACACTCAAGAATCTTAACTCGTCTTTGAAATAAGTTTTCTTTGAGAAGTGAAACCAAACAGGATTAAGATTTGAATGAACCCATTTAACATCAAAATTCATTCATCCAAATCTCATTTATTATTATGGTAGCCAGGTAGGATAATAAAAAAAATCGGAATTAAATTTTCGTTTTTCATGTAGATTTATTTTTTGATTCATCAGTTTGATTTTACTCTTATCTGAGCCATTTTGAACTTATAAACGTTATATCACCAAACCAGAGGTCAAAGATCAAATCTGACAAAAGATGAAATCTGACAAAAGATTGAGGCCGAATTCTTCCAAATCTTTCAAATCTTAATTTCTTTTGAACTCACCAAATTCTACAGTTCTGCTATTAAAACTTTTTTTTTCAATATTATATCTATGCATTTCAATCCTGAATTCATGTGTTCATAAACATAATCTACTTGTAAGCCATAAACCTTTGAAATAAGAAAAACACTTGACGGTGACAAAACATACGTCTTGGTGGCCGAGTGGTAAACGTGGTAAGATGGTAATCGCTGGTCCACTGATGGCATGGGTTCGATTCCCATCTCGGTACTGGATATTTACTGTTAATCTTAAGTTGTCCGCGTCATTTATTCAGTCTGTAATGCCTAAATCGGCTAAGACGGTGTATGTCTTTTCAAAACATTCATGGCTTCAAATTTAAAACTATAAAATTTGTGGCTTAAAATTTATAAACAATGCACATATTAAATTTTTTTAATTATTTTAAATCGATAAATAACGATAAAACTTCGAAAAATGATGGAAGAAATCAACTTCAAAGTTAAATTCAAATGCGCAATGTTCACTTAATTAATATTTGCATTGTTTTTTTTCCAAAATTCACTTGAACATTCCTTATTCCTTTTATCACGACCATTTACATTAACGCTGGATGTAATTTTTTGGTATTTTTTGCTTCGATTTTGTTCGCTGATAATTTTTTTAAAAAATTCGCTAATTTTACGTTTTTCATCTACATTTATTCGACCATCTTTAAAAAATCATTTTTTTTTTCGCTAGCTAGGGCCGTCTCTCTGCTCTTACTCACGGCGAAAAAAAATGAGATATTTTTTTTTATTATCGAAATAAAAATCAATCATCATGTGTATAGAATACATTCTCTTTAATTAAAAATGGAATGAATTTTTTCCCAATCGAAAATTCATATTTGTAATTTTGTTCGAGCATTGTTCCAAATTCATGATCAATATAATCGTGGAATTTTCAATTAACACTGAAAATGAAAAAGTTGAAATGAAACTAAAATCAACATTTTAATTAAATTAAATTCCTAATTTATTTGAATTTTATATAAGAACAAGGGTTGAATGTCTTTTTAAATCTGATGTTATATTTTATGTATTCGTTTTCTGTTGCTTCGTAAATATAGATTTGTAATATGTAATCCAGTTTACAGTTTAAATTCATGTTTCAATTTTATTTAATGGTTCATGTATTAAAACAGCGATTTGAATTTGAATAGTATCAGTACAATTTATTACTTAATCGAGTTTATTGTATGGGCTTTAGTAAGAAACTGGAATAAGGAATTCATTTTCTATACGAATTTCGAAACCCCCCCTGTCTCATGGACAGGTCCACCGCATGGGATATCGAGTTTTTTTTTTTAATATTGATCAGTAAAAAGTATAATAATCTGCATAACAAATTTTTAAATAAAAACCTAGTTTACTGAACAGCAATATTTAGAATTTGCCTCAAATAGCAATTAACATTAGAATTTCTAAGAATATTTATGAAACCCTTAAAAACATCACAAAAAATACAAATTTAATATATGTAGACGTTTGCATTTTGAATTGACGAATGTTGAAGTAGGATGTTTGAAGTTATAGTATGTTTTTAAATGACGTTATTTAACAATCCTAACGTTCAACTGTTTAAAAATAATCGTGGCAAGTATGAAATTTGCTACAGAATCTCGATTCCAGATAATGCCGGAATAAAATACCATTTTTTTTGTCACCCCACCCCCTTTCGATTTTTCCAAAAAAAAAATCAAGGATTGAATAAATAAAGTTTAAGGTATTTCATTGAAAATTTCATGAAGTCTTCAAATATTCGTTGAAAGTTGGAAGATCGAAAGTCGAACTGTAGAAATGGTAAATTTTAAAGCTTTCTATCCAAATTAACGCGATTTTTTGATTTTGTACATTTTAGGCCAGTGATTTTCAATTTTTTTTTTCACTTAACGCCAATATTTTCCTTGGTTTTTGAGCTCACCTCCTTCTGAGCAAATTTGAGCACAGTATTAAAAAACATGTTATAACACTGATACCACAAAACAAAACCCGGTTTAGTACACTTAACAGTGGATTTGAGCCTTTCTTTCAGATTCAAAACATATTTGATTTGCGTGTTTCAATTTATAACGGATGAATGTTTACAAAAATCACTTTTGTAAATGATTTTCGTTAAATGAAGCTATCAAACGGACTAACTGTTTAAACTATAGGGGATAAAAAAGGATTTTTGAAAAATTACACGATTTTTTGTTACAATCGATAAAAACAATTTTGTTAATTTTGTCAATTTTGTCAATTTTTTCAATTTTGTTAATATTGTCAGTTTTAGCAATCTTGTCAATTCAGTGAATTTTGTCCATTTTGTCATCGTCAATTTGGTCAATTCTGCCAATTTTCTCGATTTTGTCAATTTTATACCTTTTATCAATTTTATGATTTTTTTAACTAAGTGAATTTTGTCAAATTAATGAATTATGTCAAGTTATCAATTTCGTCAATTTTGTCAAATTGGTCTATTTAATCATTTTTTTTTCAATTTTGTCAATTTTGTCGATTTTGTCATTTTTGTATTTGGTCAGCCTGGCGAAAATGGTTAATACAGAGTTTTTTCCTGTTTCTTCAACTTTGTCAATAATGATTATTAGCTTTTTAGCTTCATATGTATGTTCCAAAAAAATCCCAAATGCTTAAAACTCTACTATGGAGGGTTTGGTGGCGCTACTGTTCAGATTGACATCCAAGCCGTCATCGTTTTTGCTAGACACCAACCCCAACAACAATGGCCCTTATTCTGCGCCGCGCGTGACGTGATGATTGTCACCTCACCTCGGAGTCACCGTGAGATTTGTCACCTTATTCCCGTAGTCGATGTGGGTAAAGTGACAGAGGTTCATTCGTAGGTGAGTGACTGAGTGAGCTCATGTGTCAACTAGCTCGGTTTGTTTTGTTTTGCTCGCGTTTCCGAATTTTAAAATTAGTTTTTTAATGAACAACTGCGAATTTAGTTTCGGAAAATACCACAATCCAATTTTAAGGTGTTAGCAAGTCGTCCAGGCCGGATTTGGAGCCGAAATTTGCAGCGGATGAGCCGGTAAGCTGACTGATTGGAGTAAAAAAACTAACCGCAAGTTATTTTCCTACACCGTAGCCACCACAAGGCCGCTGTGGAAAAGCAGTAGTAAGCAACCGAGGAAGGAAAGTTTTCAACTTTTTGTACCAATTGTGCTTGCTTTCCATTTTGTTGTGTTGTGTTGTCGGAAAATGTAATCGTAGAGACAATTTCGCACCAACATCCGGAAATGTCCAATCGCCACGGAAAACCGTAAGTACAGTGAAGGAACTTCAGAGCAACATAAACAAAAATACAGACACGAATGCCACAAGGATGGTAAAGTGTCGTAAATAAAAAAAAAAAAAAATAAACAAAAATTCTAAAAGTGTTCGAATTTCCAGCTGGAAACTGCACCGAGCAGCTGCGGAAATCTGCCACAAGCGGAACATGATAGATGGTTTCCAATATGCCGCCTTGCGAAGTAACTGCCCATGATGCTGGATGATTCAACGCAGCTGTCTGAAATGTGGCAGCTGTCTGAAATTTGCAACAGGCAATCCGGGAAGCAAATTAAATTTTTAATAATTTTTGTCGGCTACCTTATAGTCATATTATGCACCGAATAGGGTGATGTAAAATCTACAAATAAATTTATATATTTGACCGTTCAATTCGCAGTACTGGCTCTTTTATGAATTATTCCGAAATACTCAGAATCAGATTTCAAATTTCATATTTTTCCCTAAAATCATTTTAAAAGCTAAAAAAAAACAACAAAAATTTTAAAATCGTTTCAATTTTATGCAATTGTTCTTGCTTGTCCCACTGGATGCAAATTTTTGGTTAAATTATTGCCGAGTCGGTACCTGAATCGGTACCGACAATTGTCACCTAAAATCGTCACCCGAATGCGACGATTCTCACCCACGGTGACTACGAGGATAGGGTAAGAACTCAAAAAGTTCATCCGAAGTGACGTTCCTCACCTAAACCGACTACTGGAATAGAGTGACTTGGGTGACTCGACTATCGTCACGTCATGCGCGGCGCAGAATAAGGGCCAATAACGCAACGTTAGATCTGAAGAGAGGAAGAGAAAAGGGAACTTGGGAGCTTAAAGCTCGAGAGGATTCAGTAGCATTTGTTTTATTGGATTTAATTTGCTTCCACGCAAGGAATATTTAAAGAAGGTAGTGCCAAGGCAGCCCTGCTCTAGTATTGGTTCAGGCTGAGACGTCACAATCACGAAAATCCTGTTAATTAACTAGAAAACTTTCCTTTTTCGATGAGAATTCGAAGAATCTCCTGGAAATTTTCCACTTTGAAAACGTGTTATTGTAGAAGGATTCTTACTCTTCAAGATGGGTGCAAAAAAAGTTGCATTTACGAATAATTTTTCTTTAAAAAAGACCATCGAAGTTCGAAAAAATTGTGGATTTTCACCACTGAAATTTGCAAAACTTTAAAATTAGTTCGAAGTCTTCCATGAAAATGTTCAAGTAAGTGCAGTTTGAGCTCCTCATTACAAAAAAATGAGCAAAACACAATTTTTGATACCAAACCACAAACTTTAATTGGCATTTTAGTTAACTGAGTTAACAATCATGAATTGATATTAATTGTTCTACATAAGAATTGTATATGTTACACCGGTTGGATTAAAATCATTACAATCAGTTGGACACGCAAGATCTACCAGCTAGACTTTTCGAAGCTGATATTTTCTTCATTTTTGCACGTTTTAGCTTCAAGGCGACATTGCATTCATTAATAAATTAAGAAAATAACATTATTCAATCTTCTAAGGACCAAAAAACTGCATAACATTATGAAATAGAGGCCTTACAACAAAATCAAAATGAAATTGGAATTCGATTTCGTTCTAAAACGTGTTTTTCTTTGAAATTCCTACCATTCTCACATAAATTTTCGATACAATCGTTTTTGTGACGTCACAAAAAAAATCCAATATGGCTCTCGACACTACCTTATTTAAATATTCCTTGGCTTCCACGGGCGAAATACTTTCCTGTCATTGATGCTTAAGAAAAAGCTTCGTAAGCACGAACGGCACGTGAGAAGATGAGAGGATGTGCATACATCGTCCGCGTACCCGTGTTGTTTTCCCCTTCTCAGAGCAATCTGTGCCTGAATATAATGTTGTGGAAGTCTCGAAGTCACTATCGCTTTCGTACCATGCAGTGTGGGCACCACGTAGTCATCAACGACTTCATTATTTTCGGGGTCGTACCCCTTGGTGAAAACCATTTTATGTATAATAATTCGAAGCTCCGGTTCCGAAATTTGTGAAATGGTTCGGTTTCAAACTTAACCATTAAAATGAAAAAATACAATCATTGGCCGGGAAAATTTGAACTGTCGTCTTCCTCCCACACGGTTTCTGTCACGATGACTTCAAACCTGAGTGGGAGTGAAGTCTGTCTGATCTCCCTTCCACACATCGACAGGTCCATACTTTTAGATAGCAAGCGCGTATCTATGACGTCACGTATAATTTGACGTCATAGATACGATAATCTAGATTTTAGTGATTGCTGGTTGTGGCTAGCAAGCCAAATTGACACGTTTTTTGGAGTGATGATTTGATGATAATTACTATGGAAATTTATTTTTTAAACTATTTTGTTTTTTTTCTTTCTTTTATAGGACAAAGAAGAAAAAAAAATCAAATTTTTTAAGCTAAAAATCATTTTTATTGTACTGCCCAGTTTCGCAAAAACGTGCAAAAAAAGTTTACAAAAAATCACACCAATACACACAAATACACAGACATCGTCTGAACTCGACGAGCTGATTCGATAGGTACCTATAAAGGTATATCTAAGACCCATAATTAATGATCTCCCAAATCGACCGATAACTATACCTTTCTGAAAGAAAGGCAAAAAAGGAAGTGAAGAAAAGCTTATAAGATTTCTGAAAATCTATTAATTTTACAGTGAAATTTGATGAAGAATTGTAATAATGTAATTTACAAATTCGAGAGTGAAAACTACAGGAATAACGAATCCAAAGAAAAAGGAATAAAAACACACTTGAGATTTTGGATATCGAAAACATATCGTCTATAGCACATTCATGCACAATTGCACATACAAAGTTCCATACATTTTTATGGCATTTCGAATAAAATTTTTGGGACACCAACATTTTGAAATAATTAGCATATTAAAAAAATTGTAAGTCAGACAAATAAATTAAAAATTTACACTAATTAAAACGGAAAAAGTGAACTTCGTTTAAGAAAACATATTTTTCTCAAAATTTCATAATCTGATTTCAGCTAAATGAAATATTTCAACATAAATCAGTACTTTAGAAAAAAAAAAACCAAAATTTCAATAGCTGGTTAAAAGATGCTTGTCAGATTTCCCAAAAAGCCCAGATTCGATTCATATTAATTCACGTTTTTTTACAAAATCAAACAAAAAACATCAATTATTTTATCCAAATAAACATTAAAATTTTATTTAGAAGTATAAAGTACTAGACATTAAAACATTCGTCTGCGTGACTCCGTACGGTACGGTTCTTTTTTCTCGCTTGTCCGGTTCTTTGTGGGAAATTTGCTTGGTTTGATGGAATAAGTGTGCTGTTTTTTCTGATATATTGTCCGAATAATGTTAACGCAATGAAGTGTCCTGTGGTTGATAAGAGATTTTTATCAAATGATCCGTGAAATTGCCTTACATGGAATGTGTGAAGAATGGCAAAAGTGATGAAAATAATGCCCGAAGAAAAATGGCTGCCCTGATTAGGCATTTCGGGAAGATTCTCCTCCTCGAACTACTTAGTATGGGTGCGAGTGAGAGAGGAAGGTTGAGTGTGATTTCAAACGTGAAAGAAATTCAAGAAGCACACGAAGGTTTTCCTTTGAAAATCATAGTGATGAGTTTAAGATATTCAATTATCTGATGCAACAAGAGGCACCCGGTTCAAGGACATCTTAATACAAGCTGAGCATGTGCTGTTGGCGAAACTAATTTGGTGAGATCTTTCTTATTTGAATGTACTTTAAATGTTTATATCTATCTCTCTCCTGCTCGTAAAACGACGCTTCTGCCTTTGATACAACGGTGGCGAGTAGAAAAAGCTCGGATAGTGTACTCTGGTGGTGAAACGACTGAAACAGTAATTATTTAATTCAGCGTTGCCACATTTACAGCTTTACCAAAATTATAACAAAATATGTTCCAATTTGCGCAGTTTAAATTATAAAAAAAATATTTTCATAACTGTTTACTAAGTTAGCTGAGAACAGAGAGTTTTTAATGGTCAACTTTAGTAATGCTTCTGTTGGTTTCTCACGCTTTTTGCAACTTTAATGTTTCACATTTTTACCAATAATAATGATTCATATTTAAGAGGTTCCATGTTTCGCTGTTGCATCCAAATTTTCAGAATTCATTAATCAGTAAAACATAAGTTGTTAAACATTATTTTTCTTTTTTAATATAATTTAACGACTGTTAACACATTATTTTTTTTTATAACCGATCCAGACTCACAGAAACCACATTCATCAACGTTGTGAAATGATATTTATATAAATGGTGTTAAACTGTAAATTTCTAAATTTTAATTTTTTATTCAGAAATTATTTGATAATATTTATCATTATTTGATATTTCTAAATATTTATTTTTAATATCATTATCACTCTTTGCAGTCATAAATTACTCAACGATCATGAAGATCGAAATCATCTTGGGTAAAATTGTTTCAACTTCCTATCGCGGTAAAAACTATTTTTTTTAAATATTCTGCCAAGTACATCTATGATTGCATTTACAGGTCAAATCCGAAATGATCTGATTATCACAGCCAACCTAATAATTGAATTTTTGGAAAAAATTTTTTTCATAATTTTAATTTATTTTCCCATTTTCATCATTAGTTTTTTGTTTTAGTTTTTTTTGCTTTTCACGTTCTCAAGTTATCATCATTCATAAGATGACTTTTTTTTCTCTAGAATGTTTTGTTGATTCAATTTACATCTAAATTCGTTATTTTTTATCAGAAACAAAAAAATATTAATTGGCTCTCTATTATTATTTTTTCAATACAAATAACTTATTTATGATTTTTCTTTTTTTTATCATTTTGTTATTATTATTGTTCACCAAAAGGTTTGTTTTTAAATTTAATTATATCTATATTAATTCTTTTATATTGATTTTCATTGCATTTTGACTATATTTTGTATTTATATTCATTGTATTTCATATATATTCTACTTTAATATTTACCAGAGGGAATGCATCTGGGGATAACCTGAAGAAACTATTGCAAGCGGAGTGGTAGCCAACCATTGCAGGTTTTTGAGGGTTGGATGCCTTCTTTCGACGAACCATCGGCCGTGGAAGCCTTCGGGCCAACCACACAGACATAGGCAGGACCTTGCTACCGATGGGGGACCCTTACATACATAAAGTACTAGACATTAAAAATCCAATGAAATGTTTCGATGAAAAAGACATTTGGTCTTTCTTCTTGGTTTTGGTTGTTGATTAAACTTGTCGGATACCGTCAAAGGGAGGGGGGGGGGGGGGGGGGGGAGGGTTGGTGACAAAAGAAGAAATTTATATTTGTTCCAGCCTTACTAAAATATAATGTCCCAATTATAAAACTATATCTGAATGCTCAACTTTCATGCTTAGATCGTATTTGTAATGTGAAAAGAGACAAATAAGATGATACGCAAAAATTGCAATAAAAACCAAATGAATTGTTTCCCAAAAGTAATTGAAATATTGAACTGTCTCTTCTTTGTTTTGAAATAGCAAAATTATTTTTATACACTTCACAGAGCATTCAAAAGAATTTCATTAAGGTATAAATTTTACTAACCGTATTAAATTTGCAGACGAGAGTACGAAAAAAATAAACGATCAATTAAATTCACATCAAATCATGAAGCGTATCAAACTAAGCAGCTGATCTTTTATAAAAAAAAACTCTGTTACTTCATCAATTTGCTATGAACAGTCTTTTTTTATTTCAACTTTTCTAGCGTTACATTTCATAAGGGCGAAACTAGCAGTTAGCTTGAAATGAAAAAAACGCTTTTGAAATTTCGGAACATCTTATCAAAGTCTTTTTTTAAAAATCCACTATTTTCTTCGAAAAAATCAAGAAATGTGCATTATATTCACTTGAACTTTTACATTTTTCAATAAATTTCAGATATTTTCGAGTTTCGCTCTTTTATATTTTCGATTCCGGTTACACCAGCAAGTTTCGCACAATTGATCAGCTGTTTATGTTTTGGATTTGAAGTTTCGCCCATTGGTCCTACACGAAAAACTAATTAGGCTGCTAGTTTTATTTTATGTGAATATGCCATTATGCCTAAGAATAAAAATTGGTTTAATAATTTTTCAACCTGAACAAAACATTTCCATTTATTTTAAAGGATTTTGTTTACCGAGATCCGTTTTTTTTAATGTCTTCTTCGCAAAAGATGAAAATAAAGTAACATTTTTTTTGGGGAAACAAACAGAAATGAAAAATTCCATCTAGAGTCTTTAATCATATAAATTGCCAAAAAATACACATTTTCCTAAAATTTTGAAAAAAGATTACCCCTTTAAATTTTAACTTTAAATATTCAGATGCCCCTTCAATTTTGTTTTCATGTCTTCAGCAAACTTTTATATCACAAGTGTTTTAAAAGTTATTGCACAAGCAAAGTCAAAAAAAGCTTTGCTTTTTGATTCAAACTTTCTTTGTCGATTTGTGTCCTCAGAGAAAATTTTTTCTTAAATATGTTTTGTCTATTTATATATTATTAAAATATTTTATTTTCTATAATTTCGCTGAAAAAATCAAAACAAAACTCTGAAAGGTTATACCGAAAGGTAGGAACCATGGAAAATTGCGCTATTTTCGAAAAATCAGTAAAAATATCCCCTTGAAAATTATTTAAATAATATTCATTTAAATAATGAAATCAAGCAACTGTATGATTTTTTTTTACAGTTTTTTTTATTTTTAAATTAAAATTATTACAAATGGAATAAAGCTTCGATGATATTTTAAATCACATTTAAAGTCTGTAGTTTATCATCAGAATGATAAAAAGTGCCTTAAAGTTTGATTAAAAAATTAACGGTAGTTTTCTTGAAATTCTGAAAAAAATATCAAGTATGAAATAAAGAACTTTGAGTTTTATTAAATGCTCTCAGCCATGCACTAGTTCACTCTAGAAACAGTTTTGATCTCGTTAGCCTATTGATTTAAAAAAAAATCTCACGTCCACATGTATGAAGGAAAAAATCTGTCATCCAGTAACTGCCGGAAAAACATTTCCAGCTCCCGAGTGTACAGGAGAAAAAATTAATTTCATTCCGCACAAAACGGGAAACACACCCGAGTCTGCGAGGAACGATATGAGGGAACGAACACTCAAGCTGTCATTCCCAGATGGGGCATTTTGGCGGAAGAGTTATGGGATTTTTTTTTTTGCGTTGCCTCCGTTCGCTCGTCCTGACTGTTTATGCTCATCCAATGCCAACAATCACTGATTTGAATCAAAACAAACTAATAAACTTGCTGCTCTCGGCCATTACCGAATGTGCCATCCACGACCACACCATATGGATTCCGGCCCAATGACGGTTTTTTTTTGTCGAACGGATTCAAACAAATAAAAAATGGCCCCCATCATCGTCATCATCATAGATAAGCCGTGGTTGGATCCTCGGGCCGGAGCTTTGTGATATTTGGACGTCCTGTGATGTCCTGTGCTGCACCGCTTCGATTTTGCATCTGGTGGCGATTGCCACGGATCGGTGAGTATCAATAACAAAGCTAGAACAACTGTCACTATTTGTCATGAAAGTCGGAATAATTAATTTCCGACTAAAAATGTATGGCTTCATACCGGAAAAAAATTGAAACATTCAGAGCAAAATATCAAAGGCATTCACGATTTGCTGAAGCAGTTCGAGGCACTAAAATTTCAATTTTGAGATAACGATAACACATTAGAAAAAATAGGTTTTTGAATAATCCAACTTATTTGTTTCCGTTTTTTCCCTTCCAGATACTGGGCCGTGACCAATATCGATTACATGCACTCCCGGACGAGCCGGCGGGTCTTCACGATGATCTTCCTGGTTTGGTTTGCCTCTGTCATCGTATCGCTGGCACCGCAATTCGGCTGGAAGGATCCCGATTATCTGGAAAGGATAGAACAGCAAAAGTGTATGGTTTCACAAGACATCGCCTATCAGGTGAGTGTAGCCGGAACTGAATTTTTGTTGGGATGAGAAGTCCAGGCTCAAAAACAGGCGGACCCAATTTCTGCCATTTGTTACTTCTTTGTTGCTCTCGAATTGCAAGATTCGGCACATTGAGCAATTCGAAGATAATCTAGCAAATGTGCACGAAACAAGCCGTGCGTTATTAGGTTGGTGAAGATAGCAGGGTTGTATGAACGTTGGTGAGATATTTAGTTTATTTTGAAAGATACATTTGGAATGTCTTGGTGGTCACGCGGTTAGCGTGGTAAGACGGTAATCGCTGGTCCACTGATGGAATGGGTTCGACTCTCATCTTGGTACTGGGTGTTACATGTTAATCTTAAGTTGTCCACGTTTATTCGCTCTGTAAAGCCTTAAACAGTGTGTGTCTTTTCCAAGATATTTAATGCGATGCTAATGGAATTCTTAACTGGAAAGATTTCTGGCTACAACTTTGCAAAAGATGGCAAGTTTGATGAGAATTTTTATCCTTGGTTTTACCGTTTTTGATAGATTTATGGGATAAGTGTTCGTAAATGCGCATGTTGGGTAATATGCGCATAAGACCGCTGCAAAAAATGAATTTTGGCTTCCATATGTTTTTTCGGTGCCTTTTTGGTCACCAAGCATCAGTGTAAAATTTGAGAATATTTGGTTGATTCCGCATCGCAGCGTGTTTCAATTTTGTATGAGAATTTGTATGGGTGAAGAAATTTTTGCACATTCAATCATCTAGAAAATCGAATATGTTTGAAATGAAGTTGATCCTTGATCTTAGTTTAACCTTTTCTTCAGCTTCATTTTTTCCAACAGGACAAACAGCTTAGTAATTCATAGGAAAAGAATCAAGAAATAGTTTTCACTCAATGTTATATTTTTTTATAACTTTCAGTGTTTCTCTGGCGATTTTTGTATGAAAAATTTTGATTTCCCATACAACTTTTCATAAAAAATTAAAACTGTTTGTGCTAATTCAGGACGAAATGGATGGAATTGAAAATTTCTATTGCTATTTCTGCTGCTATTTCTGGCAGTAAAAAACTATAAAAATGTATGGGAGGTTTGAAAATTTTAATTTTATTTACAAAGCCAGCAGCGGTCTAATGCGCCTACAGCTGATTGACGAAATAACTGATAGATCAACATATCTTAAAAGAGCAAATTAATGGCAATCCTCTTTTGACAAATGGCATGAATAAACTTTGTGTTTTGTAAATTCAAAAATATTTAAATATTCATACAAAATTTTCAACAGTTTTTTTTTAAATATATTGAACTTTAATACTCGTAAATCAACTGTAAACATTAATGTTAGAGTATGGTGGGAAAAAGGTACAATCTTAGTGTTACCCTATTTTAAAAAAGCATTTTTCACATTTCTGAATGAAGTCAAGAGGAAAATTATTTTATAACAATCTTTGCCTACAGCAGCAGCTTCTGTGTTTACTTTTGATACAAATCCTATACATAGGCGAACAACCTGCGCGAATTCAGAGTTTATAACAAATTATCCATATTCAACTGGTTTACGAAATCCAGTTCTCATCGTATTTGAGCAATTTTTCACACGAGCAGGTATTTGTAGAAACAAAATTATGCGCTGATGTTTCCAGTGCATTTTTAAAAAAAAGTTAACACTTTCCATTCAGATTTACTTCAGTGAACTCTGTATATCATTTTCTGTTCATACTTTTGCCCCTTCAAGGTTCCTTATGATTTACAGTTTATGGTGCAGAACATAGACATATTAATGAGAATCTTTTTTTTCGGCATTTGATAGTGGTTATTACAACTGAACAGACACATTAACAATTTCATTTAAATCCAGAATTTTGGTTGCTCTAACTATTTTTTTCCGTGATTTAAATATGAATTTAGAATTTCAGAAATCGGTTATTTGGACTACTTTTACTATAAAATAAATATCTCTAAAAATGGTAAGAGGTTTTAACAGGAAAATAGCTCTAACGTACATAAAAGATATGCTCATGTGCAGAAAGTTTTCAAATACTATATTTTGGAATATGAGAGAAAATTTATATTCTCCTTAGCATGCGCATTTAGCCCGCCTCTCCCCTACATGGATATGAATGATCAAAATTTCATACTTTGAATCCACTTTTTCTGTTACGGTGCTGGAGTACCCTTTAATGAACCAAGATCTAAAATGTCAAATTAAGGTAAATTTCTCAAAAAAAAAACTTAAAAACCTTTTATATATTTTGTTTTAAAAAATAACATGAACTTATATTACGGACTTTTAACGATTCAAATAAACACCTTAATTTCTGCTATGAATACCTAAAAAAAATCTTATCAACAATTTCTCTGCAAAATTATAGTTATAAGGTTTTTTTTTGTTTACTTGTAGTTTATTTCCCTAAAGCTAACAAAAAATACTTGGAAACGCTAAATATAAGTTCTTCATTATACCCTTATGAAAGGTTTGTGATAAAGCTCAGTTGGCAAGTCCGTTGTCTCATGAGCCAATGTCTGCGAGTTCGAGCCCAAGAGCAAAACTTCGAACACAGTTGTACCGGATAAGTTATTCAATAACGATCCGCCAACTGCAACATTGATAAAGTCGCGAATGCTATAAAAGATGGTAAAACGACTATAATCGAAACAAACAAAAAATGCCCTTATGAAAATTTGCCGCTTAATTGATTGATTAGCATTGAAAAATCTTATTATGTCATGTCTTAAAATGGGACATTATGGTCGAAAGGTTCCTATTTTTGGACTAATAAACTATTTTGCGGGTTTTCTAATGATTTTCTATTATTTTAGGAAAATAGGTAGAAGAATTTATATTCATCACATCAATGATATTGTCACTTTAAAAATGTTAAATGATGATTCATTCGTAATCTCTCGAATTGATCGGAATACTTCCTACAATTTAAGCTGTATGTTTAACCACTGAAGTGGAAGTACTTTTTTAAAAACGTTGAAATCTTTATTCAAATAACTTTTTTATGGAAAATAGTGGTAGGGGAGATGCATGTGTACAAAAACTGTATACACATGAGCAAGCATCTGTTTTCTATACATTGGAGTAATTTCTATGTTTAAATCTCCTTCAGTTTTCGAGAAAACGATTTTATTATAACTGTTATTTATCTAAAATGCCGAACCTCAAACTGTGTGGGTTAAATGCGCCTTTTTATGTTTTGGGCAAAATTGCTGTTTTTCTGGCAATATTGTCGTATAGTTTCATTGAAAATGCTAGAAAGTTTTCGTTACAAACGATAGTTTTCGTTACAAATAAACCAATGACGTTGGACATATACCAAAAAGAGTATCTCCATAAACGAATTTTTCCGTTCATTCGATTCCATGACCATCCCATAATGTTTTGATCACATTTTGCGAGCTGTCATTACAGCAAAGTCGTTCAAAAATGGAATGCAGAGAAAGGGGTCCAGTTTGTTCCGAAAAACGTTAACTAACCCAACTGATCCCAGTTCCACTCTATCGAAAAAAAAAACTCGGTAATCATGAAGAGAAGACTCAAAGCAAAGGGAAAGGTTGCCAAAGACATCAATCAAATGATGACCTGGTGGAAAAAGATAGCTAAAACGATGGAAGAAGAAGGCGCGCGCCACCTATTGAGGCATGTTACATGGAAATTTGAGAAATTCTACCTGAAGCAAGCTAAAAAATCCCTGTAACTTTGTTTACGTTCGCCAAATCACTTTAGAACGTTCGACAAAGTTATTATTCAACTTAAAACTTAGACTCACGGAATTTGTGTGATTTCACAGTGTTACCAGATTTAAAATCGATTTTTTTTTATTTTAACTGTTTTCACAATTCGTTTATTTGAAGCGGTATAGGCCGTTGGTTTTAAGAAGCTAAACAATTGTTTTTTGCATTAGGGTAATTCCATGTCAAGTGTTCATAGCGAAAAAAACATCTCATCCGAAATTCGCCAAACTTGGCCGATAAACTTGCTGAGGTCTGCAATATAAACCCTGCGTTTTTGAAAATGACCCGCCCATCCTTCGTTCCTTTTTTCACGATTTTAAAATTGTTATCATTTTCAAAATGCAATATCTCCGAACTTAAAAGTCGTAGAAAATTAACAGAATACTCGTTGTAAAGATCTTATTAAAATCTTTTGATGGATTTTTCTGATGTTCAGAAATAATGACGTTTAAAAAGTCAAATTGTTGATCTGAAATAAAAACGTTAGTTTTCTCAAGGAACGTATATTTATATTATCAAATTTAAGATTGAATCGTGTTTCTGAGACAATTGAACGCAAAAAAATACGTATTTTTTCAAAATAACCAGCATTTTGCATAGTTTGTGTAAGACAATACTGAATAACTCTAAAGCTCTTAGCATTACAGTTAAATTCTGATTCAGTTGAGCGTTCTTGGAGCATGTTCGAACAATGTATAAAGAACTAATGTTTAAGTTGCCTCCAAACAATTATAGATTACAGAATTGCAAAGATTCATTTTTACGCCGGATCCTTAATTAAATTGCCTTATATTGAACACCACGTTTTTCGACTCAATTGACCAAGGAATATGAAGATGGAAGTTTTCTTGAGGTTAAAATTTTAAACAAATTACCAAATAAACAAATTTTTATACAAATTACACGAAGTTTTTGTAAGCGGTTTAAAATTCGCCGTCTAATACTACAACTTGTAATACTTTCTTCCAAATAACATATTAATTCGCGAGAACCATAGAAAATAACGGTGCATATGGACAAAAACCGTGTAAAAATAAGTCATGTGAGAAAAACTTAGCAGAATCAATCCGCATTGAAAAAAAAATTGTCCTTTCTATGAACAATTTTGGCTGATGGTATACGTATAAGTTTGGCTATACAATTAAGTTTTTAAAGAGTTTTTTGAATGTCCCGCTTTTTTCGGCTGTGTCCCGCTTTTTTTTCGTGAAATGTCCCGCTTTTTTCCGAAAGTATCTGGTAAGCCTATATTGAAGATTAAATTTTTTTTTTCGAAGTTTTTTGTACATAGTACTAAGTGAGTCCTCTACTGTTCGTCAGATTGCCTGTGAAAAAATTCTAAGTACACCAGATTCAAAAACTAGGATTCTAAAATTTCTTGTTGACATGTCCACAAAACTCCTACCAATTTTGAACTCATTTGATCAACTTAGAGGGATGTCTTATCGAAGCTCAAATTCGTATGAAATTTTGAAACTTTTCATTTTAGAAAATCTCAACGAATCATCATTATGGTTCGTATCAATGTGTATAAACGTACACAAATATGATTGACTGAATATTTACGTGATTTTGAACAAGTCCGTTGAAAACCGTAACATGATTCGACATAAGATGAGAAATTTTTAAGCTAAGAAGGAAGGTATTTCCGGAGAAAATATAAGCTAAATTTATTGTCATTCCCAAGAAACACTGATAGTTTTATTGGACTCCTCAAGCCCTTATAAAACCAAAACTTTATCTAATCGCCTGCTATAAACTTTAAATGTTACTTGGGTTGGTTTCATAGAGAAATGCTCTAATTTGTTATGTCTCACGATCAATTTCAAAGGCAAAACATCAATGAATTTTCGTCAAAAAAAAAAAGCAAATCGATATTATTTAACAAAAACTGGAAAGAAATCGATAACCAGCATTTGCAATCCATATGAATGATGGTTTTAAAAGCAATTTCAAGTCAATATGGTTCTAAAATTTCATTAAATTTCTTACCACAACGAAAACAAATATAAAGTTCTTTTAATTTTTTAGCTAATCGTGAAAGAACAAACATGAGGGAATTTCAATATGAGACTAATAACAATAAATTTTGTTTATATTCTCTCCGGAAATACCTTCCTATCTAGCTTAATAACTTTCTCAGATCGAATCAACTGACGGTTTTCAACGGACTTGTTCATAATCACGTTGGGATTTAGTCAACCTTTTTTTTTTACGTATTCACCCACAAATGAGAATCATAAAGGGGATTTGTTGAGTTTCTCTAAAATAGATGGTGTCAAAATTTCAAACAAATTTGAGCTCTGGTAAGACATCCTTTTAACTGGGTCAAATAAGTTGAAAATTGGTAGGGTCTTCTAGACATGTCAACAAGCAATACTAGAATTTTTATAGCCACTCTGATGGACAGTAGAGGAATCGCTTAGTACTATGTACAAAAAAACAAGAAAAATATTCAATCTTATTATCTTGGAAACTAGAAATATTATATTGAGATTTTTAATGGTTCTTACGTGAAATTGTTTCAAAAACACGATGAATTCAAAAAAATTGTAAATAAAAACAAACTTTCCCCGAGAAAACTAACGTTTTAATTTTAGATCGATAATTTGACGTTTGAAATGTTTTCTTTTTCAAATATCTGTAAAATCAATTAATTGATTTCAATAAAATCTCTACAACGAGTATTTTGTCAATTTCTACGACTTTTAATTTCGGATCGTGAAATAGTGTGAAAATGAAGAGAGGGTTCAGGAACGAGGGGTGGGCGGATTTTTCTAAAAAAGGATTTATTTATAGACCTCAGCGATTCAACAGGCCAAGTTTGATTTATTTCGGATAATTTTTTTTTCGCTGTTCGCACTTGAAAAAGAATGACCCATTTACAATCTATATATATATATATATATATATATATATATATATATATATATATATATATATATATATATATATATATATATATATATATATATATATATATATATATATATATATATATATATATATATATATATATATATATATATATATATATATATATATATATATATATATATATATATATATATATATATATATATATATATATATATATATATATATATATATATATATATATATATATATATATATATATATATATATATATAAAACAGGGAGAGAGACAGACCATACAGAAATGTGCGAACACGCAAAACTCTTCACTGGATCATCCGATTTGCATGCGATTTTTTTTGTTGTGTTCGTCTTCACGCGAAGAATAACACAACGGAGAGATAATTTCGAAAATGTTTTTATGGAATTTGAAAACAAATTTTTAGTTTTTATTCGTATCAAATAAAAGTCATGGCACCCAATTTCCATTTTCTTTTCATTCGAATCACCCAGAGTAGGAAGGCGCCAAAAGCAATTAAGGCTTACTGATGTTCATCCATCTCTCTATAGGAAGTTTTGGCGCCCATTTTCGTTGCAAATGTACTTTTCACGTGGCACCAGTAAAATGGATACTTGGATGTAATTGTTCACCTTCCGTATGGGGTGAAAAAAAAGAACGCAAAAAGCCGGCATTGAGTATACCTATCTTCGAAAATTGTCATTTCTGCTTCAGCATCAAGGCAACTTCAACATTTTTTAAGCTAATTTACCCAAAGCTAGCCGGATTGCCCGGTTTTACCCGGACTTGACGGGTAATTGATTAAACAAAATTTAAAGTACCCGGTCAAGTCGTCCAGCCCGGTTGTCCAGATTTTGATAAAAAAAAACACGAATTTTCCGGATTTAGTCATTTTATTTTCCAAATAATAATAAATCTCTAAATAAGTTTTTTTTTTAATTTTGCGTACTAAAACGAAATTTTTTGAGCAATTTTTAACATAATAATCATGCACGGTTTATGGATGCATAAAATACGATTCAAAATTTCTGATGTCTTTCGAAGAATTTTTTTTTATTACAGTGCTTTCTGTTTTAATTTTTTTTTTTTGAGTAGTTACTAAATTTAGCCCAAATTTGCTTGGTATTGCCCGGATTTTGGATTGACAATTTTGAAATCAAATGCTCAAATATTGTTAGGTTTTTAGATAGAATAAATTTGCCTGACCAGGATACGCGCGGGAAAAATTCTGATCTTTTTTATTTACTTCGTTATTTTATTTTGTTTATTTTCCGGTTAAATGAAAGACTGTCATATTATTCAAGAAAAATAATATTCTACGTATGACTGTGGAAGTTTTCACATATCCAAAAAAAACTGAACAGATAACAATGAAATATTCCATTACAAAATCTTCTGTTCATATTTATGGTATAACACCAAGAGAACGTCTAATTTTTAATTAATAGAATAAGACGACCATAAATTGATTTACTTGGTTTTTGTAAACGTCAAGAATGTAATGAGTTAGTTCGAGAATAAACTTTGTAATTCTATGTGAATTTTATCAGAATACCAAGGAAATGGATACTATCCACTTCTTCCTTTCATACTAAGGTGCTAAAAAACTAAACAAAATTAAGGATATAAATAGGGTTGACTTTGTAAAAATAAAATTCATAATTTGATCCAACACTCAGTATCAGAAATCAAGAACAGATAATTGGTTCAATAACATCTTCAAATACAAAAAGCTTGGAAAATAAAAATTTTAGTCTCGACGAAAATATCATTCAAGATCCAAAACAGAGATAATGAAAACTCAATTAGATTTGCAAAGACTTTTTTGAGTTTCATTTCTGATTTTGAATTCAAAATCTCAAAGTAAAAAAAGATTTAATAATCGTTTGATTTGAAATTGTTGTGAATAAAAATTCCATGTGTACATACACATATATTGACTGTTCTAATTTTCTTTGTTCAGTGCTTAAGCATCCATTTCTCGATAAATATGATAAAGTTAAAGTCGATATAAAAAAGATGATTTTAAAAATTATGAGGAGATTATCTAATACAGAGAACATATCAAATGCATGATAGATAACGAAAAACAGAATGGTGTATGAAAATTTGTTGATATTTATATATTTGCAGCATAAAAAAAATTACGATTCCATACCATGAAAAGTGTTGTGCCATTTCTACAAATTTGGTACCTATACTATAAAGAAAATTTCAAACATGGTTTTGGCGAAAAAGGAAAGACAGTTGATCAAAACTGCTTAAAATGACGACACATTTCAACAAAACACTTTTTGGCACTTATCTTGGGGTTAATAGAAATTGAACATATCGATGTCAAGGATCCTCTGTAAATGAAAAAAAAATGTAAAACGGAAGAAAATAGATTTTTAACTTTATCCCAGAAGATATTCGCTTTCCAGATTTGTTGGAAGTCAATCTTCTCCGAAAATGTTTGCCCCGGGAGGTAGGCAATACCATAATATGACAGAAGTATTACGAAAATAGTAAAAAAACTGTGTCGATTCACTCCGTTTGAAGGTAACAATCCAGTTTCATGAGCGTAAATAATTATTAACATATTTTCTGCTTATTTACATGTTTCTTATTTTTGCAAAATTCAAAGGCTTAACGAAGTTTGCCGGGTCAGCTTGTTTATTAATAAACACTTATATAACTACACAGAAAAAAAATCTGAATCCTTAACAACACTGAAAATGAAAACCTTTATAATTACATGACGTGGAACGCGATTAATTAATGTAAATTTACAAAATAAAAAAAGTTGAATCCTTAACAGCACTGAATTCTAATGACAAAAATATTACTCGACACGGAACGCGATTATTAGATGTAATTTTACATCACTTATGATGTAAATAAAAAGAAGCATCACATATGACGGAACTTTCAGTGCGAGTTGAAGATTACACGTCTTAAATATTTTACATGTCAGTCGGAATTAACAGACGTGTAATATTCAACTCGCACTGAACATTCCATCATATGTGATGCTTTTTTTCTTTACATCATATATGATGTAATTTTCAAATTTTTTTCGTTCACACAAGATTCTCAACAACACTGAATTAGAAATTTCTTAAAATTACACGACACGGAATGTTATAAGGACATTGAATTTGAATTTAATTAATATTACGATACACTGAACTTGATAATATCATGTAAAATTATAAACTGCCAAGAACAGAACCAGACAAATGTAAACAAACTGTTAAGTGAATTGCTGCACCAAAGTATTTTGTATAAGCATTTTCCCCGCGCGCGAGTAAGTTTATCGGTTTAGATCAGGCATGTCAAACTGGGGGTTTACGGGCCGCATGCGGCCCGCGGTCTTGGTCAATGCGGCCCGCGTAGCCCCGTCTTAAATTGTCACAGAAAAAAAACACCACTGATTTTTATGTAAAATATTACTCCAAAAAACTAAAGTTGAATGTAAAGTTTTCAACTTGATGCAAATGTTTTTCGATGTTCATATTTCCTATCAGAAAAAACATGTGTAACATTGTTGCTCTGAACCTGATTGAGGTGAGATTCCGTTTCCGTGTAAGATTGTGCGTAAACATTCATAGCGTAAACAACATAAATATCTTCCAAGTATTTTGGTACTATTATTTGGGCTTCTCCGAAGGAACAACAGACATATTGTGATATTTTTTTAAAAAACATTATTCGTTGTAAAAAAGCACGTGCTAAATAATCAAAAATTTTCCATGATTAAATTTGTAGCTCTGAATAATTTTATTTCAGTGACCACTTTGTGGTATATGAGAGTTGTATGAATTGAATGAATAAATACATTAAAAAGAAAATCAATTTCAGGATATAAAATGCAGATTAGGAAATAAGTTAATTCAAGGTTGAGTGTAGTGTAATTTAAACACATCGTTTCAATCGTGTAACTGAACGAAATCGAGTAGATAGCATCGTTGATTCTCTTTGCGAATCTGTTTAGGTATTCTCTCTTCTGCAAAACGGTTTGACTTCGTGTTGAATAGCAGTGTGAAAGAGAAGCAAGATAAATCTCTTTCTCGCACTTGTTGAAAGATCTCGTCGCGCAGGCTAGCTCTTCGTCAGTTTGGTAAAGTATTTCTAGGCGAATGGATCTGTACCGTTCAGATTCTGCCCATTTTGCGTCGGACAGGTTGACGGAAAAATTGGGTTCCGCCACCGGTTACGACACACTTGTCTATCGTTTAGTTAATTTCGCGGTAAGTTTGTTGGTTGCACCGGAATTGAACAAAAACATATCCCACCGCCGCTGGAGTCTTCTTATTGTCTCAAACCTATCCGAATACGTGAGTATAAACAGCATACATTTTTAATAACACTAGTTAACAATATTTTTTATTCGTAAATTGAGAGTCATTTTTAATACCATACCGGTCACTGAAATGAAAAAAAATTCGAAAATTCTGATTATAGCAGTTTTTGAAATACTGTCAAATGAAAAAAAATAATTGTGTTTTTTTAAAAAATATCTTCAGCTACTGTTCATAAAATTATCGTTTTCTATAATTTGACCAATAAACTGCTCTTCGCAGATATTTTTTTTTACATCTTTCCGGGTTCAGAGATCGATTTTAAATTTGAAACTTGACGTCAATAAAGTTTAGTTTTTTGTAAACAATTGCTATCACATCATATGAGGTATAATTTTGGTCTATAATTTGACCAATAAACTGCTCTTCGCAGATATTTTTTTTTTACATCTTTCCGGGTTCAGAGATCGATTTTAAATTTGAAACTTGACGTCAATAAAGTTTAGTTTTTTGTAAACAATTGCTATCACATCATATGAGGGTCTCAAAGCCAAAGGGGTATTAGTGCACAAAAGCTACTTTCAAGATAGCACGCTTCAAAGTTTCTTTGATGTGCGATTTTCCATATACTTTTTGAGAAGTTGTAGTGTTTTTTCCGTTCAAAAAAGTATGAAGATAAAATTATAAAAATCTGAAATAAGCACTGAATAAAGATTTTAATATAACTAATTGTTTAGAGTGATTAGCTCAAAAATGATCATTTTTGCACTTACACCCCTTTGGCTCCAAGAGCCTCATATATAAGCCAATATGTCAGAGCTTTTTTTTTAATTTCTCAGAAAAAAATGGAAATTAATACAGATAAAGAATTAGTTACTACAGCACCATCTACTAGCAGGAGAAAAAATCAGGACGAAAAAAGAATATTTCAGGCAAAATGGAAGTTGAGTTATTTTTGCCCATCGATATTAAACAAAATAATCTGCTTGATGTCATTTCTGCATAAATGTGCCAAAAGAGTACAATGTCAAAGGACACTACTCTAGCGACAAAAAAACTTATGATGCTTACACCGGAAATTTGTTGCCGGAATTCTTGCTATGTTTGCAAGTACCTATCTATGTGAGCAGTTTTTTCCATAATGAAAGCTACAAAAACTCCTCATTATTCGAAATTATCTGATACAAATTTATCATCAAATCATCAATAATAAAAGTGTCAGTGACAAATAAACTTCAACTTGATATTAATGAACTAGTATCTCAGAAAAGATCTCAAGCATCAGTACAATAGATATAATGCATTATAATATAAGAATGTTAAACATTAAAAGCTTTAATAAAAAATTAACGCAAAATTTCATTCCCAGTTTACTTTTAACTATATTCCATTGTATTGTATATAATCTTCGCGAAACTAATATGTTATGTTTTCTAGCTGATTTTGGCTGCGGCCCTCTACACCGTAGAAAATTTTTAATGCGGCCCACACACCTTAACGAGTTTGACATGCCTGGTTTAGATGGTGTCCGGAGATCTTCGAGAAACAGGGATGCGGTTCTGGAAGCGGTTCCCCGTAATTAAACTTTGGATCCGGTACTTCGGGGAAGAAAATAAAAGTTTTAAAAAATATTTGTAATATAAAAAATTTTGGCACCTAATAAAATGAATGATATAAATTATGGAAGCATTTTATTTTTTAAATGAGAAAATTCCATTATTGAATCATACTATCCATAAATAAAACAAAACAAATTCTAATCAGAAAGTTTTTCTTTCAATATTCAGTGATTTTATAATTACATCTTTTTTATTTTACACGATGCAATATTTTACATCATTTTTAATTTTACACGTTGCAAAATTTTACTGGCGTGCAATTTCCAATTAGCACTGAAAATTCCGTCATATATGATGCTTCTTTTTATTTACATCACATGTTATGTGATTTTACAGATTTTTTTCGTAGTGTGTACTGAAAAAACGGAACAGAAAATTGGAAGAAAAATCGCATATACGAGGATCTATAGATTTGAGGTAAAGGTAGGCTTGCCAGATGGTTTTCAAAAAAAATACGGGAAATTTTGAGAAAAAAAAACGAGACACAGCAGAAAACAGCGGGACATTTTGAAACATATTCAGGAAAAGTTTATATGAATGTTTGTACGGTTTTGGTAGATACTTTGGGTATAAAAGTGTGCTTTTTTATGCTTGTGTACAAAACTTCCAAAAATCGGCAACTGAGGCATAGCTCCGTTGCAAGAACACCTGTTTTTAGATTCAACATCTATGATTTTAAACCTAGGATTAAAGATTGATGAAAGTTTAAGATTTTCAATGCATTTTCACCATCTGCATCGTTAAATCAAAATAATGCGAATAACTCAAAGTTGTTATATCAATTTAAATTGAAACAAACATTGATGGAAATAATTCGTATTACAAGTGATTTTTTATCCTAATTCTCTTGATTTTCACGATACTTGTTCTTGAATGTCAATAAAAATAAACAAACGCATTAATTTGTCTGTGCATGCATTAAGCTCTCATTCTCATTCTCATTAGATTTGTAAGTTTGAATAGAAAAAATTATACTGTAAAAGTAAGCTTCGTGTAAAAATTGAAAACGTTTCATTAGGATATATTGACAGTGCTTTACGAACACTATCTTACCGAATGGCCTCAGCCCTAACCTCTAAACAAGAATAAAAAGATTAATTATATCAAAAGGATGTACCCAAAACGCAAGTTTCCTGCCGTTTTCGCTCCTTCGAGAAACTGGCTGAGTTGTCAATGTTTTGATTTCGAATGCTAAACAGTGGAGCCTAGTCAATTTTTTTTCAATATTCGCACTGATTTTTCTAAATCTCATCTGAAAATCATAAGTAAAAGCAAATTGTTGGAAAGTCGGGTGAGACGGACACTGCGGGTAGAACGGACACTTTCAGTATTTCGGAAATTACAATGTTTGGAAAAAATCTAATGATGGGAATATGTTTTCCTAGGTGTATCAACACTTTCGAGACCTTTTGTTGATTTGTAGCAAGCAAGGTCTCATAATAGTAAACAAAACAAACAAAAATTTTCATGCTGCACCATTCGATGTAATTTTTTGTACTCAGAAAATAGTCCATAACTCGCATCATTTTTGGAAATTTCAAGCGTTTCCAACGATGGAATCTTTATTAGGCTTCTCATTGGCCATCTGGAGGAAAACCATCGAATTTTGGTTGACGAGCTTGAACAAAAAACATCTTGCAAAAAAAGTTGCTAGGTCGGATAAGACGGACACTTCAAGGTCGGGTAAAACGGACACATAAGTTTCATATTTCAATTTTTTGTCAGTTTGATCTTCCATATGCTTTCAGAAAACCTTTGACAAGTGAAATTGTCTGTTAAAAAGTACTCAGTATCTCAAATAGGCCATAAAAACTGCTTAAAGTTGATCCCTGGTGAAAACAGCACTGTTAATAACGGAATTACGAAAACCACACCGTTCCGCTACCGGACTCGAACCAGTTGGCTTCATTTTAGTTTAAAAACATTCTCAAATGCTTATTTCTCAGAAAATGTACTAGTAGGTACAGCATTTTTTCCGGCAATATCTACCTTTTCTACGCAGTGTCCGTTTAACCCGACCATTTTGAAAAACTGAAATTTGCAAGCATGTTTTAGAGTGCTATAAAAACAGTCTTGATGAGGGAAATTTACTAATACTAATGGTTAATGTGATAGCAAACAACCTTAACTACCTATCTGACCAAAGACTGCGATGAAAAAGCCAATAACTGATTTTCTATTGCGATTCTACCTTAGGGTGTACGTTTTACCCGACTTTCCTCTATGTTTTGAGAAATCCTCTTCATATCTCAGTTCAAGTTATAAATTTATCGTGAAATGTATACATTTTCAGAAGTGACTTCATTCCTCTAGTACGTATTAAATTTGTTTAGGTTTGTAATTGTTATTTGTTTGAAAACAGCCTGTATCAATTAATTTTAATATGAGGAATTTTCAGCTTCTTCATCACTCATTACTGCCTAAATACCCAAAATTTCCAACGATACCATGCTTAGAAATTTTACAATTGTTTAATGTACTGAAATGAAGTTTTTGCATACGCAAGGCGCGTATATGACTCTCAAAAATCTGCAAAGTTGCGATCAAAATGTGTAGAAAATGTTGATAGTTTAAAATTGAGTTAAAATATTCGAGAAATAAAAAGCGAGCAAATATTCATTTTTGTCATAACAACCTGGCAACTCTGATGGGCCCAAATAAAAATCAACTTTCGGGGTTAAGGTTGAGGCCAACCAGCCATCAATACCATCGACCATATATACCCTTAGAGCAAATTCACTGGTGTTGGGAAAAAGTGGTAGAAATTTTGTCACTCTAAGCACATTTTGAAAATTTTGCCATGCAAAAACATTTTCAAGTTCTGTGGCCTTCAAGTTTTTTAACAACAAACGGCTGAAATAGAAACAGGGCTGTAAAAAAATACAACGCCCAAAGATCTTGAATACATTTTTGCATGGTAAAATTTTCATAATGTCAAATTTTCTACCACTTTTTCCCAACACCAGTGAACTTGCTCTTGATGAAATCATAGAAATTTATATATCAATGAAATGAATTTCTTTAAGTGCAAAATTGCGACAGTGGGTCATTATTTTAGCCAAATAATTTTAGCAACATTCCAAATTCAATCTGGTAGAATCTGATATGTGTAGATGAGATGAGGTTTTCATGATATGTGAAGCCGAAACATATTCTAAGCACTCCAAAGAAATGTTGAAATGCTTAGATTAAGGTTACCAGAATGTTTTCAGCACGTATCCGGGCCAGACAAATTCGGACTATTTTATCTAAAAAATCCGGGCATATGATTTTAAAATTGTCGACCAAAATCCGGGATATATCCGGGCAAATTTGGTCAAACCCTTGGAATTACTCATCAAGAATCAAGAAAAAAAACTTTTTTTTATCAAATTTTATCAGCAAATTTTATATCGTATTTTATGCTTTTAAAAAACCTTTCTTGATTTCACAACACATGATTTTATAACTCAGCTAAAAATGTAAAAAAAATGCGAGCGTTCTTTTTGTGAGTTCAAAAGTTTAATTCAGCATCTAAATCAAATAAAATCAAGAAAACTTTTTATTTGAAAACTTTGTTGAAAAAATGCGGTACATTTGGAGTAAAAAGTGGGATGGCTGGACATTATAAAAAAGTGTGACATGACCCGCTTTTGTGAGACAGATAGCAATCCTAGATAAAGGTATAATATGAACTTACACTCTAGGGCTACTTCAGCCAACACATCCTTCAATGGAACGTTAGGTAGTTTACCTCGGATCCTTAGGGAGTATCTCAAATTCACCCTGGTGATAAGGCGGTCCTCACAAGACCAAACGAGATGCTTTCGTTCCATTTGCACTGCCAGTTGACGAGTGCTTTTCTACGGACCAAATAGTAAAATTCGCTAAAGACGAATTTCGCACTTTGTTCTTATAGAAATTTTCGCCTTAGATTTTTCCGAATGAGCTAAAACTTAGCCGGTATTGCTTTATCATTGATTAAATTTAGATTGCGGGGTGGAAGCAAGGTTTCAACGACGTTGGGAAATAAGGTACAACATTGTCAATTTATCAACCTAAAGGGTACTTGCAATTTTTTTATAACAGAAACAGAAACATCGATAGGTGTCATTAAACAAATTATACAATTTACCGAAAAAAAAATTCAAACTCCAGTTAGCCTGACTCATCGTTAAACGACAGGGGGAGGATACACTTTATAAACACAAGACAAAGCTTTTACGATGAGAGGCAATCTGCCATAGTTAAACTCGTTTCGTGCGCTAGAATGGAACTAAGCTTACTCCATAGTCCAAGCAGAGAAACACAAAATTTACTACTTACAAACACACTATAGTAGGACTAGCTAGCCCTAGCTCCTGGTTAGTTGGTCCCCTGAGCCTGATTGGACACGCTGTCAACCATGTGGCACCAGTAATTATCTGAACTGTCACTGTCACACACACTGTATGTGTGTCTGTGTGTATGTGTGCCTGAATGCCTCAACTAATATTTTGATTTCCTTGCTTCTTCCTCTTTCTCGTTCGTGGTTGTTGCCGTCGTCGTCGTCATCGTCATCGTCGTCCATTTTCGGGGTGTGTCCGGCAGATTTTCGCCACGTGCTGTACCTTCTACGTGCCCTTGCTGGTGATTCTGGTGCTCTACTGGAAGATCTACCAAACCGCCCGCCGGAGGATACACCGAAGGAGACCGAAGCTGCCAGCCACGGCCAACAATAATCAGGTGAGTGAATGAGAGGGTGGCGCGGGTGGAGGAACAAAGGAGGACTTTTCGGGTCACCGATTACACAATTTAACCCTTCCCTTATGTGACATCCTCTTGCTGTTGGAAAACGACTGAAAGAGAGCTACCTAGTGTCGAAAGCAAGTGTTTCCGGTACCCCAGCCAGAAGCCAGAAGCCAGAAGCCACTTCAAATGATGGAGCGAGTTCTCTGCTCTGTGGATGGGTTCTGAACTTATTGCTTCTGGGTACTACGTTTAATTAGGAGAAATTTCACGCTTACACTTCAAAGTTGATGCCAACGCGCCGTAAAAAAATACATACAAACGAAGCGTACCCCCAGTTAAATTGAGCTAATCCTTTCTCGTACCTTTATGTTATTGCTACAGGGAAACTATGCAAAAAAGTGAATTCACTTTTGTCAAAGCTCTTCTGGGTTGTTTGAAAAACAAACTCATTAGCATATTTTTTCTGTATTATTTTTAGCTCAGACCTCATACTTTATAATCATCTCTTGATTTCCATGCTCGAGTTGACTGAGGAAATGTCTCTATGACCATGGCCGTAGGAACGGTAAGAAGGTTTAGGAGTTAACGCCTCCCCCTCCCCTTGGAGGGTCAAGAAAAAGTAAACGAAGTATTCTAATCTATACTCAAAGTTTTAAATTCCTAATCAAATTCGAATGATTGAGTAAAGTTATTCAATCATAATAATCTTTAATCAGACCTGATGCCAAAACCACCTCGAAAACTATTCCCAGGTTAATAGTCTCACTACAGTTTCAAAAATAAAATTACTAGTTTATAGAAATTGTGTTCAGAATTAAAAATTTCAAATGAGGAATTGTTTTGATTCTAGAGGTTTTGGTTTCACATTTTCATAATTCAATATTGCATTTTTGATAGCATTTTTCGGATTCCACATCCAGTTTGGGATTCCTGGTATTAAGTTTTATTCATTATTAGAAATAATAAACTAAATACTGTTCAGCAATCCTGGTCCAAATTTGATTTTCCAATTTTTTTAAAAAATTTATTAAAATTTCTGAAACTCAAATTCGTTTTTAATATTAAAAGAATAGTTTTCTTTTTTCAGATAAGTTAACCACCGTTTAATTATTTTTAATGATGTTTGTAAATTTATTTTCGGCATATCGGTAAAATATATACTCTTGAAGAAAGAATATCAGATTTCAAAATTTATAAAGGTGGATAGAAAAGCTAGGAGAAAACTCACAGATATTGATGAAAATGATTGAAGAAGTTTGTTTTTACAATTCATCAGAAAATCACAAACATATATGTGTTTATTTACTTGTTTTGTTTAATGAAAAAAACTTATTTTTATTTTTCCAAAATTATCCATGAAATTTTATTTATAAAATCTTATTTAGAATAAAAGTATTCGCTGATTAGAGAAAAAAATCACATGAGAAAATCTGCAGTGAATGCCCTATTTTCTTAGTAAGTTTTAAAAATTGCTATTTTTCCAAGAGCCAAATTTTTAACTAAAATCATATATTTGTATCGAATTTGCAAGAATCCAATTTGAACTGTATAATTTTAATCTCTTTTACTTTCGAAAATTTGATTTAAATTTTTTATGAATGAATAATATCATTCAATTTGCCCAAGAGTTTTGTAGATTTATCTCACTTGATATAAGCCTAGAAACCGTTTTTTCCAAAAAAACATTAAGGTTTTCTAAAAAAAAACTGCAGCCACCCTTCCCCCACCTCCCATGAAGCGGTTCTTCCTACGCCCCTGTCTATGAAATAAGCTGCTTCCGATCTGTTCCGTTTATAGAAAGTATCAATTAGTTATGGGGTGTTAGATCCTAAAAGTATAGAGATAGAACGTTGACTTTTAATTTAATTTATCAAAAGTACGATTATATCATCTTGATCGATGCTGTACTTGGAATTTCATGGTCCAGGAATAATATTTCACAGGGTCAGGGTCGTCATTGAGTTTCCAATTTCAAATTCATGGGTTTTTCCCGGTTCTACTGAATTAGATTTTATGAATTTCCGGTTTTCAAATTCACTTATGAATATGTTTATCACATTTTTAACCAACAATTAAACATTCTTACAAAAGATGAACGTAAAAGTGTGGTTGGTCTTAGAATTTAAGAATTTGAATCTTGATATTCAGATTATGGTGATATTGGTTGGAATTTCTACAGAAAGTTTAGTTGGTCCATTTGTTCTCAGTATTTAACCTTCATTATTAAACATTTCCAATTCTATTATTTGGATTTTATAAATTTTGGATTTGCCATAATTTATTGAAATACATTTGAAATATAACTTCCAATAAAAAAAATTGTCAATTATTCTGCTCCTACGATTTTACTATTGAGATCTGGTTTTGAATTGTGAAATTTGAAACGAATTTATAAATTGAAAATATATAAAATTTGGATTCAAAATAAAAATTTTTAACATAATTTTTTATGCTTTTCCCAAATTTGATGTAATTTGTACTGATTGGTATTCTGGTTTAATTTTGCATGCCATTATGAGAACAGATTCCTCTTAAACTTTTTCCTTTAAAGCATTATAAAATTTGACTCTGATTATCGACTTTAATAGTGAGTCAGTTAATTCGTTGGACAATTGACTGAGTCGATTATGTGTCATTTTTGAATTTATCAAATCCTTGAGACTAAAATGCATCGTTTTGGTTCAAAACTCATCCATGATTTTTTGAGGAATTTTCAAGTAACGTTTTCATGAGTAAATTTAACAATTAGATTTGTATGGGAAAATTAAATATTTTGTACTGGAAAATCAACTTTTTTTTTGTTTCTTCTGTAGAACCGAGCCTGCTAATGGGTTTTTGCCAATTTATAAATTTTCGTAAGGAAATCTTCCACTAAACGACCTTGTCGAAGGCCGTAACTTCGTATCTTGTTAGGCAAAAAAGTAATTAACTGTGTCTTTTAGTCCGAAATATTCTATTTTCTCAAACGAACCTCAAAGTTGAAATTCATTCAAAAAATCTGCAAAATATCATGGATGAGTTTTGAGCTAAAACGAAGCTTTTTAAACTCCAGGGTTTTAGAAATCCAAAAAAGACCCAAAATAGACTCAGTCTATTGACAGTTTGGTTTTTTTAATGCGTTGTTAGAGCCTGATTTCTGAATGCTGGATTCTGGGTTTGGCAAAATTTCAGCTCAATCCGACTTGATTTAGCAGCGCCTCAAAGCTTTCATAGTTCTGATTTTTCCCCTAAAAATAACCAAAGTAGAGATCAAAGGAAATCTGAAAAATCAAAATTTTAATGTTGATGCCAAATGAGACAATCTCTTAAACCGAAATTTCAATTGTTATGCCAAATAACTAAGAAATAGTCTCAGAAAGCCGATTTTCCCACAATTTTTTTTTCGAGTCAACATAAGATCTCCAAATTTTATTTATTTTTTTTTTCGATTATAGTCGTTTTACCATCTTTGTGGCATTCGCGACTTTATCAACGATGCAGTTGGCGGACAGTTATTGAAAAACTTATCCGTACCAACTGTGTTCGATGTTTACTCTTGGGCTCGAACTCACAGACATCGGCTCAGGAAGCAACTGATTTGCCAACTGAGCTATATCACAAGCCCCATACTCCAAATTTTATGCATTTTAAGTCATTTGGCAACAATATTCAAGATTGCAGCTTTAAAATTTTTCTATTTTTTTGCATCGTGAAACAATAAATTCAACTGGCATCACTGTTTCGACTTAGCAAAGTATTGATTGAAAAGTAGTTATGCAGTAACTCGCTAGGATCCAGAAGTGATGTCAGTTGAATTGTTTGTTTTTCGTTGTTAAAAGACATACCTTATTAAACAGCCAATAGCTTTCTTGCCTAATAAGATACGAATCTGCGCTTTCGACTGAACTGTAAGGCTGCAAATTTTTATTTTGATGCAAAATGACTTTAACTTGCATGATTCACAATGCTTTTAATGTAAATATGTCAATGCTTTCTCTTACAAACAAAACAAAAAACAGTCAAGTCTCCCAAAACCCAAATCAAATGCTATACGAATAAAGAAGGTAGTAAGAAGAAACAAATCATTTTAAGCTTAATTGTTTAGAAATTTTGCATTGAAATTAAAAGTAACTAAAATCTGTTTTTAGGATCAATAGAAAATTTATGAGTTAAATAATTATAAAAAATTCATGAGAAAACATCCTTAGAATTTTTCTTATGCTTCTAATGCTTTTGTTTATTGATTTTTGTTTTTCGTGCGTATTCTCCATCAAATAGCAAGAAATTAATTTTAAGCAATTATTCTTATATTATAAATTCTGTCCGTACTTCATTTTTGCATATAATCAAGAGTATTGTTGATATTGGTGTCTTTATGATAGAAAAATTGTTCAAAACGCATGTTTTTAGAGCAAATTTCGTTTCAGCGAAAGCTTTACACTAGATGGTTACATTTAGAAAATCTGAATTGCTCTTGACCTTAAATATCAATCCAGAACAAAGATTTCAAGATGTTATTTTCCGAAGTCGGTTGAAACTGAAGAAGTTATGGTTACTTTACCATAACAGCAATTTTTGCATTTGTTTAATAATTTATCGAACTGTTCTTAGTATAGTAAAGGAAAAATTATACATGGTAAATCTCATTCGCTTTAAGTCAAATTAATTATTAGCATACCCGAAGGCAAGCCCGTGCGAAGGGCCCGTTCATGGGGGGGGGGGGGGGTTTCGAAATTCAAATTTAGCTAATAATAATAACAATATCAAAAATAAACAATAAAAAAGAAAAGGAATTTCTAACACCATTTCGCACTCATGATTATTACACAAACTAAAAAAAAGTACTGGTAAAAAAACAAAATTTTTAAATCATATCATAATGAAAGTTTAAAATTTTTGGTAAGTCATGGATAATTTATTTCAAAACGATGTACTTCATTCCGAACTAGAAATTTGTTTCAAAAGAATTTCTAGGCAAATTTAAAACAGTCTTTTCCAAAACACAGAGTTTTTGACAAAAAGATAAAAAATAACTAAGCGAGGAAGAATGACCTAAATGGGTTTAATTCCTATAAAAAAGGGAAAAAAATTAAAAACTAACCATGATTAGTTATAATTTTCAACTGAAGGGTTGATAGAAAATTCCGCTGTAGTATTTTAAATTTGAACAAAAAAATATTTAATAACGTTTAAAATGTGAAATTTTGATAACTGAAAAAATCAATTTTGAATTTTGGAGAATTTATTCAATGATTGATGGATTCATTTAATTTGATAGAAGAAAGAATATATTTATTATTATTTGAAAAGTGCCAGTGAAAAAAGTCAGAGAAAATTTCTCCAGTTATTAAAATCAACGCCTTAAAAAGTTCACTTTTGAAGTTCGAGATTATAACTACATGTTCAATTATACTGGCAAGGAAATGTTTTCAATCATTTTTCAAACTTTTTGAGATTAATTTAAAATTCATAATCGATTCATAAAACACAAAAATAAATTTGTTAAAATTATTTCTTAAATTTAATAAGATTGACTACAAAATTCGGCAAGTTAATTAAAACATGCAAAAATAACTGTACTTTAAAACTCGGTAAATTTATTTGAAAATCTAAACAAAATATGAAAATGAAAAAATAAGTGTTTTTAAATTTTTAAGAAGATTTTTTTTAACCAACACGTTTCACCATAATCTTTTACATAATTTAGTTGATGACTCAAGACAACAGTATTTTGGTGTTTTTTAATGACTGATTTGGTAGATTTTAGCGTTCTGATTTCAAATTTTTTATCAAATTTGGTCGAACACTTTTAGTTTTGGTGATAAGGAGATTTAAAATGTATCAGTTTTAAGTAAAATAAAACATTGATAACTGTTTAGCCAACAAACTTACATATATGAAAAGATCTGATTCTGATTCTGTTTATCTTACTTCATCCAATTAAGGAATAAGATTATGATGAAAATCTTAAAAAGTAGAATTCAACAATTTAAGAAAAATTGAAAAATATCATTACAAGTATTTTTGACATAACTGAAGAAAGTGTAAAAAAAGCTTGATTTCATTTATCATATTTGTTGAAAACTGCAAAAATATTACACGGAAGCCTAAAAATATCCAAAATTCAGTTTGGTTGAAATCTTATTTAAAATTAGAAAAATAAGAAAAGGTAAAAAAAAACATTAAACTTCCATAACTTTTTTCTCTATACTCAAAATTACTTGAGGTCTTGAGGATAGTTGATAATACATTTTAAACTTTTATTTTCGAATGATATGTTTTTAATTAAAGTTTTTGTAAAAAATGTGCAGAAATTTCTCAAATACTTTTTGCTTACTCTTAAAAGACATTTCAAGAACAAAAGCTTATAGAAATATTGCATATTCAGATTCAGGGTCCCAAATAAGTCAAAATTACCTTTAGAATTCATTGCACCTCAGAAAAAAGTAAATTTTGTGGCCTTGTGTAAATCATGTGTTGTGTTGAGCATTTAGAGGAACAAAAACACGAAATGAAATTTAGTCTGAATTTTTTTTTGAAGAATATTTCATATCAGCATTACACTTGTAATGAAACCAACCATTTTTTCAAATGAAAATAATGGTTCGTCTCAAACTCGATTCTTATTTAGTTACACTACTTAATAAAAACCCATTCTGAAGAGGTAGGGTTTATGTCAAGTTTTGAGTTCCTAAGAAAAAGATTAATTGTTAATAAGAATCAAAGTTAGTTTCAATTCGTAAACATCAAATATTAATTTACGGCCGACATCGGGAATAGTGTCGTTGATCGAAATGTTCCAAGCCATGGGTGATTGAACTCAATTCCGCCGGAGGCAAGAAAAATTTCTGACCTGCCTGTTAATACTTATTTTCAAATACATTTGAGATCAAGTAATTTTCCTTTACTACGGTGAAAATTTTCCTTGGAAAAAATTTTCATGGGAGGGGGGGGGGGTTAAACCCTAAACCCCCCCCCCCCCCTCCCCCCTTCGCACGGCCTTGCCCGAAGGTCACTTTTCAAATTTCCGAAATATCTGACTATGGGGAGGGGTGTCAGGAATCTTAAACAAAAAAAAAGGATTTTAAGGTATTTTGCTTGCTGGAACAATAAATACTGGATTTTCATAAAAAAAAACTTTTTCTACACTGGACGATTACTTTTTATGAATGATTTTCGAAAAGCCTTAATTTAGGCACATATTTCACAAATTCACTAATCAGATTTTTAAAATGTTCCCATCTAGTGGAAAACTTTCGCTGAAACAAAATTGCTTAACTGAAACAGAAATGCAAATGAAATTTTTAATTTTTTTTTTACATAAAGTCACTAATATCATCAATAATATTGAACATATGCATAAATTAAAAACGGATGGTCTATGGAAAATTTGAAGATCTTCAATATGCAAAAAAGAGATTTCAAGTTAATGCTACGCAGCCCGAGATATTTTAGTTTAAGTTCAAAAATTTTTTTTTATTTTTCTAAAATTTCATATTTGAAGCATAACTCCGAAACTGTTCTGTTGAGATTTTTTGGAATTTCATTTTCGGATTCAGCGCCCGTTTTCACATTAAAATTGATCTTCAGTTTACTAAATACAAAAATGCTGTAATTTATCGTTAACTCATTTGATTACTTGATCAAAAAGGGAAAACCATTTTCTGAAAATACAGTTCAATTGACAATGTGTAACACAGAGTGGTTTAAAACCACAGAACCTCTTGATCTTAGATTTTTTTTAATATTTGTGTTTGAAAATATTGTAAAGAAAGTAGATTGGGTCGACAAAAAATCCTTGAACGTTGGCTGAATTTTGTGATTAATGCAATAATGGCCTGTCAGAAAAAAATTTATGCAAGATATTCAAGTTTGTCAATCATTCAGAAATTTTTTTACAAGAAACTGAAGAAAACTTTAATACATGCTCAAAGCAAGATACACGAATGAAAGAACTTTTGCTTTATTATGTCAACACTTAACTTGCCAAATTGCCTGGTTTTATCCGGGTTTGGTCGGATAATTAATACCAAATTTGGTAAAACACTTTATTTTTCAAATCAAACAAAACAAACAAATTTTGTTTTGATTTTTTTATGTATGCGTTCAACACGAAATTATTCGAGCAAGTTTTATAAAAAAAAATCATGAGAGGTTTTTGGAAGCCTAAAATACGGATAAAATCTGCAGATATGTTTTGACAAAAAAAATTCCAAGTTTTTTGTTGAGTATATCCTGGGTTTTTGAAATATTTGCCCGGATATTGCCCGGGTTTTGGTCGACAATTTTGAAATCAAATGCCTAGATTTTGCCAATTTTTAGATAAAATTGCACGGATTTGTCCAGCCCAGATACGTGTTGAAAGAATTCTTGCAACATAATTACACATTATAGTCAAAGCACATTATAGTTTGCTGTAATCAATATCTTAATTTTTTTTCTTTAATTTTACTACTGTCTAATTCCAATCGACTGTTTTAAAAACGTGCTCAAAGCTGCGACTTAACTCTTAACTATAATAAACGATTTATTTCATTCTAACCATCTGAAGATAATATTAATTACTGAAATAACTTTGAAAAATAATATATTGAATTATTCACAATGATTTACTTGAAAAAAAAAAAACAAAAATAACAGATTTTTCTTGAAAGTAAACAAAAGAAAATTAAATGTCTGGAATGTATGGAAATACAATACACCCTTGCTTTTATCAGTGTAAATTTAAAGGGTTGCCTAAAATTAAATATTAAATGCAAGTGGCTTTCCACTATAGCATAGTGGAAAGAACTCAATAATTTTTTAAATTGTACCTTTTATTTAAGTTCATGTTGTGATGAAAATCTTTGCTGAAGAAACCGTTTGCCTAAATCTTAGTTTCTTTGTAATTGGTTATGTCTCGCTGATTTCTCGTTCTGGACCAATCATTCAGGTGAAACTTCAGTTGCATAATTCACGTGGACGCAGAAGGGGATAACAAAAATTCGTTTTCCCCGATTAGGTCACGTCCTGCTCATTATTACGCGCCATAAAGCACGATTGAGCAAATTGCCTAAATTTGTCAGAAAGTAATCAAAACGAGATTATATCTGGACTTAATTGCTCTTCATACACTCGTAAAAAGCTCCAATCAATGGGCTATCTTTTTCGACATCGAAACCCCACAATTTGGGGATGTTGTTTTTTTTTGTTTATGTTGGTCTTCTGCCTAGCAGTGGCAAGTGGGGTGCCTTGGGCTGGGTCCTAGGTCCAAGGATGCGTACGCGCGTGGGTGGCCAGGCCAATCCATCCGGAAGCTCCTTCTTCCGGTTTGCTTTTCCGGGCTCCGACTCACGAAACGCGCAACCAAAACAAACTGAACAAACAAGATTTCCAAACCATTCCGTCACGCAATCCGTGTTCAAGGTGAGGTCTAATTAAGAAGGATTTTGATAGGCCAACCAACCTGACGTTCAGTTTTATCGAATCGACCACCATTAGTTTAGGTTTTGGTTGGTTTCAGTTGCAATTTTGGTTGACTTTGAACGGAAACACTTGAAGGCATGTAACAGAAATGCCAGATGAAAAGGAATGTTTTTTGCATTCGGAAATATATTTTCTGGCATATCACTTTTATAGATGACAGACAACTGCATATAATTAACATATTATTTTGTCCTTTTTTCTTAGTTCAGATATCTGGTTCAAAACTCTTCAACAGATCATCTCTAGATCATCTCTATAGAAAAAAAAATCCTCAAATTTTCAAAGCTTTTTTTTTCAACTGGCAGCACTGTTTTCGGATGCAATAAAAGTGGCGCGAAACTTTTACCACCGCCGCAGCAGCCGGTTGTCATCGACTTCAGTTTGCAGCATACCATTTTTTTTGCGTGCTCCCAACCAAGTTTTGGCAACAAGAAGCATAATTAACGAAACCGAGGCTGCTGGTTAAACTTGATCGTCGGTGTTGCGCCTTCGATTTCGGGCGAAAAACGCCGTACATACGGCATCTGGTGGCACGTGGTTCAAGTTTCCCGAGCCGATGCCATTCGATAGCACACGTGTCGGTATACGAACATTTCGGGAAATCGGCGAAGAAGCCCCAAAGAAAAACTAATCAAATTAATTTAATCCCTATTCCGGTCGCAGTGGTTGCTTTTGATTAACTTCAATTATGGTTTCTGGTGTGGTAGCTTTCATTTCATGATCGAAATTCCTTACTGGTTCGGGCGATCCGATGCTTCTGCCGATGAGGATAAATTTTGGGGTTTTGCTTTAAACAGAGTTTGTGTTTCAATGGAGATTCGCTTTCAGTTATGTTTAAAGAATTTATTTGAACAGCATTTTTTTCGAGATTTTAATCAATTGTTTTTTAAATTTCTCAATTCACAGGAAGAAACTCCTAGCAAACAGCCCAAATCGAAAATTCGATTCCGGCTGAAGAACCGGTTTTCCAATACCGGTAAATCGGCGGCCTCTTCGTTGGGGCTAGTCGAGGGTAACTCTACTAATACCGTTAATACAGTGGAAGACACCGAAGGAAGTTCCACCGGGCAACATCCGGGCACAGGGCCACACCTAGTGGTAGCCGGCTCGAAGGACAACGCAAAAACCACCGAAAATGGCTGTGAAACAGCCTTCCGAGGCGAAGAGGTAAGAAATAATTTATCGAATACAATTAAACTGACAATTTACATCACACTCTCTACTCAAAAAACCTATCGAAGCCTTCTAGCAAAGTAAATTGTCAATATTAGCGGGCAATATTTTAAAAATAAAGATCAACAATTTTATCAATATTCCATAACGTTATTTGGAAAATTGGCCATTATAATAAACACAGTTACCAACTACCGTCCATGTGTATACCCAAAAACCCACAGAGATAACTCAACAGAAAAATACCAAAGGACTACGCGTAAAATGATGTCCCTATTCGTTCGATATCAGCTAGATGGCATTCTGTAAGCAATTTTAATTACGTAACAAAAATTGAAAAAAAAATCTAAGGCCTGCATAATTCATTGTAGAAACCCACGATTAGCAATTCGCAAATTAACAATCACTGGTGAACTAGCAAACGCTAGTGTAGAACGCTGCTATGTAAGGACCAACAAGTTATGTGGCTGTGTGGGCTATATGAATAAATAATACAATCTATTCCACCACTGAAAGCTGCTTTGTACAGGGTCCAGCAATTTAAGTGCTTCATTGGAACTAACAAATAATTTGATCAAAACAAAAACTTTTTCTTCCAAATTTAATAGGATTTACATCAAAACAGATCATATTTTCAAAATCGATTGGCGCCTTTCAATATTTAGTTCTTGAGCTTCACCACTCGCTGCAGAAGCTCAAGGCACATATTCTAAAAAGACCGCAGGTGGTTTTTGTGGTATTTTATCCCAGGATTAAACTAGATGGCGCTTCAGAACTTCCAACCCGTCATGTTTTGTGGAGTAGACTTCAGGCTTCTGTATACGCTAGACAGCCAAGTCCATAGGGTTCAGGTCCGGCGAACTCCCCGACCACTCCATACTCGCAATGAACCCTCGAAAAAAAATTTCGCACACAAAAATTGGGACCTCTTTCCATGGTAAGCCAATGCATTGGCACAATGGAGAAAAAAGTGTACAAACCGCGAAGAAATTCAATATTTTTCGTCCTACACGACCCAAATCTATGAAAGTATACTTTCCTTTTGTGAAAATTTCCGGAAAATCGATTGCACATAGTTTCAAATGCCGCACATGCTTGCGAACGGAGATATAGTGCCTTTTTAACCCCTAATTCCCCTATATTTTATAAACATGCCAGAAAAACACTGTTTCGAGCCAGAGAATTTTAAACGAAAATAGACCTATCGTGAAAATTTTTTTCTGAGAAATTGAATGAAGGCTGTTTTGGCCACCGCACGCTTCACAAAATGGAGTTATGGCTGTTTTTACCCTCAACTTCCCTACATTTTTCAATTATTTCTGAAAAAAGCTTGTTCAGACTTGAAAATTTTGAACCAATTGGGTTGTATCTTGTGTGGTTTTTTCCAAGCAATCGAATGAAGGCTATTTGAGCTCCTGCACACTTCGAAAAATGAAGTTATGGCTGTTTTACCTTCAATTCCCCTCAATTTTTTAAATTGTTAAGAAAATGCATGTTCAGACTTGAAAATTTTGAACCTTTTGGAACGTATCTTGTGTGATTTTCCCCAAGGAATCCAATGAAGACTGTTTGAGCCACCGCACGCTTTGTAAAATGGAGTTATGGTTGTTTTACCCTCAATTCCCCTACATTTATCAATAATTTCAGAAAAAAGCATGTTCGGACTTGAAAATTTTGAACCAAATGGGTTGTACCCTATGTGATTTTTTCCAAGGAATCCAACGAAGCCTATTTGAGCCACCGCACAAATTGCAAACAGAAGTTATGGCTGTTTTACCCTCAATTTCTTACATTTTTCAAATTGTTAAGAAAAAGCGTGTTCGGACTTGAAAATTTTCAACCAAATGAAACGTATCATGTGTGATTTTTTTCGAGGAATGTAACGAAGTCTTATTGACACACCGCAAGCATCGGAAACAAGAGTTATGGCTGTTTTACCCTCAATTCCCTATCATTTTCTAATAATTTCAGAAAAACCATGATCGGACTTGAAAATTTTGAACCAAAAGAGACTTATCTTATGCATTTTTTTCCGAGGAATCCAATGAAGGCTGTTTGAACTACCACACGCTTTGAAATATGGAGTTATGGCTGTTTTTACCCTCAATTTCCCTAATTTTTTTCTGAAATCATTGAAGAATGTAGGGGAATTGAGGGTAAAAACAGCCATAACTCCATATTTCAAAGCGTGTGGTGGTTCAAACAGCTTTCATTGGATTCCTCGGAAAAAAATTTGCTAAAGATAAGTCTCGTTTGGTTCAAAATTTTCAAGTCCAATCACGGTTTTTCTGAACTTTTTTAAAAATGAAAGGGAATTGAGGGTAAAATAGTCATAACTCTTGTTTCCGATGCTTGCGGTGTGTCAAATAGGCTTCGTTGCATTCCTTGAAAAAAATAATACATGATACGTTCCATGTGGTTCAAAATTTTCAAGTCCGAACATGCATTTTCTTAACAATTTGAAAAATGTAGGGAAATTGAGGGTAAAACAGCCATAACTTCTGTTTGCAATCCGTGCGGTGGCTCAAATAGGCTTCGTTGGATTCCTTGGGGTACAACCCATTTGGTTCAAAATGTTCAAGTCCGAACATGCTTTTTTCTGAAATTATTGATAAATGTAGGGGAATTGAGGGTAAAACAACCATAACTCCATTTTCCAAAGCGTGCAGTGGCTCAAATAGCCTTCATTGGATTCCTCGGAAAAAATCACACAAGATGCGTTCCAAAAGGTTCAAAATTTTCAAGTCTGAACATGCATTTTCTTAACCATTTAAAAAATTGAGGAGAATTGAAGGTAAAACAGCCGTTTCTTCATTTTTCGAAGTGTGCGGTGGCTCAAACAGCCTTCATTCGATTGCTCGGAAAAACCACACAAGATACAACCCATTTGGTTCAAAATTTTCAAGTCCGAACAAGCTTTTTTCAGAAATAATTGAAAAATATAGGGGAATTGAGGGTAAAAATAGCCATAACTCCATTTTGTGTAGCATGCGGTGGCCAAAACAGCCTTCATTCGATTTCTCAGAAAAAATAACACACGATAGGTCTATTTTCGTTCAAAATTCTCTGGTTCAAAACAGTGTTTTTCTGGAATGTTTACAAAATATAGGGGAATTAAGGGTTAAAAAGGCACTATATCTCCGTTTGCAAGCTTGTGCGGCGTTTGAAACTATGTGCAATAGATTTTCCTGTAATTTTCACAAAAGGAAAGTATAATTTCATAGATTTGGGTCATGTAGGACGAAAGATATTAAATTTTTTCGCGATTTGTACACTTTTTCCCCATTGTGCAATGTGAAGTTCTGCTGAAAAACCACCAACCAAAACCAAAATTGTGACGTGTCCACAGTTCGATGACATGCCGTAGAACTATTTTCGATACGTTAGTTGACAGATCTACACCTTTTCAAGGTGTTCGGTTGATCTTCACCAGGAAAGTACGGGCGATTCCGACCCAGACCTTTAATAAGACAGATTTCTGTCGTCTTGTGGCCTTTAATTCGTTTTCATAGGTTCGTGATCTTTCTGGCAACCAAAATCTGTAGTTCTGTTTTTTCACGATATTCTCCAAACCGCGTAAGCTGCGCCTTCGCCCTTTCTACCCGCTCTTGCTTCTGTTCTATTGAGAGGCCTTGAAATCTTAGGATCTTGTAAGGCTGGGCCTAAAGATCATCTTCCAAGATCCGTCGGCGATTTTGATCCGGTTTATTAAAATCTATCGCCAATTTAGTGTTACTACGCCAATAAATTCTCCCAGGGTGCATCTTTATGATATTCACCATGGTAGGTGTCGCCACTGTAGCTTGACGATTCCCACCATACTATACATGGGTACTTTGGGTAACCTGCCTGTCTCCACGTTACAAATGACCGAGTAACCTTAACTACTCAAACCCCTGTTGTGTACAAGTTCTATCTTTACCAGCAAACACAGACTTCTAAAATACAAAAAATACATACACCCATTGGACAACTCACGAAATATGTCTTTCTACCGTTTCACAGCCTGGAACTATGCAATCAAAGCACTACGTTAAGGTTCGAGGACTACTTTAAAAAAAAAAACTTGATTACAAAATTAACAAAAATATCCTTTGACATATTAGACATAATGTTAACAAGGTGACAAGGTGTCATCTTACTCGGTTTTGTATACTTCGTAATAACCACTCCTAAAGTTTTGTAGCAGTTCAATTGTCAGACCCTGTAACTTACTTTTCAATAGGTTTTAGGCCCAGATTCATCTGGATTGGAAAAAATAGTAAGTTTAAGAGAGGTACTCTCAATATTTACTTGCGGTTAGCAGTCCATCAGTTAGAGGAGCCAACCTGCGCAAAGAAGGGACTACCAGATGCTTCAGCTCAGTCAAAAGATGTCGCTGGAGTTTGAGGTTGAGAAGGCAGGGTCCAGAAAGTTTCTGTTTCGAGAAAAACGCGTTCAAAGTTTGACAGCTCCCAGCGCCCAGCAAGAATTTTATATTGGTCCCTTCATTTCTCCAAAACTCCTCAGTTAACTTTGCGCCATATTGTTAGTCTTCGGGGGTTACATTTGGGTGGTTCAAAACAGAGGTATGTTCCGGAATCAAAAACCCCTGGGACCGAAATCATTCTTAGGCCTGTCTGAAAGTACCACACCAAATTTAAGCTTATTTGTTTAAATCTATGGGTCACTCAACGACCCTCAAGTTTGGATGGAAATAAGCCTCTATTTGTTCTAGCGAAACGGAAAAATCCGCTATTTTGGCTCTACTTTTATGCACATGAACCAATTGCTCTACAGATAAGGGTTCCTAACAAGACCTAATCAACCTGTACGCTGCATGAAGTAAAGTGACCTTTGCGCAAAGCCTTTAAAAAGTTTTGCGTGTAGGTATTATTTTTTGTTTTTAGTATTTTTTTTTTAGTAGAAACAAGTCAAGCTGTATCTCTATTATTCAGTTGATTTCATCGAGTTGAATTCGCTGCTAGATTATACGGCAGAAAACGCTCATCTTGCCCAGATTAATAGTGCTCTGTTCGCCCGTCCCCTCGAACAGGAATCGAACTCAAGTCTACTTATTGCCTCTCCGACACCTTACCAATTGGCCAAATCTTCAGATGAAACAAGTCAAGCTGTAATTCTATGATTCAGTTGACTTCATCGATTCAAATTCGCTGCTAGATTCCCCGGCAGAACACGCTCATCGTGCCCCGATTAATGGTGCTTATACTGCGCCAGGGGGGTTCTCTTTATGCCCCCACAGTGACTGGTATTCAGCTTTTGGAAAAAAAATTTAAAATGCATTTTTAAATGTTTTTATCTACTTTTTCAAGTTATATCCAATTGGGCAATAGACTATTTGAGTGTCTGAACACGAAACAATGATGTAATTTACATGTTATAGCCCTTATCACCCCTACTTAGATTTTTGTTGATTTTCCCGAATAATACCTGGTTTAAAGTATAAAATTTGAAAATCTAATGACTGGAAAAAATATCAGGAAAGCTAGCTCAATAAATAACGGGTCAAAAAGTTAATAGATACATCAAATTCAATTACAAAAATCCAAAACTAAGAATTTTGAAAAACAAATTCAAGTTTTAGAGCTTTTCAAACACGAATCAGCATTGACAGCACAAATTATGAACGAAGTTCTAGAAACCGACACATTCTTTTAAATTTTTTTTATTAAGAGTTGATCACCGTTGATTTATTTTTATTAATTTTTGTATTGAAACTTAAAAAGTTATTTTGAACTGGTGTTGCCTGATAAAATGTTTTGTTTATTTATCATTTGTCACGAATATTTAATGAAGGCTACAAAATCAGATGATTACAGATTTATACTAGTCAAACCACAGATTTTTTTTTCCAGTAATCTAAGCTTAATCGAGCATTGATCTACAGTGTAATCAATTTTATTCTTCATTCAATTGGATGCACAATTCTGAAGAATGCCATGTGACATTAAATAAGATTTCTGAATATATTCATAAATTTCAAAAAATTATTATTTTCCAGTTGTCATGAAAATAGTTTTTGAAGATTAGGATTTTCGGGTACATTAATTTAAGTTTAATTTTGGATTTTAGAAAGGAATATGTAAATCTGGGGAAAAGGCATAAAAAAAGCTTGATGATTAAAAAAAATAGTTCCCTTAACTTTACTATTTTAAAGCTTTTCTTTGCGAAGGAACTTTAAATATTCTGCTTATGTTAAAATGTTCGAATGTTTAAATTATTTTCGTTAAACATATATTCATTGATCATTCATTTATCTGTATTGTTAATTTTTTTTAAATAATACAAAAACAGTTATTCTTTAGTGTAGCTCATTCAATCTTTGATATGTTGAAAATTTAAAGTCTATGGCTTTTCTGACTCAAAAGGTTGCCGACCACTGGACTGAGCTAGAGCTAGGCCTAAAATTATTCATTGTTTTGTATAAAAAACGTTCTTTCTCAAAAGGTCTCTGCTTGACTGTACTTATGAAAAAGCTAAATATTTTTGTTCATCTAATGATTTCGAGTTTTGTAAGACCAACCCAACACCCATTCAAGTTAATAAGCTGATTTGATATCATGTTTCATTGTATTTTCTACATATTTCAAAACAAACTGAAATTTTTTTCTACAACTCTGTATAAATTCTAGAAAAACTTAAATTTTCATCATGGGTCAAATAAACACTTGAATTTAGAAATTTAAACTTCGAAACATCTACATTCGATTTTTTTTTTCTCAGAAACTATATAAAAAAGTTCCAAAAATTTAGTATCTTTGATAAACTGAAAGTTTTGTGTTGAATATTGTCGAATATAGTTTTGTTTCATTATCAAATTTCACACTCGTTGTAAGTGAAAACACGAGATATCTCGTATTTGTGTTAACCAGACATTTATTTCAAAATTGTTGAAATTATCAAGCAAACCAATGAATAGATGCCAATTTTGTTGGATTCGTCCCAAAAATTTTTGAAAGCCTGTCAATTTGATGCAAAAAGGCTACGTGTTTAAAGCCGCTGAAGTATTTGCCATGATTTTATACCTGTATATAAGATTTGAGAAACGCTTGATATACATTTTGGGGCTTTAACCAATCATTTTCAACCTAGAAAAAACCGTTGAAAAACCGAGAAAAACTTATACATTTAAAAAAAAACATCAAATAAATTATCAACAAGCCAGAAAATTTCGAAAAACTATTCCAGAATTCTGAACCTGAGATTAGTTCACGTTCATCGCCATGCTCATTTTGGTAGTTTTATTAGCCTGGCCCAAAAAAAATTCTCAGAGCGAAAATGTTAGGAGAAACAACTTCAAGATTTGCAACATGTCGCTAAACTGAGCGGTTTACTTGAGTAAGAGAGCGTCACAAGTTTTAAATGTGACGTATGGGCAGAAATGCCAATGTGCCTGATTTTTCAGGCATTGCCTGATTTTTCGAGGCTCTGCCTGACAACCTGAAAAGCTATTGATTTTCCCTGACTTTTGAAAACATGCCTGATTTTGCCTGATTTTTTTCGAATGTCATGAAAATGGGCAGTAAGGAACTGGAGTTGGCACCAAAGCTTAAGTGAAAAAAATAAAATGTGGCTGAATCAAAGCAATCGAAAGATTCCCGTTAATTGATTTTTGAAAAAGGGAATTAAAAGGGAATCTTTCGATTGCTTTGATGCAGTAGAATAATTCAACCAAGTAGGCTCACAGCACATATAAGAGTGAAAATGTGGAGCAATGACCAAAAAAAGGTCATCACTTTGAGCGAAATTTCCGTTACCTAAATGAAGTCTGATTTTGCCTGATTTTTTTTCACCAGTTCCCTCATTTTTGAAAAAAAAAAAAATGTTGGCAACCCTGCGTATGGGGCTTCCCAGGAAATACACCCGTAACCCGAATATGGGTCGCATGGCATGGAACGTGTTAAGATTGTTACTCTTGAATAACCTTGGACAACGATCAGAATTTCATAAAGATTTTAAAATTTTGAGTGCAGAGTTGAATACCTGGCTAGCTATTCTGGACCTTCATGGGAGGGAAGTTATTTAATTTCTCCATATCCTTCATCTCATCCCTAGTGAACCTGCATATGAGAGAAGCGACTCCCTTTTAAATTAAAATATCTGGCCACAACGCCGAAAGCTTGGACATTAAAATCCTCAGCACTGTTTTGTGGCTCAATGTTCAAGCTCTAAAGTGAACGCTCAATAAATTCAACAAAACAATATTGAGTTTGATGCCCGGTGGATCACAATAAACTGTGAATGGCTTGAATTTTGTTAACAGACACATAGTTTTCTAATAACGAACATGAACCATCAGAGCAGTGAGAAAAATTGCTCCTTGTCATAAATTCATATAACGAGCTACAGTTGCGTTCAAAAAAGAATGAAATCGCGTGAAGCTGCGCACCCACTTCCAACTTTGACAAGCAGTCATTTTTCTCTCGGTTTATATTTTGTCATGAAAATTTCACTCAATCTATTTCAACTATCCAACTAACACTCTACAAATTTGAAGCCTTTATAATGACTGGAAACAAAGATACAGCTATTCCCGTAGAAAAGGGAAATTTGGAATTGTTTCACTAAATTTGCTGTATCTTTGACAATTTGCATTGAAAAATCTTGAAATTTGGTCCAAAGATGTAAAAATGTTTGATCTTAAATCAGGCCAAGTTTCGTCAAAATCGATGAACGTGATCAAAAAATGGTGCCGGATAGAAAATGGGGATCATTATCGCCCAGCAGACGATTTCATTCTTTTTTGGACGGATGTTTGTATGGAAAACATCGTAATCCATGTTTTCTTGGTTTTTTCTTTCACAAAATCAAAATTTATCACAAATAAAATTGTAAATTGATAGGAACTTAATTCCTGCTTTGTTTAAAAATAAAAATTGTTCCAACAGAGCTGGTATTGAAACACAAGAACGAATAGAATACTCGATTTAATTGTGTATCAAATTTGTTTATCGGTATAATTAGCAGGTCATTTCTGAAACTCTGTTCTTCTTAGTTTGAACTCTGTTGAAACATTTTCCCTTCCGAAACAAAGCACGAATGAAGTTTTTATCAATTTACAACAATCATTGTGATAAATTTTGATTTTGTAAAAGAAAAAACCAAGAAAACATGGATTACGATGTTTTCCATACAAACATCCGTCCAGAAAAGAATGAAATCGTCTGCTGGGCGATAATGATCCCCATTTTCTATCCGGCACCATTTTTGATCACGTTCATCGATTTTGACGAAACTTGGCCTGGTTTAAGATCAAACATTTTTACATCTTTGGACCAAATTTCAAGATTTTTCAATGAAAATTGTCAAAGATACAGCAAATTTAGTGAAACAATTCCAAATTTCCCTTTTTTACGGGAATAGCTGTATCTTTGTTTCCAGTCATTGTAAAGACTTCAAATTTTGTAGAGTGTTAGTTGGATAGTTGAAATAGATTGAGTAAAATTTTCATGAAAAAATATCAACCGAGAGAGAAATGACTGCTTGTCAAAGCTGGAAGTGGGTGCGCAGCTTCACGCGATTTCATTCTTTTTTGAACGCAACTGTATAAAATAATTAACTTAAACTACAGCAGCATTAAAAATACTCTCCTTTGTTGAGTTTCCAATTAGAAAGCTAAAAGGTGCTAAAAGCTCTACGACAAAAGCTCGGATCGATTGGAATCGAATTTGACAATTCTTTTGTATCGATTGGAATTTTCTGTTTCAGACGTAACTTCTATTACATAGAGGTTCTCTACATTCCTTCTCAACTCTATTCTCAAAATTACAAAATTTTATGATACAATCATCCCTCATCTCAATTCTATATTCCATTCATCGTAAAAGCCTCTCTAATCTTAAAATTTTATTTATTTTCTGCATATTCTTCATCCTATCCAAAAATATTCCTCACAAAAGCCTTTTCAATCTGTGCTTTTTTGACGCTCTGTTTTTGTTTACCAGAGCTGGAAAAAATCCGAAAACATTCTTGGCAACAGCTTTCTCAAACTGTGCTTTACTTGTCACTCTGTTTCTGTATACGAGAGTTGGACAAATTCGATAGAATTCTTATAAACAGTTCCTAACCACAAGGCCAATTTAAAACAGTCAGCAGCGCAGCAAAAGCCTTCAAAATCCAAATCAAAATAAAAAAAAATCCAAAGCAGCAGCCTTTAAAATCTGCGTTTCCTAAGCCAATTCTATCTGATTCTACCAGAAAACCAATTCAAAGCAAACCATCAGCAACAGCAACTTTAAAAATCTATACTTCTCAAGCCAGTTCCATCTTGTTCCACCGGAAAGCTAAATCATAACAAACAATCTGCAGAAGCAGCCTCAAAAATCTGCGGTTCCTAAGCTAATTCCGTATTTTTCCACCGGAAGGTTAAACCAAAACATACCATCAGCAGCATCCTTAAAAATCTGCGCTTCCAAAGCCATTCCGTCTTTTTCCAGTGGCCAAATCAGAAACAATTTTGTTCGTAGTAGCAGCCTTTAAAATCTGTGCTCCCTATGCCAATCCGTCTTTCTACCGGAGGCCCAATCAAAACAATTTTGTTCGTAGCAACAGCTTTGACAACCTGCGCGTTCAGTCCTTATTTAACCAACCACGCCATTATCGTGATTTTACGATTCTTATGAATTTCAATTCAAAGATTCACTATGGCACGTCTGTCACTCACAAGAATGGATCAATGAATGACTTTGTTTTATTTTTTTTGCCTAGTGTTGCCAAAATAACAAAAGTACAAACGTTGCCATAGACATGTTTTTTTTTATCTTCAATGTTGTCTAATACAACTATTACTTCTTTTTTATTTTAAATTCAATTTGATTAGTATTGTGCATCTCTTTTTGGACATTTGATTTCCAAATCGACAACCAAAAATAAAAAATAAAAAACAATACAATTTGTTTTTTTTTCTATTGCTAAATAAAGTGAATAAATCCGGGCATTTTTCAATGGAATCCGGGCAACCGGAAGGGGTCAGATATTTCCAAATTTTGTATTAAATATCCGAGTAAACCCGGATAAATCCGGGTAATCTGGAAACCTTAAGTTATCTAACATACAACAGCCGCAAAGCAACACGACTTTCTACAAACGTTTACATTCAATTCAATTTGATTTTGACACAAAAAATCCTCTCCGATTTGTTCAAACAACATAAACGTTTGGCCTCATTCCTCAATTTAGGTCACTGTCATCCTCTTACAGCAGCTTTCTCGCACAATAAAGCTACAGGAAAATTCACTCCAAAAACTTAATCACGGTTGAATAGATATATCTTCCTTGAATCTATTAGTTCTGGCCCATTAAAGGACACACACAAAACTGCGACAGTTGGCATTTGATAATCTTCTAACAAGATTCTCCCGTTCTCGTTCTGCTTTTTTGTTTATTTTACCTCGTTCGGCAAATCGTCGTTTGAAATTTAGGTCCCATCGGTAGCTCAAATGACGAGGCCAACGACGGCGATGACGACGTCGATGGCAAACAGCAGTCAGCAAATACCGACAGTTTCCCACGAGGTTGCCCACCGGCAAATGTCGGAACCGTGCAGCATCAACAACAACAACAACAATAACAATCACAACAACAACAGCAGCAGCAACTCGGCTTCTGGGAGCAATAGCAATATTCATCCCCATCACCACCCAGACGGTCTAGCGTCCTCATCGACGTCGGCAATTGCGAACCCCAGTAATCCCCAACGACAACAACAAAATCAACTGCGACCCACCAGCACCAACACAGGCAACAGCATCCCGACGGTGAATTCGCCATCCACGACGCTGCTCGGCACCACCGGAACGGGAAGTGGGACGACGATGGCCCTGGGAGCGCAGCACGGCGGATCCACCCTCAACATTTCGAGCACCCCTAATCCGCACGCTCAGGTAAGCAAAGGCCCCATCGCAATTTCGTTCAATATGCTGGAGTACTGGCTTGCTGTGCAATCACAGGACGGCGGCTGGAGTGTAATTTTTTATGGAAAATTTCAAATTGAATTTTGAAATCTCGAAAGTGTTTCATATGATTTTAGGGACCCTCCAAATTCAAAATCCAGATTTATTATTGTATTAAGATGTGCTTGGCATTAAAAAAACTGAACAGTTCAAATATTTTTTTATTTTTCGTCTACAAACTCGTATAAAAAGACACCGTCTAAAGACAATCTGTACAGGTTCATTTGCACCTGAAATTTTCGAGGTGAGGAAGGACATCAAGTCAGCTTATTCTTGGTGGATGGTGGAAGAAAGCCATTGTTTTGCTTCAGTGGTTGTTATTTATTCAACGCTATCAATGTTTGGAAAATTTGGCCCCCAGGAATAACACATTCAAAATCAATTCTGGGCAACAATCTGTTGCGCTCAAGTTGGCGGAACAGCTTCACTGGTCAACAACCACTCTGCCGGTGTGCTGATTTAGAATAACAACGGGAAGTTCAAAACAATCCCTCGTCGGGGGCTTAGTGACCGTAAAATTGAGAGTCCCTCAATCGACATATTTTTGCATACACGGGTTTTTAATTTTTTGAGAATTTTTACTAGCCAAATCTGATAGTATTCTGGGTTTCGCATGGTAGTATAACACTTTTTATGCACTCGTCATGTGAGTTATGTTACTGCAAATTCAACCAAAAGTTGGCTGCTGTGAATGGAGCCACTTTTATTTAATTTTTTTTAAATTAAAAACAGACTTGCTAACAAGATTACCTCCTTAGCTTTACACTAGATTTTTTTTTCTTCGCTGCTTATATACTTTTTACTTAAATTGATCAAAATTAAGAAATTTACAGTAAATGCATTTTTGTTGTTCCATCTATTTTCTCTGCAAAATATTCCAAATGGGACTTTTGCGGTATTTATCAAGTATGATATTACTTTTGCTACTAACCACAGGCCGGCTTTTTCCTATTTGATATTGTTTGTTATTCGTCAACATTTTTTTCGGAATCATTCGTTCTTAGTTTTAACCGGCGTTGTAACACATTCTACAATCATCTTCTTATTTAATATGATCTTTGATTTTTGTTTGACTGTTTGACAAGGTTCACAAAAATTATCTGCATATTTACCAATGTTACAATCGAAAAACTTTTTTTTTGTTGTTTACAATACAATTAGCTCTATTAACGTGACTTAAGTTAAATCCTGTTTCCAACCATTCTAGTGAATTTCGGCTTAAGTTTTTTTTCTCCTTGAAATACTCAAAAGCCCTGTGTTGACGCTATCAGAACGTATTCCTCCGAATACTGCATCTTTTATGAATAATGCTTTTGCCTTTGATTCCATGTCGACAAGTTTTATATGTATATTTTTTTTCATAACCCAAATAAAGTTGGTTTTTCTCAACTTTGAATTTTTGTCCAGGTTTCCACATAAAATGTCCAACAATTTTTTTGATACCGGAAACTAGGGGAAACACTTGACAGACATACCATAGTTTGGAAACTAAGAATATATTAAACAGCCAACCAAGTTTAGATTCCTTTTCAAATGTTAGTTTATTCAGATAGAAATAGGGTAACGGACTTATTTTGGACCAACTTGCTGCTTTTTCCAACATTTCTTCCATAAACCATGTCAAACATGAAAACTTGTAACAAATATAGTTAAAGCAACTTCTTATGATTCTACCTAACATTTCATTTAAATAAGCTGATAAGGGAGAGAAGATTGAAAATAAAGTTTTGATTTTTCACAATTGAACCGGATCGAGGCTATTTCAGGAGGACGAGCTATTAATGGAGTCAAATTTCAAGAGGTAATGAATTTAACAACTTCAAACCTGTTTATAGTAATGACAACACGTTTGAACACTGGTTTGCAAGCTCGAAGAACCAAAAAAAACTTGGTTTAATAGCAGTTAGACCCATGTCGAATATAGGTCCTACTTAATTCCTTAGGGACTTATTTTGGACCACCTAACTTAAACTGGGTATTAAACTTGCTGGTAAATGTTCTTGAACGTAATAAGACGTTGCAAGACGATATGAAAAAATTATGCATACTGTTTCATTCTCAAACAAAGTTTTTAATTTTGGCATTATTTTATTCAATCAAATCGCTGAAGCTTAAACTCGCTTTTTTACTAGTTCACTTCACTGTGGTTATGCAATTTAAAAAACTGTTGAAAAATTTATACCAACGATCATTATTTTTTGTTCCTAGTACAAAAGATGTTTTTAAGATAATACTGAATTTTTGTGAATTTTTCAGCAAAAAAAACTGGTTTTTAGAAAGCATAATTTTCGCACATTTTTATCTTTATGACTCTATGTTTTCTACAGAACTGAAGCCATTCCAAATCTACTAAGGTTTTGGAAGTCAAAATGCATCAATTGATGTCGCGGAGTTGATGATGTTATAGTATCTTAACTAATCATTGAGTCGCCTGAAGTAGATTTTCCTTCTGAAAATTGCAATTTATTACTGCCAAACAAATTTCGTCGAGATTGCACTGTGCTGTCAGAGTTTTCAAAACATTGGAGTCAAACTATATAACGAAGAGTTTTCCTGTTTTTTACTCTATTTTTATTGAACAAACAAAATCTTACTAAAAGAATAAGGAAAGACAAGATTAATTGAATTATTCGCATAATTTAGGGTTGCCATCCGTCCTGCTAAAGCGGGATATCTCCCGCTTTTTTATGAATGTCCCGCTGTCCTGCTTTTTCCTCAAATTGTCCCGATTTTTTCATGGAAAACTTTTACAAAGTTCACTGACTTACACTGGAAAAAATTAAACTTTATCCTCCATTTCAAATCATTGGTTTTCATGAGTTTTCAAATTTTTAACACAAATTAGAAATATATTTTTTATTCCACAAAGGGTTTTACGCGATATTAAATCCACCTTCTACATATAGGACTTAAAATATTTCTCTCATATAACCAAGGTTGCCAAAATCACAGAAAAATCAAAAGTTTCACAAAATTTTAAGGAAATTTTCATCACAGAATCTGTGTAACAGAACATAAAATTTTGAAAATAATCACAGATTTCACAGTTTTTTTTTTAAATTTTTTACGTATTTCCAAAATTATAAATTTTATGTTAACATAAATTTTTGCTTTCTTACTTTGTTTTGAAAAGTCATGCTATGATGGGTAATGCAAATGGATTTTTCTTAAGGGAAACGTGAAAAAGACTCATTTCTTCATGACTTTTCAAAGAAACTCAGAGTGTTTCTGTCACAGAATTTCAAGGTAAAATCACAGAAAGCCAGAATTTTTTTTCGCATAAACAGAGATTTTTTTCTGGCAACCTTGTATAAAACGTGTCAATTTGCGAGAACCGGGGATAATAGCCTTGCTTATGACAAAAAAGCGTGTAAATATAAGTCATGTAAGAAAAACTGAGCAAAATCAATCCGCGTTAAAAAAAATCCCAAGTGTACTTTTTATCAATAACGTAGGCTTATGGTTTACGTGGTTTACGTGAAGTTTGGCAAAACAATTAAGCTTTTTTCATCAGATTCTCAAATGTCCCGCTTTTTCCGGCTGTGTCCCGCTTTTTTATCGTTAAATGTTCCGCTTTTTTTAAGTATCTGGCAAGCCATCAATTGCGCATCAATCGCTGTCGTAAATACAGCAAAATTTAGAAATAAAAAAACTTATTTACTTTAAGGGTGGTCCAAAATAAAATTCTAGTGGACCAAAATACCGCCAAAATAGCCACTTCCCAAAGCGGTCCAAAATAGGTCCGTTACCATATCCTTTGTTAGTTTCTCATAGTTTTTTTTTCGGATAATGCTTGACCATTAAAAGTTGAAATAACTAAATAGTTGAATCTATTTAGAGGACAATCAGTATCATACTAAGTGGATATCCGTCTCTTACAGAGCTTTCGATTTTTATTTTTTAGTCATGAAACCACTGAACAAAATACGAGAATACGCAGAAGCATACAGATTTTTAAAACATTGAATGAATTGATTTTGAATTCCGAAAAAACCAAAAAGTTCCCATAAAAAAACAGTGATGGACTTTGTATAAGGGTATAAGGGTCTAGGTTAAGCTTGCCAGATTGCCCGCATTTATCCGGGTTTGCCCGGATATTTGATGCAAAATTTCTAGAAAATCCAGTTCGGCCCGGTTGCCCGGATATCGTGAAAAAAGTCCGGATATTGCTCGGATTTTTTGACAATTTTCACAAAAAAACCAAAAAAAAATCAAAGTTTTTTAGTAAGTTTCAGCAAAATCAATAAACGGTATGGAAATTTTCAACAGTTGTTTCAAATAATTTTGCTGATTTACTTTTATAAACCTTTAAATATTCACAGTGAGTATTTTTTTTCAATTTCTTTTATTTTTCTGGTTAAAATTCAACGAAAACACATCGTAATCATTTTTAAAATATTGTTTATTATGTTCTTTTCAATTTTTGTTAATGTTGCGCTGGAAAAAAAAAGAAAGTTTTTCTGATAGATAAAAAACAGTTAATATTCAGAAAAAAAAAATAGGGGCAAAATAAAGTGTCCAGATCAGTACAGCTTCAAAAAATTCAAACTGAAGGCAAATAAGAACGATTTAATAATGGGCATGGCCTCCTTCAGCCTTCAACACCTCCTGCAAGCGCTTCGGCACACTTTCAACAAGGTTGGCTAGTGTTGTGGGTCGAGTTCTTCCCACGCATGCTCCAGGGCATCAAAATAGGTACTTTTATTTGTCACACCAGTCTTATCAATTAGAGCATCGAGGATGGCCCACAGATTTTCGATGGGGTTCAGATCAGGACTTTGTGGGGGCCATTCAAGGGGTTTGATGCGGCAGAAATGGAAAAATAACTTCGTCAGATTGGCCGTATACTACGGATCGTTATCCTGCTGTAAAACAAAGCGCTCTTCGAGGCCCGTCTTGATGAGGGATACTTCGAGGTTTTCCCGCAGGATATTGCAATATGACTCAGCTGTCATGATTCCGTCAATTTTTACCAAATTTGCCTAAGCCACCCCAAGAAAAGCACCCCCACACCATCACGTTACTTCCTCCGTTGCTCCGTGCTCGATATCAATCGAAAACGCTTACTGAAGAAGATAGTAAGTTGCTATCGAAATACCGGTATCTGAACTTTTCATTTACCGTGGTTGAATTAAAAGGAATCTTTCGATTGCTTTGATTCAGTGGAAAACATTGTTGTGGACCGACGAATCCAAGTTTGAGCTATTCAACCGGAAGAAGCGGGATCATATGTGGCGCAAGTCGGGTGAGGGGCTCCAAGACCGCCATATCCAAGGAACAGTCAAGCACGGAGGAGGTAACGTAATGGTGTAATGGTGCTTTTCTTGGGGTGGGGTGGGCAATTTGGTAAAAATTGACGGAATCATGACAGCTGAGTCATATTGCAAAATCCTGCGGGAAAATTTCGAAGTATCCCTCATCAAGACGGGCCTCGAAGAGCGCTTCGTTTTACAGCAGGATAACGATCCGTAGTATACGGCCACGGCCACGGTTAACAGGATAACGATCCGAAGCATACGGCCAATCTGACGAAGTCATTTTTCCGTTCCTGCCGCATCAAACCCCTTGAATGGCCCCACAAAGTCCTGATCTTAACCCCATCGAAAATCTGTGGGCCATCCTCGATGCTCTAATTGATAAGACTGGTGTGACAAATAAAAATACTTATTTTGATGAACTGGAGCATGCGTGGGAAGAACTTGACCCACAACACTTGCACAACCTTGTTGAAAGTATGCCGAAGTGCTTGCAGGAGGTGTTGAAGGCTGATGGAGGCCATAATAACCATTATTAAATCGTTCTTGTTTGCCTTCAGTTTGAATTTTTTGAAGCTGTACTGATCTGGACACTTTATTTTGCCCCTGTTTTTTTTTGGAATATTAACTGTTTTTTTTTTCTATCAGAAAAACTTTCTTTTTTTTCCAGCGCAACATTAACAAAAATTGAAAAGAACATAATAAACAATATTTTAAAAATGATTATGATGTGTTTTCGTTGATTTTTAGCCAGAAAAATAAAAGAAATTGAAAAAAAATAATTTGGACACTTTATTTTGCCCCTCACTGTAGGTGTTCCAAAAAGTTTTTGGAAGTCTGCAATTACAATAATAAAATATTAATTTCATTTTTTTTGCATTTTTCCTTTGCATTTATATATAATAACACCCACATTTTGCCCGGTTTTTGGCCGGTTTTTGGATTTGAAAAACTGAAATCCATGCCCGGATTTTGCCAGGTTTTTTTTTGAAAAAAAGCCCGGAATTGCCAGGCCCGGATGGGAGTGGAAAAATTCTGGCAACCTTAGTCTAGGTATAAGGATTATGATTCCAGCAGAGAATTCTTTCGGTGGAACCAAAGAACCATTCAGATCACTCAAACCATTCAGACAAATCATTTTTAATGGTTTGAAATTCAAAACGAATCGAGTAAAACTTAGACGATATTCCATCTGGTCCAGGAATTTTCTTTTTTGGCAGCTCCTTTCATTACATTTTCCAACTCATTCTCCGAAATATATTAAAGCTCGGATATCACCACTGTTCAAAGTAGTCTTCCAGAAATCAATCATTTTCACCAAGTCATGCTTGACTACATTCAGAGCCAAAAAATCAAAGCAGTCAAATTTTCCTTCTTCAACCAAATCATACAAACAATCATGCATGACAACGACGCTTCCGTATTTGAAACACTTTTGCGATACATGATGAGGTAAAAAAGGACGCAGACTATCAGCAACGAACGTCTCTATGCTGATTTCTTTCCCTTGACGACTTTCAACCTTTAGGATCATAACTGATATGTATCAGTTCTGAGCAATCTATGTAGGCTATCAGATGATTTTTAATTTTTCGCTTTGCTTAGAAGGACAAAAACATGACTAGGTAACTGTGCAACTTCCACTTCATAGTAAGCGAATCACCCCATACGCGAGCGAGACACATGCGACTTGCTCAGCCGAAAGCTGATCCACGAAAAGCGGGCAGCGTTGCTCGCCTCGCGTGTACGTGCAGCAGAGAGTGAGAATCGGGTTGAACTCCGACAAAGGCGACACACTCCACAGTGGTCAAGGCAGTGTGCGTGTGGCTAACAGATTGGTCCCACACATCCTCCTTCTTCTCTAAAAGAAAAAAAAAAATGAACAAGATATGTTCCTTTTCTTTAGGGTTTTGTAGTTCACAATCGAAGCATGTTTTATCCGTCTGGCCAACGGGAGATGGCTCGGCATTTAAATTTCCCTTATTTTAAATATTGCTATAAGGACTTAAATTACTTCTAGTAAAAGTAGTTTCTCCATTTCTTAAAATGATTGTTATTTACTCATCACCCGCTTTTCTACAAATAGCGATGTTTTTGGCGTGTTTTTTTTTTATTTGAATTTCAGACTGTTTCAATTCTAATTAGAACATGTCAACAATCTGGGGGTTATCCTCCTCCCAAGACTTCAGTTAAAGTTCCATATTTACATCAACTGTTATGCATACTTTCAAAATGTTTAATGCCTTAAAGTTTCTAGTGAAGCCTTTTGGTAGTTCAATCTACAAATATGCTTCTACTAACAAAACGACATCGAGCAACCCATAGCTGCCTACTAAAGAACTGGAATAACCGTGGAAGTGCTACATGGTTATCAGTAGTAGTAGATAGTTTATCTTCAAGAAACTAACTTATTTCATGGAGCTGATGCTGGATGATTTTAATTTAATTTTTTTTAATAGTCCTGGTATTTACTGAACTAGTTAAATCAAAGTTTTTGCTTTTAAACTAGTTCAGTTTCTTTTACCGTCTTCCCTATAGTCCTCACCATGGACTTCTGCTATCATTCTCGTTAAACAGAAAAGTGAGCTTCACTTTTTTTTTTAAGATCCAGCAAGTAATTGAAGTATAGTCCAGAGTCCAGATGACCCAAAAATTTGCTGATATACTAGACGCTTAGACACGAGATCGCATAACGTGCTTCACATGTACTACATAAGAGTTTTACCTGATTTTCAGAACATTGGACGGCGAAATTCAGAATCTCAACGAATCCATCAAAGTGGTGCAGACAACGAATATATGACCCGACCGAAAAACATGATAAAGTTTAATTGACTGTTAATTTTCCCTGGCCTTTTTTAACTCTTTTCTAATCTTCACAGAGAAATCAGAAATGCATAAGTTGTATCAACATCAGTAAGCTGATCTTCAGTGTAATCTTTCAGTGTCCGCTTGTGCATATGAGACATTTTGTCATGTTGGATGGAGACGATGGAAATGGAAGCGAAAAAGCTACAGTTTCACACTCACATGTTCTGTTGAAAGTTAGATTTTAACAACCTCTCACTCGCGCCTATGCTTAACAGTCACTCAAACTCGTTGGCGATTCCATTGCCTGAAGGAGTAGATAACTCCGACATGATAAACAATCTTCGTGCTCCCGATGCACGAATTTTGCATGTGTGCGTAATCGCAAAACGAGAAAGAAAACACAGTTTAGCTCCGGCGGGCATGAACGAACGAGCACCAGCGTTGCCACATAGAAATCTGTACTTTCTTTTTCTATACTTAGGGGTCCTTTTTTTTTTCTTAACAATACCGATAAGTGTTATTCCGAGATATATTTGTATTTTCGTGACCATTAGAACTATTAACAAAGTATTGTTATTTCCATGTTTTAAATATTATATTTCTAATTCAAATTCTCTTATATTTTTCTGTAAGCGTTTTGACATTCAAAACTCCATACCAATAAATATAATATTATTGATGTCTGAATATGAATCTGGATTTGGTCTTTTTTATATGTTTTGTTCGATTTTAATGTCTTTGTAGTCTTTCTTTCAAAATCCCAAAATCTCTCTTCTGCACGTATGGTATTTGTACCCAAATGTAGACCAAATATCTGTACTTTTCTGGATAAATGTGTACGTTTGGCAATTAGAGCGAGCACCAAACCTGCTGAGTAAACTAAAAACTGTACTGGTGTTCACGTTAGATGATTGCATCCGAAAGGAAAGGCCCAGCTTATCAATCAAGGGGCGCCGACGTTGAATTGCTGCGGATATTTAAATCATTAATTAACCTCATAAGACTTCTTTCCATTATGCTTTCTGAGTGATAACTTTTTTTTTGTATACTTTCTGAGCGTCAAACTTTTTCATAGCAGCTTGACCATGACATCCTCGCATTACTCAACGTAATGATTGTAATTATGCACGAATTTTAAAATGGCTATCAAAATCAAACTCTTGGTAATATGTCTAGAGTATTCTCTTCACTCTGAAAAACATTCCATCCGGATCTTACATTCGATAAATACATGTTGACTTCAAATAACCATCTCCATAAACCCCGTTGTTTAATGAAAATGCTTCTATTTTGGAGCATATGCTATAGCTGTATTTAATATATACGTTTTATTTTCCTGGTTATCAGAGTTTTTGCTTTATGCATAATCAAAACTATGTAAAAACATTTAAACAGCTTGTCTGTTAAACAACATTTCGGTTATCGAGGCGACATTAAGGTGGTTTCTAGTTACATTTTTCCTCCATGAACCGATTCGTCAACGTTCATTTAGCTCGACATATTTTTATATTTCGCATGAATCTCCACTGGTTAGATTTTGGATTCAGTTTACGTTTTCCTCCAAGTCAAACCAAAATTAATAATTCTACATACAATGAGATTTTTTTTCGTCATTAACTGACCGACTGATTTGAAGCAATGGTTATCAATATCGGAAAACTTTGTTTTATTTTGTATAAATAATTTCGTAAATAATATTTTCTTGTTATCGCTTGTTTTTCATTATTTCGAATAATATGATAAACTTCAATATATTTGAGATACAAAACGTGAAAGTTATCGTACTCCAATCTGGCCTGCTTCCTTTATTTCGAAGGAAAATATTTTTTTTGAATGAATTTTTGAATCCGTGGTCGCTTCAAAAACGCTTGCTTATCCATGCGTTTGTTTAAAGAGCGGGTTTCTAGAAAACCCCATCTAGTTAAAAGATTAACATTAATATTTTGAAACATTTTCAATCGGGCTCCCATAACTTTTGAAAATAAGTGCCAAAATCAAATTTTAAACTGTTTATGCTTTGACTCGGCATCATGTTCATTTGACAAAAGAAACGAAATCTCAAAGCGTTTTTTTTTAGCCATTAAGCGGACTCCCCTCACGCTTCCCTCGGCAAAACTTATTGTCTTAAAAGTTATATTCGCTTTTTTAAATATTTAAACGGACAAAGATCCCCTCTTCACTTTAAGTTGTCTACAAGCTTACATTATTATTTAATTCCAAAGGGCATTTCCAACGCGTAATTCTTTAGAATTTAGAAGCGTACTTTCAATTCAACAAACTGATTTCTACTTTCTTTACTTTGTTTGGCTGATGACATACTGAGGCGCTCGAGTTGGCCTGCTTTACCACACTTTGTGTTCCTCTACTGCTTCCATTTTACCTCCGTTGAAAACGCTTCAAGTAGACCGAGTAAACGTATTGAAAACTTAGAAGAATCCAAACAAAATCATTAGTGCGCTCTACTTTGCATGGTCTATCTTTTAATCGATTATCGGACTAAACATGCCCCAAAAATCTTCTTAAGTGCAATACAAAGTTTATCAAGCGGACTTTTAGTATTCTCTCTTCCTTTTTCCTTTTATTTAATTTTTTTTTTTGAAATGAGCATACAAAAATTAGCATAAATCATTCTTCCTTTTAGTATATATTCATTTATTTTTCCATTCGTATAATTATAAGTTCGCAATCTTCTTAGCGGTTAAGCTTGTTTGATATATATCGGTTTCTTTGATTTGTTTTTCGTGTTTAGTTAACATTTCTACACACTTAACTTATTACTATATATTTCCCTCTTATCGTTCTGTCTTTTATTATAAATTTGTTCTTTTTATTCGATTCTTATTCCGAAAAAATAAGAAAACTAGCATTTTCAACTGTGTGCTTTTCATAATCTTTAACAATCAGACAATCAACATGCTTTCCTAATCATGGATAAGCGGACGCTGAACGCCATGTTCGTTTTCTATCGGACTCTCATCTCGAAATTTTATTATTAAGTAGTCTACCGGAATGCTTTATTCTAATTATTGACAAAATTTGTTACTTATGAAGTTTTGAGATAGAATCTCATATAGCTTTTCCCTTCAAGCACACGTTTACGTATTTTTGACAAGCGGACTCTCAACGCACTTGGTTTCTTTTTACATTCTATAGCGAACACTTTTTCCTCTAATTTTCTCAGCGGACTTTCGCCACTATCCGAATTGATGCCAAGCCTTCAACGCATTTGCCTCTTATATTTTTCCTTATCGTACGCTCGTCTTTCCGTTTTCAGTTCATGCCAAGCGGACTCTCAACGCACTTGCATGTTTTCAGTTTTCCCGGCGGACTCTCGTCTCGCCATTAAGTCAATTGATGCCAAGCGGACTCTCAACGCGCTTGCATCTTTTATTTTGCTTTTCCGGCGGACTCTCGTCTCGCTATTTTTCAACTGATGCCAAGCGGACTCTCAACGCGCTTGCATCTTAGAATTTTCCCGGCGGACTCTCGTCTCGCCATTTTTCGATTTGATGCCAAGCGGACTCTCAACGCGCTTGCATCTTAATTTCGTTCTTCCGGCGGATTCTAGTCTCGCCGATTGCCTCCACCAAGCGGACTCCCAGCACGCTTGTTTCACCATATTTCTTCAATACACTTTTACTGCACTTCACTTTTTTGTCAACAACTTTTACTTTGAGAAATAAAAACTAACAAAATGAAGCTCGCGTGGGGTGATTCACTACTTAAGCAACTAAAATTAGGTCCAAAATTCACTGTTACGGTCGCCAATGTGCAACTTCCACTTCATAGTAAGCGAATCACCCCATACGCGAGCGAGACACATGCGACTTGCTCAGCCGAAAGCTGATCCACGAAAAGCGGGCAGCGTTGCTCGCCTCGCGTGTACGTGCAGCAGAGAGTGAGAATCGGGTTGAACTCCGACAAAGGCGACACACTCCACAGTGGTCAAGGCAGTGTGCGTGTGGCTAACAGATTGGTCCCACACAGTAACCGCAATGAACTGTCCAGCATGTGTTACAGCTTTTTTGAACATGTGGTCCTGGTATTTATTCAGATTTTTCCTTTTGAAACATTAATGATCGTCTATCAATAACGAGCATTATCAACAATGATGCGAGGATAGACGTTCGGGAATGATTGAGGGAGCGACGTTCAAAATGTATCACCAAGTATGTCGATCACCGTCGATAAGCCACGTGACGAATAGCAACGGTAGCCTCCGATGGGGCATGGTATATCTTCTTGTATCAAGTTAGTGTTGATTTTTGACATATGTTCAATGGGTACTTTTACCACGTGCGTATCACAACACTCGGAGGTAGCATCATTCTAGCTAGAAACCATTCCTGATTGCTTTTCTTGAGCGATTTTCTGACCATTTCAAAGTGTTAGTAATTAAGCTGGAGAATGTCTCAAGAGTCGATGCATCAAAACGGTATTGTAACATTTGTAAGTTTAGTGGCTTTTAATAGTGTTTTTTAGATGATCAGTTCGATTTTCTTATCCATTATTCATTGACAACAAGTAAGAAGAATGCATTTTAAAGATGTGATTATTGGCATGAAAGATGTTAATTTTTTCATTTTCTAATAGAGAGAAATCTTGTTAACATGAACCATAATATTTGATCCGATTAGTCTCGATTTCTGACAATCCAGGCGAGAAGTGGAATCTATACGAAAAAATGTGAATTTAGTTTTTTTTTTTAAGAAGAACAGAGGAAATTTTTCAACCCACTACATATGCTGGCAAAAGATATACGACTTTAGCGTCTCAGCAGCGCGTCTCAGTTAAACTCCCCAGCAATCATAGTGCTGTTTCAGCTATAATTTAAAACATAAAATAGTATCAAATTTTGAAAAAGATCTTCCTGTTCTCTATTATTATTTGTTCTCGAATGGCATATTCATTGATGCTATCACAAACTTTCGACGTTATTCTTTCACTCGGATTATAAATAACGTATGTAAGGAGAATGAGGATGATTGATTAGTCAGATAAATCTCGAAACTTCAATGTCTAACATAGATCAAATGTCTAAGAAAAAATTTTCAAAAACAACAAACCTGTTTCAAAAAATTTTCAAAATTTATTTTTTGAGTTGATTTATTTTGAAAAATCTAACAAAATGTGAATTGAAGATCTTTGTAACTACTTCTTAAAACAAAAATAATATTTAAAATGTTTATTACAATATTTCAATTCATAGAGTATCATATTAACTTCTTAATGCCGTATTTTCAAAGCAATAATAAATCCTGGATATTTTCCCCTGAATCCAAAAAGATATATTTTTTCTTCTTTATGGACGTTGACCATTACTATGCTCGAAATTACTTTTATTTGTTCAATGGCTTATATTCACCAAGTAAATTCTACATTAAAAGGACTCAGAAAAGTACTTTAATCTAAAAATTTAAAAATTGCGCCTTTTAGTAGTTTACAAAAAAAAAATCATGATCTTTATTGGCTTACCTCTATCTTAAATGTGAAATCGGGCGCTGAATTCGGAAATAAAACTTTAAAAAATCCTTCTAGAACAATTTTTGAATTATGCTCCAAATATGGAATATTGGAAAAAATGAAAAAGTACTTGTACTCAAATTCAAATATCCCGGAATGCATAACGTTGATTCGAAATCTCATTTTGCATGTTAAAAGTATGTTGCTATCGATCAATTAAACTTCATTTTTGCTTATGATCAACAATATTGTTTATAAACGTGCATTTATGATAGAAATGCATTTAATGAATAATTTTCATAAAGCTTAAATTGAGACAAAAATTTCACTCGAAGACTGCAACCCGATTGGGCCAAAAACAAAAAAGTAATTGCTGTTCAAATATTGTATTTTGGCCGAAAATTGACGCCTAACACGCAAGGAGTACTTTAAACGCATTGCTTTTTGTACGAGAATTTTCGGCCAAAATACAATTTTCGAGCTTCAATAACTTTTTTGTTTCAACTTCAATCGTGTTGTAGTCTTCGATTGAAATATTTGTCTCTATTTAGGCTTTATTTTTTTTTTTTCATAAACAGCAATCAGCCAGTGAAGAAAAAAATAATTGATTAAAAATCAGTATTTTTTTCCTCTCGAGCATAATACCTCAAATCCTGTTGACGTTTGAGACTCAAGAAACACCTCCCCATGGTCAAATCGTTCTGAAACTACTGCTATGGTAAAATAACCATAACTTCTATAATTTTCATCCGATTTTGATAAAAAAGTACATAAAATCTGGGGTTTGGATATTATTAAACATAAACAGAAAATCAGATTCCCTAAGTTTTACCATCAAGCCTAAAATTTTCGCTAAAACTAAATTTTCTCTAAAAAATGCGTTTTTTAACATTTTTTGCCTTTCTAACAGAAAGGTTTGGTTATCGGTCGATTTGAGAGATCATTAATTATGGGTCTTAGACATACCTTTATAGGTACCTATCGACTCAGCTCGACGAGTTCTGTTGATGTCCGTGGATTTGTATGTGCCATTTTAAAAATGTCTAGAACGTTTTTGCGAAACTGGGCTGCACAATTAAAATGATTTTAGTCTCAAAAGAATGCATTTTTTTTTCTACACAACCCTTTCAAAAACGGGAAAAAAAACAAAATAGTTGAAACCGTTTTCTTTACCAAATACATACATATCATACTTATTATGGCATATAAAAAAGTTGCTAGTGGCGCCTCGAAGCAGCAGCACCAGCAATCATTTATAAATTGGAGATAATCAAAATAAAAAAATAATATTTATTAACTCGAGACTTGAACCAAAACCCTTCAGATTCAAAGTTTCAAGCGCTATCCAATAAACCATCGGCACGCTTGATAAAGAGCGGCTCAAACTCAAATAGGTAAAAGGCATTACTAAGACGCACCGTGGTCTGGGCAGTTTCTCAGTCTGCTGGGGCAAATACGGCAACAGTGTTTATATCTTACACTTCTTGCTTTTCAATGCAGCAAATGGCGGATGGGCGTTTCCTTCAGAGTCTGCCATGCCTATAGACATTATAATTTCATTTATGAAATTATAGTGTCTAAAGCCATGCCGGGTGTCAACAAAATGCAGAGCCGTACAGGAAACTGCGTTGGGGGGGAATTTATATGAAGATCTTATGACCCTCGTTTTTTTTTACCCGTGTTGAAGAATGAATTTATGTTTTTTTTTTCATTTCTACATACTCATACATAATTTAGATTCAATTTCAGATGCAGAATTCAGATTCAGTTTTCAAATTCAGGATACAGGTTTAGGAATCAGAATTCAGGATTCAAAATTCAGAATTCAAAATTCAGATTCAGAACTCATATTCAGATTCAGAATTTAGATTCAGAATTCAGATTCAGAATTCAGATTAAGAATTCAGATTCAGAATTCAGATTCAGAATTCAGATTCAGAATTCAGATTCAGAATTCAGATTCAGAATTCAGATTCAGAATTCAGATTCAGAATTCAGATTCAGAATTCAGAATTCAGATTCAGAATTCAGATTCAGAATTCAGATTCAGAATTCAGATTCAGAATTCAGATTCAGAATTCAGATTCAGAATTCAGATTCAGAATTCAGATTCAGAATTCAGATTCAGAATTCAGATTCAGAATTCAGATTCAGAATTCAAATTCAGAATTCAGATTCAGAATTCAGATTCAGAATTCAGATTCAGATTTCAGATTCAGAATTCAGAATCAGAATTCAGATTCAGAATTCAGATTCAGAATTTTTGTAAATTTATTTTCGGCATATCGGTGAAAAATTTAGATTCATGGAGAAAGAATATCAGAATTAAAAATTGATGAAGCTGGATGTTGCGAGGTAAAGTATGGTGTACGTTAATAAATTTTCCTTGCAAAAATGTTCTTTCGCTCTTTTCATCATCCGTAAAATTTCTCCTCACTTTATCAATTTTCAATTCTGGAATTGTTTCTCCAAGAATACCAATTTTCACAGTTTTTGATAAATTTGCGATGACTTAAAAATCATTACGCATGAAAACACGATTTTGTTTTGTGAAAACTTTTATTCACAATTTTTCTGAAATTAAGTTTGCTGCATACTTTTAGGGGTAAAACCATACTATTAAAAGTTGTAAAATCCGAAATCATAAAAAAAAAATTTTGGATGAAAGAAATTTCAATGTTGAAAACCGCGTGATGCAAAACAATCAAAATGAGATTTACAAGATTAAGAATTCAGATTCAGAATTCAGATTCAGAATTCAGATTCAGAATTCAGATTCAGAATTCAGATTCAGAATTCAGATTCAGAATTCAGAATTCAGATTCAGAATTCAGATTCAGAATTCAGATTCAGAATTCAGAATTCAGATTCAGAATTCAGATTCAGAATTCAGATTCAGAATTCAGATTCAGAATTCAGATTCAGAATTCAGATTCAGAATTCAGATTCAGAATTCAGATTCAGAATTCAGATTCAGAATTCAGATTCAGAATTCAGATTCAGAATTCAGATTCAGAATTCAGATTCAGAATTCAGATTCAGAATTCAGATTCAGAATTCAGATTCAGAATTCAAATTCAGAATTCAGATTCAGAATTCAGATTCAGAATTCAGATCCAGAATTCAGATTCAGAATTCAGATTCAGAATTCAGATTCAGAATTCAGATTCAGAATTCAGATTCAGAATTCAGATTCAGAATTCAGATTCAGAATTCAGATTCAGAATTCAGATTCAGAATTCAGATTCAGAAATCAGATTCAGAATTCAGATTCAGAATTCAGATTCAGAATTCAGATTCAGAATTCAGATTCAGAATTCAGATTCAGAATTCAGATTCAGAATTCAGATTCAGAATTCAGATTCAGAATTCAGATTCAGAATTCAGATTCAGAATTCAGATTCAGAATTCAGATTCAGAATTCAGATTCAGAATTCAGATTCAGAATTCAGATTCAGAATTTAGATTCAGAATTCAGATTCAGAATTCAGATTCAGAATTCAGATTCAGAATTCAGATTCAGAATTCAGATTCAGAGTTCAGATTCAGAATTCAGATTCAGAATTCAGATTCAGAATTCAGATTCAGAATTCAGATTCAGAATTCAGATTCAGAACTCAGATTCAGAATTCAGATTCAGAATTCAGATTCAGAATTCAGATTCAGAATACAGATTTAGAATTCAAGTTCAGAGTTCAAATTCAGAATTCAGATTGAGAATTCAGATTTAGAATTCTGATTAAGAATTTGGATTAAAGATCAACCTGGAATTTGAAATTGGAACTTATATTCAAATATTAGACTAAGTGTTGTAACTCAAAATTCAAACTTTAGAATCAGAATAAGATTTCAGATTTAGTTTCCAGAATGAGATTAATCATTTAATAGTCATATTACTTTCCCCTCCTTTTGTGGGAATTTTTCCTCTATGCATGGTTGAGCTCTAAAAAAGGTATCATGCTAGGGCACGCGTCACGGCTATCCATCAATATTGTAGTTGGTTTTACTTATTCAGTAAAAAAAAGCATAAAAAAAACAGTAAGATTCGAACCGTGACCAGCAACGTGATAGTTCTGGTTGCTACCACGGCACCATTTCAGCGTGTTATAAATCTTGGAAATTCTACTGTTTAAATACCATTCTTTCCATACATAAAATGAGCTCCTTACATACCAGTTCGCTTTTCCCCAAAAAAACGTATCAGGCATCATTTTTTTATATTGAGATTGGAATTTTTCGTGTTTGAATATCTGAAATCATACTTATATGATTCAGAGGGAAGGAATCTATCATGTATATTCTATATTATTTTATATATTTCCAAATATAATTTAAACTCTGTTAGAAAGGCTCCAATCCACTGTTAAGTGTATTAAATCGGGTTTTTTATCATAAAGTCACAATACTGTTGATCATACGCATAAATGAAATTCAGTTGATAGATAGCAAATTTATTCACCTTAAACATGCAAAAAAGAGATTTCAAATTAAGTTAAGCACCCAGAGTACAAGAACTTTTTTTATTTTTCCAAAATTCACATTTTATGAATTTCATTTTCGGATTCATTGGCCCATTTCACATTAAAAGTGATCTGTAGTTTATTTTGTTAAAAAAAATAAGTGTAATTACCAGATAAAAATCACAACTAATTTTTTTATTTTTGTTTCTTTTTTTCTATACCTACTAAGAAGCTGAATGTGCATCTACAAATGATGTCGATTCACACTACATTGAATGTAGTTTGAGTATGTATAATTGCGATACCTATTATATCTAAAATTACAAACGAATGTTATCTTATTTTTAAGTTATTTTATTGAAAGAAGTATTCATTTATCATTGTCTTATTATTATTGAAGAACATAGGTCGCAAGCCCAACCAACTGCACAATACAAATACTAATTTATCAAACTCCAGTTTTTTGACATGTTACGCCAAAAATGTGCAAGAATTCCTAAACGAAAAAAATGCAAATTCATTGTTCACCAGCAGCAGTGAACGTAAAAGGTTCCTTTATCTTCTGGTAACAGCATCAGGACCACCCAATTCACCACCCCCACAGTCTGTCTCCTGTAACTAAATGTTGAGTCAACGTGAGCGTAATGCATATGCAATTTTCTAATCGTTCCTAACAGAGCATTTCCTTCGTTCTTTTTTTCCCATCTCTTCCTCGATCGGGGTTTCCATCGCATCGCCACCCACTTACAACCCACCTTGGAATGGATGGAAATCTTCTCTCGTCTCGCGGCGTTCCCGATAAAAGGTTTCCAAACGGAAGGAAACTCTGGAGGCGAAGCGGGAACGCAAAGCGGCAAAAACGCTGGCCATCATCACCGGAGCCTTCGTCGTGTGTTGGTTGCCATTTTTTCTCACCGCCCTGCTGCTTCCGTTGTGCGAGGACTGCTACATCAACAACACGGTCGAGTCGCTCTTCCTGTGGCTCGGTTACTTCAACTCCACCCTGAACCCGGTCATCTACACCATCTTCAGCCCGGAATTCCGGCAGGCCTTCAAGCGAATCCTCTTCGGAACCCACCGGAGCACTAACTATCGGCGCAGAAAGCTGTAATACCCTCCGCCCTCCTCGAAATAGGGAAGGACCAACCCATCTAGAGTAGTAGGTTCGAAAAGCTGCTTCCATTAGGGAGGAAGATTTTCACCAGCAGCGGCCCACCGACCACCCTCAACCGGTCGCCATTATTTTTTTTATCTAAGCCGAGATGCTCAGGAATTAGTTCCCATCATTTCCGGAAGCTGCTGATGCCTCGCCTTTTTGCCTGAACCAAATGAATGATGGACGAACCCACCTTATGTTCACACAGGTAAGTGATTTTACGCAGTACCTATCTACTGAAAAAAAGGGGTTGGAGCTTTGCTTTGACTGGGTCAATTATTCAGTCACACTGGAACTATGCGCAACGTTAATGTAACTGTAGATAAATTTTAACCGGTGATGAGTTTTTGAGTCAAATATTCATTTTTGTGACCTTATTTTTCTCTATGATATGATCAGAATTATGTTTTCTTATACTGTTTAGCTTCACCTTTCATTGCGGTTAGGGTTTATATGACCCGAACTGTTCCTTCTTGATCCGATATCTCTGGAACGGTTAATGCTATATAAATGAAATTTTCTGAATTTTCCTTAAATGAAGAACTATGAAATTTTCTCGTTTTTAGATTTTTGAATTGGGTTACCAGAGTCACCCAGCAAAAAAAAGAAACAATTAGCCGGTAAGGGTCATACAAACCCAGTTTATTGTTTTGAATATAAAATCAAAACAACTGAGTCGACCATAAACCCAAAAGTCCTTAAAAATGGGTGATTCGCAACAAATATAGCTCGTTTTGCTTGAGTTGTTTTCAACAATTGATTGATGATTGATATGATTTCAGATAGATTCAGAGCTCATATTATACAATAAAAGTGCTTGATTTACTGACAACAGCTGGTTGGTTGAAAATCAAATCGAAAGAAATAAATTTATTTTGAAGAGACTCATAGTGTGACCAATTTGAGTATTAAATCATGGAATTCAACATATTGAGGACCAAAAGTGACTTATATCGATTTTTGCTTCACGAATTTCGTTGCACTGAGCATAACTTCTCTAAAGCTTTGAATTCATTTATCAAAAAATAATAGGCCGGAACAAATATCAATTTCTTCTTGTCACCTCCCCCCTCCACCCTTCAAATTTCCAAAAACCCGAAGGGGGAAATAAATAAAGTTTTAAGTATTTTATGGAAATTTCGAAAAATTTATCAAATATCCGAAAGATTACAAAAGCCAAAAAACCAAATTTGGAAGATTAGAGTTTTATCACCACGGCACGGCGTACTCCGGAAATCTCTCTTGTTTGTTTTTTGCGATTCTAAATGTGATTAAAAAATTTGCAAAAAAAAATTTAAAAAATGTAATTTTTCATCGATTTTGATGTTTTCTCAAAATAAATCATTTATAAACCCAGTTGTTTTATGAGTATTTGTTTAACAAAAAACAAACAACGGTTTTCTAGAAGAATGTCAAGGAATTTTTAGTTTTTCTTGAATTCCCATTTATTGCGTATGATATAGGAAACCGAAAGCAATTTTAAATTTTGATAAAAGTGTAGCTGACATAGCGAAACTACATTTTTCGAACCGGAATGGTCTCGATCTTTGTTCAAAAACGCCATCTTTTTTGAACATTTTGTCTTCCGGTTCAAATTCCAGACGACACCAAAGTAATAATTATATTTTTTCTACCTTAAGAAACTATTTTAATAAAAAGATTGTGAATATCAAAACAATTTCAAAATGGTATTATTAATGAAAATTGGTGTAGTAGTTTTGAAGATACAGTTAAAATGAGTTGCGCGAATGACATTAAGATGTTAAAACAATTATAATCGAAACAAAAAAAATACAGCCAAAATAGTGATCCGGGCTTAAACGACCCTAACAGCAAACATATTATAATCAACACTGGTAACCCTCAGCATGCTTCATTCACTTCAGCAAGGAAATGCACAGCAGCATCACCCTATGATGAAAGCTTTTACAAGAAGAGTCAAGTTGGCGAGTTTCTTCGCGAAATTTCTTGATGAATACAAATGCTATAGTTGTATGTAGATTTCCATTTTTCAGATTAACTTTTCAGATTATCGATTGATTGGAATGCGGAATGAAAATTATAGAGAAATCAACGGCCTTGCATTCACTTCGAACGCAGTGAAATTACTAACGATGGCTTAATTTCGATCGCCTCAAGATGGTCCCTTACTTTGAAAAATGGGGTGCAAAATATTTGTGGCTCATGGAACGCAGCGAAATCTTACAGATGAAGAATTTCAAGGACTGGGTCAGCCGGTAAAAAGAAATCTGTCATAATGCCACTTTTTGAGCTAAAGTTTAAAGGAGAACATCGAGAAGATGTAACGGGCTTCACATTCCTTTTGTGCGTTTGGGCTAAGTTTTAGTGCTTGCATTTTTTTAAAGCTGACTTGATTAACCTTCCAAAATCATTCGCTAAATATCCGTTTTGTGGAAATTAGAGATAAAGTTTTATTTTGTTCTCCTGGCTGTAAGTGTTAACCAATTTTCATTTCAAAACAAAATAAATTCGATATGAATTACCAGGTTACCAGAAACTGGTTCAGAGAGTAAAAAAACAGAAAAATTAGTTTTATTTTTAAATTACTCATAACTTCTGACAGCTATGTATTTAACAGTTTCATTGATGTTTGAAATTGTCAAGAATCCATCTATCCGAAAATGTATAGATATGTTGGGGTCCAATCAAAGTTTTGACCGCTATCTCGGTTCATCCGGTAGGAAAAATCTTACTTTCAAAAAACGACATCCAATTTTGACTTTGCTTAGCTGTATTTCTATTCCCAATGAACCAATTTTTAAAACTAAAATGTTTTTTTGTCATCAATTCCATCATTATTTTAATAGAACATACTTGGTCTGTCAAAACTAACAGTTCATCAGTATATTGGAATGATAATAAAGATGTTTGAAATGTGCACTTCGGGTCATATTGAACCGAACAGCTTTGGAGGGTGAATTGACATTTAAATTTTTAGGAACGTTCTGAGTGCTTTAAAATTAATTCAAGAGTAGGGAAAGTTTTTTTTAATAATCAACTTTCAACACATATGCCTTGTCATGAATAACGCGATAAATTAAGGTTCAGACAATGAAGTGTGAAAACCGCGGCTTTAGAGAGTAACTGCAGATGTCAGAAAAAGTTCCATTTTTCCATTTGCGTTCTCGTAATCAGCCACTTGGAGGTTGAGAAATTCAACAAGAACTATTTCGTGTGAATCCTCAAATGTCGGAATATAAGCTTTTACATTTAGAGCCGTGGCTCCAGAGAGCGCCAATATTCGTGATTTTCTCACAATGGTTCAAAAAGGCTACATAGCAGCTTATAGACATAAACTGAAAATGTCAGTAATCTCGAAACACATCTTAAAAAGTATAATTGTCCGTAGTATCTTTTGTAAGATCAAGTGATCCGAGGGTAGAAAAATTGCTTCAAAACAAATATACCAACGCATTTGACCCAGAAATCCTAGTTTCGGTTTAGCTGGTACCGCTGACTGACTGATATTTAATCTCTTTCATTATTTTTTTTTTCTTATGCAGTCTGAAGAAGTTTTTGGTGTGTTTATTGTTATTTTTATTTGATTACTTGATTACCAGTATGTAGTTTAAAATATTTTGAATACCGAATAATTTAAAAAAATCAAAAAATAATAAATAAAATGATAAGAAAAATAAACCAGGAAACTATTTATTGTAGATGATTCTTCGCGGTTCATCATTACTGTTACGTTACCTGTGTCGACTTCGAGTACGATGATGCTCGGATCAGATTATAAAAATTGTTTGTGGCGATAATCGCGTTTTTGTAGAAGTTGTCTGAAGGACTGCATCGTGTTTTATTTTTCTTCGAGTGGATATGGTTTATTATTTTGTTAGCCGCTGCGCTGCGGTTGCGGATCTTGATGTCTTCAACCTCTGTCGTTTCAATTGTTCCTTCGATATCTGCTATTAGATGATAAAATGTTTTGGTGATGTAATTGAGGGCGGCAGAGCGAACTTGGATCCCAGACTGAGAAAGAGTTGAACAGGTTGCGGTACCTCTACCGTGGTGCTGTTGTGAAACGCCTGGAGGTTATGTGACGGCGTTTTCTGCAAACGGACTATCGGCAAGTACGCATCGGCACCACGCAACAACATACGATACGCAGCCTACTGCCTGTGGTTAAGGACCCGATAAAACCGATCGATCGTTCCAATGTGGTCTACAATATCCCGTGCGCAGGCGCATCCGACCGTAACGAGACATGCTCAAAAGTTTATGTTGGGCAAACTAGCTACAGACTTCGTACTAGAATGTCCAAGCATAAATGTGACGTCACCAAATTAAACCGAATCATCGCCTCAGGGTCCACAGCATCAGACCCAGCCATCAGAGAGCTACGACAATCGGCCGTTGTTGAACATTGCTTCGACCAGGGGCACATGTTCGACTTTGAAAAAGCCACCGTTCTCGACAGCTCCAACAAGCACCGCCGGCATCTAAAGGTACTCGAAATGTGCTACATCCAAAGCACTCCGAAAACCGTAAATATACAGAACGACACAGACGGAAGAGTGATCTCCTACGGCGGAGTGTTCCACACACTCTCTCGGATAACTCACAAGCACTCATCGGCGCCGGTTTCTGGCTATGAAGAAGAAACCCAAACAACAATAACAAACTGTGAGTCGAGTGGATAAAGTTGTGCTTCGGACGTCATTCGGAATACGGATTAGGCGCCGCCGCCCAGGCCAGATTATAGTATTGGGCACGTAAGTTACACGCTATCCGAAACGTTGGATGAAGAACACATAAAAAGTTTTGTAAAATCTTGACCGAAAGACCGAAAGCCGAACATAATCTATAGTTCAGTCTGACTGGACAAGATTTTCACAAATGCTAACAATCCGCAACATGAAGTTTTAAGCCACGGGGACGGTTTTTATCATTTAATTTATCAGATATCAGTTCTTGATGAGCCGAAGAACTGATTTGAATCGAAAAACCAACACACATAAGATCATTTCGCAAAAAAAAATCAGTTTTCATGTCCAAAACATGATTTTTATCTTTACCTCTAAGGTGGCTCTCAGTTCCCTTCAGCGCAACGCATTTCTGCCATTTCTACTGTCTGTAACATTGAAATTTTCTTATAAAATCAGGAAAAAATAGGAAAAGTGTTCTGATTTTTCTTGGATAGGTAGTTAAGTTTTGCATCCGCTGTATAACTCAATTTTTTTCAAATTGGCGTTCAGTTCGGTCTTGTCGAATCCCGACTACTCATTCAATAAGCATAAATTCAATAAATATTCCACTTTCTGTGCATCGAGTACATTTTTTAAGGATTTTTTTAGCATTTCGTTTATTCTGTTTGTTGCATTTCATGTTCAAGATCTGAAGTTTGACTTCAATTAACATATTGTTGTACTTATTGGAAACTAATCTCGCGCAGGATGTTCAAAGGGTTTGAGCAAGGTTGCCGAAAAAAAATCTGTGTTTTTCATAAAAAAAATCTGACATTCTGTTTTCTTTTCCCAAAAATTCGGTGATGGATTTCTGTGATTCTGCTGCCTTTATTTCATTGAAAGTTCATGATTAATTGTGTCTATTTAACGTTTTAGTTTGGTAAAATCTATTAACAGTACTAATTTTATCATTCTTTCCTATTAAAAGGTAAGAAATCTTAATTTGTTATTGGTCAAAAAAATTATAATTTTGGAAATCCATTCAACATTCAAAAATGTTATAAAATCAGTGAATATTTAAAAATTATGTGTTCTGTGACACAGATTCTGTGATGAAAATTTGCTCGAAATTCTGTGAAATCAAAGATTTTTTTGTGATTTCGGCAACCTCGTAGTTAAAATAAAAGTAATTGGAACTTTATTATGACCCTACACAGATTTGATTAAGGCCTGAAGTTCCGATTAATTTTATTTTAACTCCGATTCTTCTAGAAATGTCTCAATTATGTTTTTCAAAACAGGTCAAAATTTTTGGGTAAAATCTGAAAAATTTTGATTCAAGAGTATTGAGCCGCTAATCTGGTTCATTTGCTTTTTGAGGTGTCCTTTCAAATTTGATTTATTTATGCGTAAAGTATTCATCTCCATTTTCAAACAACATTATTGTTTTAGGTGTCGGCAAAGTTTTTCTTTTGAAATTCTTCTTATTTTTAAAAAGTACAATGTTTTCATAAATGTTGTAATTTCTTCTACGCAGCAAGAATAGTCAGGATTATGGCTGAGCCCACCATATTTTTTTGGTTGTTGGACGCCTCGTGTTGCTCATTGCTTCAAACTCATCACGTCTTCAAGTCTTACATTCAAAGCATTATAAAAAAAATACCTGATTTCTGTTGTAGAACTTTGATCCACATGATTTGTCTCCGTTATTCTCAAATGACGCGGATGGATGCAATGATGGGATTGCATGGAAACAAGACTGAGTCATGTCGGGGTCATTTTTGAATTTCTCAAACTCTGGGGTCCAAAAAGCTTCATTTTGGTTTAAAACTCATTCATGATTTTTTGCAGAATTTGTAAGTAATGTTTACTTGAGCAAATTTGAACTTTAAGGTTTGTATAAGGAAATTGAATATTTTGTATTGAAAAATCAACATTATTTTTGTTTCTTCTGTGGAACCGAACCTGCTAATCGTTTTTCACAAATTTTCCAATGCGAATTTTTCGTTTAACATCTTTGTCGAAGATCGTAACTGCATATTTTATTAGACAGAAAAGTTAATAGGGGTTTGTCTTCTGGCGTTGATAAACAATAAATTCAATTGACATCACTGCTTGTGCCCCTCGAAGTATTGCATGAAAAGTAGTCATGCAATATCTCGTCATGCAAATACACTTTCTTTTTATTAAATTTCAACATTATTCAAAAGCGAACTATTTTTCATGGCTTCTGAGCTTCTAGATTGTGTTTGATCTCAACGTAACTTGAAGGTTTGAAGGTTGAAGATACCACCCTTCAAAAAATAGGAGATACCTTAAATACAATAAATAAGCCATTGAAATAAAAAAAACGCCGCTTTTGAAGCTGAAGGAGTATTTAAATACAGGTAAATATGTACATAACCTAATAGTGAGCCAAATTTTATGAAAAAAAAACTAAGACTATACAATAATATATATTGTCGCTAAATCTCCAAACCGGAGTTTTTGTCAACATAAGCGAGGGCGACATCGCTGAAGACATTAATGTTGACCAAACATGTTCCAAGAGTCGGAACCAAACAAAAGCAATGGTTTGAAGAATTTTTCATCGTTGCTGGTTGACAAAATTCACCTATCACCAGCGCGAAAATTTCGGATTTCAATTGCATCGACAATATGTTACATTTATTGAATATGAGAGTCTTCATTCAATAAAATGGGAAGCGTCTATCGATACAATATTTCATCTCATTTTGTTAAAACTGATTTGTCTTTTCAGTAAATCTTTTCATTGCATCAAAACGCTTACGTTAATCGATTGTTAACTAAAATCCTTCGAGGATTGTTTTAATTTTGTAAAACTTTTAGTAATTTTGTAATGGAACCCCCTTTTTTTGAATTGGGAGGGGTTTTAAAAATTATAAAAACCACTACCGGTCTTGGAAACGGCTACAAACCAAACTTTCCGAGAATAGTTCGAATTGTGTCAAATTTTTGTTATTTTCTATGGGAACTCTCATCTTTTTGGATTTGTAGGGATTTGAAAGTATTATAGAAACCATTCCTGGTCTTGAAAACGGCTACACACCAAATTTCACATAGATTGGATTTTGGATTTTTGCTAATTTTGTATGGAAGACCCTCATTTTGGATTCTGAGCGGTTTGAAAGTATTAGAGAAACCAAGTCCGGTTTTTGAAAACCACTACAAACCGAATTTCACCTTTCAGTAGTTTCCAAGAATGGTTCGAATTGTGTCAAATTTATTTAAATTTTGTAAGGGAGCCCACCATATTTGGACTAAGAAGGGTTTGAAAGAATCATAGAAATTATTCCCAGTCTTGAAAACGGCTGCACGGTTCAGTAGTTTCCAAAAATGTTCGAATTATGTCAAATTTGTGTTAATTTTGTATGGGAACCCCCCTATTTTTGGATTCGTAGGGATTTGAAAGTATTAAAGAAACCATTCCTGGTCTTGAAAACGGCCACACACCTAATTGCACATTGATTGGTTCGATAGTTTCCGAAAGTGGTTCGGATTGTTTCGAATTGTTGCTTATTTTGTATGGAAGACCCTCATTTTGGATTCTGAGCGGTTTTAAAGTATTATAGAAACCGGTCAGTCCGGTCTTTGAAAAAGCTACAAACCAAATTTCACGTTGATCATGTCAGCAGTTTCCGAAAAATTGTCGAATTGTATCAAATTTTTGATAATTTTGTATGGGAGCCTCCCTTTTTCAGGATTCGGAGCGGTCAGAAAGTATTATAGACACCATTCCCGGTCTTGAAAACAGCTACAAACCAAATTTCACGTTGAATGGTTCAGTACTTTCCAAAAATTGTTCAAATTGTGTCAAATTTATGGTAATTTTGTAAGGGAGCCCCCCCCCCCCTCTCTTCCCTTGGACTTGGAAGGGTTGAAAAGATCTATGAAAAACATTCCTGGTCTTGAAAACGGCTTCACACTGAATATCACTTTGATCAGCTTAATATTTTCCAAAAATTGTTAGACTTACGTCATATTTGTGTTAATTTTGTATGGGAACCCCCCTCTTTTTAGATTCGGAGGGGTTTGAAAGTAATAAAGAAATTATTCTCGGTCTTGAAAACAGCTCGATGCCAAATTTCATGTTGATCGGTTCAGTTGTTATCGAAAATTGTTCGAATTGTGTCATGTTTTTATTATTTTTGTATGGGAGCCCCCTTCCTTTAAGTTGGAGCCGTTTGAAAGTATTTTAAACAACCATCTCCGACCTCAAAAACTCTTACATATCAAATATCACATTGATTGGTTCGGTAGTTTTCGAGTCTGTAAGGAACAGACAGACAGACAAACATTCTTTTTTTATATACGAAGATTTTTCACTAAAAACGATGATTTCAAAACATGTTTTCAGTTCTATTTTCTAATGATGATTCGAACCGAAAATCGAACATTCTAAACTGGATACAGATTTCGAATTAAAAAAGAACAGTAGTTTTGATTCTGAAAATATGGATTCAGAATCTCTTAAATGAGCTTTATCCCATTTTTAATTGAATTTTCAGGGATAAGTTTTAACCAACAAGTGAGAAAATTTTGAAAAACTGTATCAAAAATTTTCACCCGGGATTAGTTTTAAGCGTTTGACATCAGTTCTGACTCAAGATTCTTACTCTTGAATAACCTTTCTCAATCATCAAAATTTGATGAAAAATTTAAAACTTTGGGTGTACAGTAGAAAACCTTGATGTTTCTGGTATCTCATTGGGATGTTTAACCCCTAAACCTCTCCTCCCCGCTCGCTATTTCTACGGCCATAGTTACGTGGGTGAATTTTATGAAAATGACAAGCCTGCAAAAAATCATTTTCGAATTTTATTGATCATTCTACTAAGTTCACGGAATTTTGTTGACTGTTTGTTCGTATTCTCCTTTTGTTTACCCCGCCCATAAACATTTCTAAAAAAAACTTGAAGGGGGAGTACCTGACTAAAATTGAAAAAAATTATGATAAATTCGATTTATTTTCAAAATATTCAATCAATTATAAATGCAAAAAACAACTCGAACAAAATTGGATTTTTTCATTTTTCTTGATCGCGATTTTTTAATTTTTTTTTCCAAGAAAAACTCGACAACCAGACACACAAATCAGACTTTAATCCAATAATAAACTTCCATCGAGGTAGAATTAACGGTAAAAGGTTCTATGCCGGATCGACATTAACAAGCTTTCCAATAACTGGCATTGTCCTGCCAGCGAAACCACAATGTATGAAAGAAACCAAATAAATCAGCGCATTTTTGGCACAGAGATTTTCTAAATAGGCATTTTATTATTGCACCTTCTTCTATGGGTGCAGTAATGTTTCAACTCCAGGTGACGATAGAAGGATTTGAATTTTGTTCCAGCCTTATTGAAAGTAATCGAATGATGAATACTTGCAGTATCAATTGTACCAAAGAACAAAAACACTCATCTTCTCTCAAATGAGGAATTCCGTTAAATTGTGTCAAACCCATTCGCCAAAACTGGCGCTGTCGAAAACATCCGAACAAACACGTAGGTACCTAGCTATTGCTACCATGAATGGGCAGGCTAAACATTGATAAAAAAAAAACGTTTATTTCCCGTTTGTTCCACATCATTTCTTGTACAAATAAAAAAAAATGCTGGAGCCTCCCAAGAGCCCACTGTCTGCTGCAGTATTTAGAGAGGGAGAGCAATCCACCTAGAAGTGTGGGAAGACAGTTAAGAATCAAATATAATAATTTTACATAAAATGTTTTTCAATCTCTCTACGGGACAATCTTTTAACTCAAGACTAGACATTCTATAATTAAACTTGGAAAATTCCCGTTTTATCGCTGATGCTAACAGTTATCTTCCTCCGAAAAACAGACCGAAAATGTGTTCCATATCAACATTCGGCGGAGCCTTCATGTCTCACCAGCCACCCACATTCTTAGCAGCTATCGGAGATCCTGTCTCATCCAGACGGAAGTGATTCCGGTGATAGCACTTTTCATCCAGGCACATTATCGAAGGCTTATGGCTTACGATACGGTTACAGTTTTCTTCCTTTCGTTCGGTTTGCTTGCCATTTTTTTGCCGGGACGGGGACATGTCTTTGGGTTTCCAATTATACAAGATATGGCAATAGGAATAGCGCAGCAAATGTTTTTCTTCGAGATGGAGCACGTACCAAAAAGAGAAAATGAAGATGTTTTACTAATTTTTTTTTCCAAAACTGTTCGAGCCCCAACAATTTCATAATTTTTTCATTCAAAATCATACGGTTCGAATTTTAAAAAAATCAATTCAAAGAAAAAAATGCGAATTTTGTCTCGTCAAGTTCAACCATTGTTGACAGTTTTCCCCTCAAATCCAAAAGCTACGATGACGTTGGATTTAATTTTAAAGAAACCACGAGGCACAAGAGAAAAATCTTCCAAATCCGTGCCCTTTTAAAATGAGCCTTCTAAGTCATCCCAAACCATTTGGGGGCTTTCAAATATTAATTCAATCTGAGAGGCATAAATCAAAGCTCGCGTGTAATTTGTGCTTTTCCGGTTTCCAACCGGAGTCCAAGACTAGCTCCAGCTAGAGCTCTTGAAGGAGAAGCAACATCGGCAAATCATTTTTTCGACTTCCAGTACGACCCTAGAGAGTACACTCCCAGATAAACAAGCTTGTGTTGTTGTTGTGCACATCCTCCAAACGAGTCAGGGCTTTTTCCCTTTTGATTATTTTTTTCTCACTTGGTGAAAAGGGAGAGGTCAAGAACAACTTTTTTCCATTTTCTTCGTTTGCAAAGATTCAATGGCTAGCTGAATAGAAGTAGCAAAAAAAAATGAGTGGAGTTTTTCACTCCACCGAGTGAAATCGTTCAGCTCCCCTAAACTGGAACATAATTCGTTGAAACTCTGTGTCCGCGCGTAGTACGATTCTAGTAGTGTGTTCCGTTTCGCTCCAGGGTGATTTTGGGATGAAAATCCCCCAGAGGATTATTTTCCTTTTTCAATCTTCAAAAAGAGGCGAAAAAAGAAACAAAAGCAAGATAAACGCTAGAGCTGACAAACAAATAGAATTTCCACTTCAAGATAGGTTGAAAAAAGTACAAACTTGGAATGAGAAACGTACAGGTCTATGCATAGGTCAGGGTCAGGACTCAGATATTTGACATCGATAACGAGAAATCCAACTTAATTACGGGATATTTAAAAATTTAAGATAAAATAAAAAAATGTTCATTCAATGTATGATAGTGATTTAACACATTATCTTGGGTGTAAATTACATGAAAAAAACACACGACCGTAGAATTATCTCAACCTGTCATTGGATAATGTATTTTTTTTGTCATAAACAAGTTTATTTGGTAACAATTGAGAAATTTTCCAGTTGTGACAAATTTCACTTGTTATTTTTTTTGGATCTTAAGTTAAGATTCTTAACCTTGCATCCTGATTTTGACTTTACACCCTGCTTTAATCTTCCGTATATTGGATAATCTCTAATTCTTGGATTCTGGATCTTGATCCCAGATTCTAAATCTGAAACAATGTTTTGATAATATTGATTTCGATCCTAAATCCTGATTCATTAGTCCTGATCTCATACTCTTTCGTAAATTTTTATCATGGATTCTTATCCTGAACCCTGATCATAAACCAACTTCCGAGAATCTGATTCTGAACTTGTCCGCTGAATTCAAGATGTATGTCCATGACTCTATATTTAAAAATTGATTCTTGTCCTGAATCTTTGATCCTAAATCAGAATTCAAATATTGATCTAGGATTCCGAATTCTGATCTTTATGCCGAATTCAAAAAAAAAAAATCCTTCCTTGTCCTTATCCTGGATATTGAACCAGAACCCGGGATTATAAATCCTGACCCAGGATCCTAGATACTAATCCTGGACCCTTATGCCGATTCTTATCTCGTATTTTGAACCTTGATCGCAAATTCTATTCCTGATTACAAGCTCTGATGATTCTAATCCGAAATCCTGAGTCCAGATAAAGATTGCTCGATTTTCAGCAAAATTTCGATATTCAAAATTAATTCAGAAAGCCCCAGAATTGATCCATCTAACAAATCGCAGCATGAAAATCGACCTCTAATAGATCGATCTTTCCAATTTTGAACAAGCAAAAGTTACTGTTTAAAAAAAAAAAAAAAAAACAAGAAACTTACTACTTATGGATAAAAAGGCTATCAAGCGCTTTAATTAGGTCTACTCTAATAATCGAAATCTGCAGACAAAAATGACAAAAATGACAAAAATGACAAAAATGACAAAAATGACAAAAATGACAAAAATGACAAAAATGACAAAAATGACAAAAATGACAAAAATGACAAAAATGACAAAAATGACAAAAATGACAAAAATGACAAAAATGACAAAAATGACAAAAATGACAAAAATGACAAAAATGACAAAAATGACAAAAATGACAAAAATGACAAAAATGACAAAAATGACAAAAATGACAAAAATGACAAAAATGACAAAAATGACAAAAATGACAAAAATGACAAAAATGACAAAAATGACAAAAATGACAAAAATGACAAAAATGACAAAAATGACAAAAATGACAAAAATGACAAAAATGACAAAAATGACAAAAATGACAAAAATGAGAAAAATGACAAAAATGACAAAAATGACAAAAATGACAAAAATGACAAAAATGACAAAATTTAACAAAAATGACAAAAATGACAAAAATGAAAAAATTGACAAAATTGACGAAATTGACAAAATTGACAAAATTGACAAAATTGACAAAATTGACAAAATTGACAAAATTGACAACATCGACAAAATTGACAACATCGACAAAATTGACATAATTGACATTATTGACAAAATTTACAAAATTTTGATAATATCCAGGATTAAATAATTCAAAAATCCTCAATTTGTTGCGAATTATGTTATTAATATGAAAATTATGATTATTTAGAAATACTTTTATCCTATATATATTTTTAAAGATTAGTTTTTTTTTTCATTTTCTATTTACCGCGTTCTAAATTCATTGATCATAATAAATATCAATTTCTTCTTTTGTCACCACCCCCCCTCCCCCCCCACTCTTCGAAATTTCCAAGAAACCCGAAGGAGGGAATAAATATAGTTTGAACTATTTAATGTAAATTTCGAAACAAAAATCAAATATCTGAAAGATTTTAAGACCAAAACTGTCCAAATGAGCACTTTTGCTGAAGACACTATTGGTCAATTTCCTAAAGTATCTTCGAAATTATTTTTTTCACGATAAAGTTCCGTTCTGGACCACTATGCAGTGGATTGTTTCCTTTCTTACAGTCTGTAAATTACATTTGAATAAATTTGATACAAAATTATTAACAAATGAAAGATAAATAACATTCATAGATTAATAAACAAGGCCTGAACAAATTTTAAATTCTTCTTTTGTCACTCGACAAATTCGATAAAATCATCCGATGTGCTCAATCGCTTATTTAAGCACCGCGATGGACTCAGACAAAAGCAAAACGATGAAAATTTGACTTTTGTACAAGAAATGGGATTGTTCTTTTTCACAGAGTCTATAAATGTAAGAATTTGTATGGAAAATCTTACAAACTTTTGAATTTTGTTTCTCGAGTTTAAAAAATAACCAATCTCCCATTATTTCACAATCCAATATTTTATGTTTATTTATTTTTTTCTAGAGTCTTTGATTATTGTCATACAGTCTGATTGTTTAAGATTAGCTTTTAATTAAATAACATAGCAAATAAGATAGGTGACGTAACGGATTGCACATTTAAACTTAGATTTTGTAACATGATAGTCAAACAAGTGAGAAACAGCATTGAAAACTTCACAACATCGAAAAAGGTGGTGATTCCGAAGACAGTCCTGCTTCTTGGCAGCCAAAACATGGTTTGATTACGCAGTCGGCGTGCTGGAACGTATATGTTCAATCTCTGAAGTAATTGCGGGCAGTCAACGGCATTTGTCAAGAAATCGTAGACGAAGGTGCGCTGTAGAAAAGTTCTTCTTTGGTTCAAAGACGTCATTGCACACTGGTACAGAACATCAATCTAGCGCACACTGGTACAGAACATCAATCTACCGCATGCGGCCCGCGAACCCCCAGTTTGACATGCCTGATCTAGCGGAACTAAATTAATAGCGCCCAGGGATGAAAAGATAGACTTTTGAGGTCTTCGACAACATTGCATAATTTTACAAGGCGCATTCTTTGAAATAAAATATAGAGCCGAGGGGTCCACCAATAGCAAGATAAAAAAGCTAACTTTTTTGTTAAGCATTTTAGAGCTTTGGTTCCTTCTACAAAGTTGTTTATCTTAACAAAATACATAACTTTGCTCAACAAGCCAAAGTTCTATAATTTCATTCTAAGGAGTTACAATGAAATTAAAAAAATAACCTTGAAAAAACAGTTTTTCAAATCGGAAACGTTGTAGGTAAAACAAAACAATTTTCAGTCTTCGAAACAAAGTTGAAAAAAGTTAAGATCTACAATTGTTTAGTACATTATGATGTGTTTTGAAATTGCTGAAGCGCTGTAGAAAGCATTTAGTGTAATATATTAACAATTTTCAAAGAAAAGTTTATCAAATTGCGCAAATTTTCGCACCATCAGCCAATATGGATTTTATTTTTGGTGTTAAGAGGAATCATTACTATATAAAACTAGCGTGGAACTCGGTGGAACTCGAAGCAATTTTAAGATTGAAAATCTAGTATTTTGTTCACAAATATCACTTTTTTGAGACACTAAGTTACTTAGATTCTTTGATGCAATTAACTTGCAGAATTTGAGAATAAGAAATAACTAGATGATTTACCCGGATTTCCGTTTCAAATTTATCAATAAAATCTGTGCATTATTATATAAATGATATCTGCACCAACACGTGAAAGTAATTTAACTCCAAAAGAAAAGTAGCTTTCAGCTTTCAGTGGCAGGCCAATTTTTACGAAAAAAACCCTTTTGAGATAATAATTTTTCGTTGGATTACAAACTCAATTTGAGTAAAGGATCTATGACCGTTTTGATAAATCTGAGACGGAAAACCGGGTAAATCATCTATTTTTTTCTTATTCTCAAATTCTGCAAACAAAGACTGTGGTTTTAGACGTTTGCTTTGGTTTACGCTCCTCTCAAAAAGCTTTCGATAAAGTTGAAAAACTCACCTGGTGTATCGCTTGTTGTACCCATTTTGGCTGGTAGTCGCTGCAATCTGTCGCCCACCTGGAAACAGCTATCGGACCTGCCGCAGGACTTGGATTTTACCGGATTTCGGTGCAGTATTCGACGAAAAATTTCTTACTCCGTTCTTATTCTATATCGTAAACAAACGATTTCTGTCACCAGTCTATCGCAGAATTCTACCTCATTTGTTGAACCCGTTCCCGGTATCTGACACAGTCGGTTGTTTTTATTTTCGTGTGATACACTGCTGATCAAAAATTTGCGTATAAAGTGAAAATATTACACAATGGAAGATGAAATAAATATTTTCTGCTTCATATGCGAAAGTCTTGTTCAAGATTCAACCAAAGTGATTGAGTGCGTTCACTGTCATCGATCAGTACATTTTCGCTGTAAAAAAATTTATGGAAATAGCATTGCAAAGACGAAAAAAAATCCGTTTTTCTGTTCTCCGGAGTGCATCGACATGTTCACCCGTGTCACCCAAGTAGTGAATCGTGCCGATTCTGTTAGTGACGATATTCGCAAGCTGACGGAGTACGTTCGAGGGATCAAGGAGGACCAGTCATCTGTTCGCAGTGAAGTGCGGGACGAATTACTCAAGACCAGAGCAGTCGTTGATAGTTTGATGGAAACCAATAAGCACATTGAAGAATCTCAAGATTTTCTATCGAGCAAATTTGAAGAGCTCAGAGGGAATTTTAAAAGTATTGGAAAGGCTATCAAGGAAATGCAATACGATAATGAGAAGCTGAAGAACACCGTCAATGTATGGCAACAGAAGCATTACGACTTGGCTAGTAAAGTGGATAAATTAGAAACCGAATTGGATAAAGCCAACAGATCAGCATTGGAGAAAAATGCCATCGTGCTGGGATTACCGACGAGCGCGCAGGAGAATACAATGGATACAGTGAAAAAACTAGCAACTACAATCGGATGTCCACTGAAAGATGGCGATGTCGCCGAGGCGAAAAGGTTATTGAGCAAAAATTCATCGATGAGAACTGCACCAATACTTGTTACGTTTGAGCGTGCACAAACCAAAGAGTTACTTTTTCAAAAGAAACGTGAACACGGAGTTCTGCAGGCATCGCAGATCGATGAGGTTTATGCGGGATCTTCGAACAAAGTGACAATTCGAGATGAATTGACTACTCTCGGGAAAGAGTTGCTGTCGGAAGCGAAAAGCATGCAGAGTGAGCTCAGCATAAAGTTTGTTTGGCCTGGACGAGATGGAAAAATCCTGTTCAAGCGCCATGAAGGGGCAAAAATTGAACAAATTGGGAACCGGAATGATATACGCATGCTTGCAAAATCGACACAGAAGCGCTGTTTGAATCACTCACTCGACATGGAAACGTCAAACACCTCACTTCCGGAAATGTCTTCCCCAAAACGTGTTGCTGGGTTAAGAGAAATGTAAAAAATCAACATTGTTCCTATTTGTTCCTGTATAAAATTATAATAATGAATGAACCAAATAAAAATATATTACACGATTCGTTAAATTCTCTATATACTAATAACCGAAACAAAAACAATCGTCACTTCTTAAGAGTTCTGCAACTTAACATCAGAGGCCTAAATGATCCAGATAAGTTGGATTCCTTAAAAATGTTGTTAGAAGAATTCCCTGCGTCTATTGATGTCTTAGTTCTTGGTGAGACTTGGTTGAAAAAGGAGAAAAAATACTTGGCCGCTGTTGATGGAAATCGTAGCTTCCTTTCCTGTCGTCCAGATTCTAGCAGTGGTGGACTTGCTGTTCTTGTAAAAGAGTCCCTTATTGTCTCAGAGATCGAAAATTTACATATTGATGGCTTTCATTATATACACATACGTCTCGAACCAGGTTGCTCGCCAATCGACCTCCACGCAGTTTACCGACCTCCTTCTCAAAATGTACAGTTTTTTCTCGACAAACTTGATTCCGTATTTGCATCCTTGAAGTCAAATTCCCATTTTTTGCTGGTAGGTGACATGAACATTCCAGTCAATAAAACGAATTGCCCCGTAGTCGACCAATACGTAGATCTTCTAAGCTGTTACGGATGTCGAGTGTCGAATACGTTTATAACCCGTCCAGCAAGCTGTAACATTCTCGATCACGTTGTTTGCCCAGATTCATTATTCGAACAAATGTTAAATGAAACAGTTTCACTCGATATTAGCGACCACAGCATGGTTTTGACCACCCTGAATCTAAAAAAATCGATAGTTCACCGCAAGTTGGAAAAAGTAGTGGTGCAGCACGAAAAGCTTAACGAAGCGTTCCGTGTAGCGTTTTATAACCTTCAAGCGAACAGCCCTGCCGAGAAACTAGACAAGCTCAGTACATTGTATGGTCAACTAAAAGAAAAATACTCAAAAACGATATCTATCGAAGCCAAGGTCAAAGGATATTGCCCGTGGATGTCGCTAGACGTGTGGAATCTGAGGCGAATAAAAGAAAAAGCTCTTGCACGTAGCAAAAAGTACCCTGCTAACGATGAACTCAAAAATACTTTGATGCTAGTATCGAAAAATCTCATTCGTGCCAAAGCTGAGGCAAAGAAAATTTATTATCAGAAACTATTCCAAAACTCGAATCAGAAAGTTATGTGGAAAAACCTGAATCACTTGATAGGAGCGAATGAATCGAAAAGACTAAAAGAGAGATGATAAAGTTAGAGCTAAATGGATTGGTAACGGAGGAAGGAAAACCCGTAGCCAATGCATTCAATAACTATTTCTGTAACATTGGGACTCAGCTCGCGGCCACTATCCCAAGAAATGTCCATAGTAATGAATATCGATACATTGGAAGTGGAAATAGTATCTATCTTCAACCAGCTACAGAGCAAGAAGTTGTTCTGAAAATTAGCAAGCTTGATTCTTCTAAAAGTCCGGGACCAGATGGGATTCCAGTGCACTTTGTCAAAGCAAATCACATCCTTCTGGCTCCTTTGTTAAAGGATATTTTCAACGACTGCATACAGAACGGTGTATTCCCAGAGTTCCTGAAAATGGCACGAGTTCTACCGATCTTTAAAGCAGGAAATAAAACGGATCGTAGTAACTATCGACCAATTTCAATACTATCGGTCTTTAGTAAGATCCTAGAACAGCTTATAGCAGATCGTGTCACGCAATTTCTAAATCACCATAAACTACTGTATAGCTATCAATACGGATTTCGAGAAGGATCGAGTACTCAAACAGCAGCAACCGAATTAGTTGATGCCATTTACAATGCTCTGGATAATCGCAAGTTCATGGGCGTGCTATTCTTGGACCTGAAAAAGGCTTTTGACACCATCGATCACACAATTCTCCTTCGAAAACTGGATGCTCATGGAATCAGGGGTAACGCGAACTCTCTACTTGCTAGTTACCTAGCTAACAGAAGGCAATACGTCCAAGTCAATAAAGCAACAAGTGATCTAGGAGAACTTCCAGTTGGGGTTCCTCAAGGAAGCAACCTAGGGCCTCTCCTGTTTATCATCTATCTTAACGATTTGCATGAGTTAAATTTGTATGGTAAACCCAGACTGTTTGCTGACGATACATCGTTATCATACGAACACGCCGACGTTACGACAATAACTTCCCAAATGTCAACTGATTTGGAAAAGCTGAAAGCATTTTTCGACGCCAATCTTCTCTCGCTGAACCTAGATAAAACCAAATATATGATCTTCAGATCAACAAATCGCCTGTCTGCGGACCACTCTCAGTTAAGAATTGATCAAACCACGATTGAACAAGTTAAAACGTTTAAGTATCTGGGTCTTAACTTTGACGAGCGTATAAGATGGAACGTGCACGTAAATGGCCTTCGAAAAGAATTAAGTTCAATACACAGTATCATCTGGAAAATATCGAGGTTCGTACCAACCAAACAGTTAACTTGTTTATACCATGCTTTTGTGCAAGCCAAGTTGCAATACATGGTTTCGATTTGGGGATCAGCTACGAAAAGTGACATCAAACCACTTCAGGCTATGCAGAACCGTTGCCTGAAAGCTGTGTACAAACGACCCAAACTGTACTCAACCCACAGCCTATTTCAAGAAGCCTCGCAGTCGATACTACCAATAGCCGCATTAAGAGAACTCCAAAGTGTCATTCAGATCCACAACAAGCTACATAATCCGCTTTTCCACCATAACCAACCAATTCAGTATTTGAGGCACAGGTTTCCCACAAGATCAAGGAGAAACCTAGTACACAGAAGAGCCAATACGGAGAAGATGAAGAGATCACCCGAATATTATAGCAAATTGAAGTATAATAACCTCCCAGGATTTTTGAAGCTCGTAACGAACAAACTCAGCTTCAAACGCCAAGTGAAAGCCTACCTAAAAACCAACTTAATGAACTACCTAACTTAAAGTAAACCAAAGCAAAAAAAAATCAACTGTAATCTAACTCAGCTGTAAAACAAGCTCGCAAGTACCCCCTTAACAGAGAGTAATCTCACTGGGGGCTACGAACAGTCGAAATCCTCACTTGCAATTAATCCGTCACTAATCGCCACCATACCGTATTTTCTCTGTACCCCCTCTCTGCTAGCCACCGCCTGCCGCAAACCGCCCCACCAACCGCCTTCACCAATCGCCCACACCAACCGCCAACACCCGCCACCAAACCGCCTCGAACCACAACAAGCAAATGAAAATTTATAATGTGATAGTGAAGAAAAGAAATAATGTTAAAAAAAAAAAAAAATTGCATCAAAGAAACTAAGAAACTAATAAAGTGTCTAAAAAAAGTGATATTTGTGAACAAAATACTAGATTTTCAATCTTAAAATTGCTTCGAGTTCCACCGAGTTCCACGCTAGTTTTATATGGTAATGATTCCTCTTAACATCAAAAATAAAATCCATATTGGCTGATGGTGCGAAAATTTGCGCAATTTGATAAACTTTTCTTTGAAAATCGTTAATATATTACACTAAATGCTTTCTACAGCGCTTCAGCAATTTCAAAACACATCATAATGTACTAAACAATTGTAGATCTTAACTTTTTTCAACTTTGTTTCGAAGACTGAAAATTGTTTTGTTTTACCTACAACGTTTCAGATTTAAAAAAACTGTTTTTTCAAGGTTATTTTTTTAATTTCATTGTAACTCCTTAGAATGAAATTATAGAACTTTGGCTTGTTGAGCAAAGTTATGTATTTTGTTAAGAAAAACAACTTTGTAGAAGGAACCAAAGCTCTAAAATGCTTAACAAAAAAAGTTAGCTTTTTTATCTTGCTATTGGTGGACCCTTCGGCTCTATATTTTATTTCAAAGAATGCGCCTTGTAAAATTATGCAATGTTGTCGAAGACATCAAAAGTCTATCTTTTCATCCCTGGGCGCTATTAATTTAGTTCCGCTAGATTGATGTTCTGTACCAGTGTGCATTGATAGCAAGGCACACCTCTCAAAATAGGGTGGTAACCGTACGGGATCTTGCCATGACAATCGTCGCAGGGCATAGCGGAGGAATTTTCTCTGAATCCTTTCGAGTCTTTCACTGTGGACAGAGTGGTAGGGTGCCCAGACCGGTACCGCATATTCCAGAACACTGCGTACCAATGAGCAGAAAACAGTTTTCAGTGCATACGGGTCCTCAAAGCTGAGTGTATTCCGACGCCGGAAGCCGACCAAAGCAAAGGTTTTGGCTGCAGTGGTCGCGGTGTGTTGAACAAATGAGAGCTTTTGATCAAAACGTTATTCTGAGGTCTTTAACAAAGGTCACTCTTTCGAGAGAGGTGTCCCTTAGACCGTAGTCGTAGACAACAGAGGCTCTACTTTTAAAAAAGCTTATACACTTACATTTTTGGCGTTAACTTCCATACCGTGTAATCCGCACCATACTAATAATCGATCGACGTCCTCCTGAAGCGCAACACAATCCAATATCGAATCAATGGTCCGGTAGATTTTAAGATCATCTGCAAACAGCAGTTTCGGCGACTGAAGGAATGTTGCCAGGTCGTTAATAAAAATCACTAAGATGAGCGGTTCAAGATGACTACCCTGCGGAACACGAGACGGCATGTAGAATTCAGAGGAGTGAGTCCCACGAATTTTTATAAAGCCTTGACGATTCAGCAGATACGAATACAGCCAATCCACTTGCAGTTTTTTACCTGTTGCAGAATGCAAATCGCTGGCATAGATCATTAGGTTAGTCAAGGTTGATCGTTTCTTGATGAACCCGTGCTGGACATCGATGAGTATTGGAGAGGCTGCTGAGTAGATTCTCTCGTATATCAGGACTTCTAGCACTTTGGAAAAGCAGCAAAGAATCGATATTGTCCTGTAATTCTCCACACGATGAGCATTTCCTGACTTATGGATCGGTGAGATTGATGCGATTTTCCACAGAGTAGGAAAAGTACCTTCCGAGATCGATCGATTGAAAATCATGCACAGCGGTGTGACAAGCGAAGCAGCTATTTTTACAACAAGCGATGTTGGAATCCCATCAGGCCCAGATCCTTTCGATGGATCAAGAGAATTTAGCACTTTTAGAACTTCTTGTTCACTGAAAACTGGTTGCGGTAGACTGATATCATAGCTAGGAAGTGTATCAAAGTACACATTGTTACAATCAGGAGTGACTGGGCTATACACGCTGCTAAAAAAATCTGCAAACAAGTCAGCTGACTCTTGGATGCTTTCCGATATGCGTCCTTGAAGCGTCACAGACGATGGGATACAGTTAGTAAGGCGGCGGCTGTTGACGTATTTCCAGAATATCGAAGGATCTTGTTTCATGTTGCGTTCGATGTTAGAAATATATTGGTTGAAAACAGCGTTGCGAAGAGTTGAATATTCAATCTCTAGCCTTGAGAACATTGACTTGTTGTGGTCCGTTCGTAGCGTTTACGGGCTTTGCGAACTAAGTTGCGGCTCCTCTGTAACTCAGAATTCCACCAAGGGAGCTTGTACGGCTGATGTCGGTGTAGTCGTTTAGGCGGCGTGTGAATGTGTAAGACATCTCAGAGATGATCATAGAAGGTTGATACAGCAACATCGATGTTCAGATCTTCGAAAAGTAACAATTCCATAACACGGTCGGTATCACAGTGCATAAAATCTAGATTTAGTCTATGCGGGCTAACGAGATCCGTACGCTCATCAGAAAATAGTCGAGCAGTAAAACAGTAGGATGACGATGTCGGTCGTTATTTAAAATTGCGTTTGAGGGGTGTAAAATATCAGCTAAATCGGGCCTATTCACAAACAGAAGGTTTAGAATTCTACCATTGGCGTTCGCAAGCGAACACATCTGAGACAACCCGCAGGCCATCGTCGATTCGATGACAGCAAGCTCCTGCTCGGTGGAGGCGTTTACTGGTAAAAATCCATCTGCATCCTCGTCGAAGGTCCAAAGCAAATTCGGTAGCTTGTAATCCCCAGCTACCACGATTATATCATTACTACTAACCATATTCGTCGAGAATTCGAGAGCAGACATGTGAGACGCAGTTTCGCTGTTTGGCCTAAAATAGGCACAGCAGAAATAGACATTGCGACACCGATCTTTGATTCGCACAACAACTTGCTCTAGGTGGTCACAGCCTTGTATCGCAACCGAGGCTACGTCTATACCATGTCGGACTACAATTAGCACACCTCCTCAACGTCTTAAATGGCTTGTATTGGCATTTCTATCATTAAGGTAGATCTTATAGCTAGAGGCTAGTTCACTGTTGCCGATGTCGTTCTTCAGCCAAGTCTCTGTTATCATGATGACATCATAGTCACATGAAGACAGTGCTAACAAAAACTCATTGGTGTTGGTACGCATACCACCGGCGTTCTGCTAATACACCATTAGCTGGGCGTTTGAATTCGTTGTGGCGAAATGAGCGAGAACTGATGTGCTGAATGAAGCGAGTGATGGCAGAGAAGGATCAGCAGTGGCGGGTTGAGTTTCTTGGAACGGTTGATTATCGAAGTTGGTCGCCTCGCCCAAATTGGAGTCGCGAAAGGTGCCATTTGATTCGGTTTGAATTCCAAACGGCTGCTTCGGGTTGGGAAAAAAACGTTCGGAGGTATTCTCTACAAACTGGCAAAAACGATTTCCAGCGGGCCAGGTCTCTGATGACAAAGCTTTCTCTATCAAGTCGAGAGAAATTCCAACTTTGTAAGAGACAAATGACAAGGTGCTAACTTCTCTGCCCAGAAGAACCAATTTTTTGAGTTGGACTTCATCTGTATCTAGTTGTGAACGCACAAACCGCAGAATATTTTCTTCAGGCGCATTTGGAGCAATACCAGAAAGATAGAGCCAGAATGAGGAAGATGCCGTAAACAAATGGTTTTTAATCGTGATTTCGTTGTTAGCCGCACCGGTACCCACGGCGCACTTTAGTTTAGGCTGATGTGCACTGAACTAAACTAAACTTGAACTAAATAATGCTGTTATGAAATCATTTTCCGGTTCGCACCAATCTGAGATATGACAGTTTAAATGTACATGTTTTTTTTCAAAAATATCTTTTAAGTATCGAACGCCTCCAGATACAAGTTTGCGATTTGAGAAACATGTACGAATTTCTATTTCATACAAATGTTTAGAAGACATTTCTATTGTATGAATTCATTCAGAAAAGTTAGAGCCAGAATAATGGTTTTTCGACACAACCTAACATTATAAAATTCAAAAAATCATAACTCGTTTACGAAACGTCATTTTAATGTGGTGTCTTCAATAAAGTTGCCTCAAAATCCGCTGACGCTTTGTAGAAGACAGCTAAGCTCCATCTGTTCGCTGGGAAAAGTTTCTAAGTGTAAATCATGCAAAAATGACAGCGCATGATTTGATGAGCATTTTTGCTGAAGACACCATGTGTCTAACTCCTCTAGTAACTTCGTAATCAATTTTGTCACAGTAAAGATCCGTTCTGAACCACTGTGCACTGTAATGTGTAATAAAATCGGGTTTTCTTGTCCAATTTAAGCTTTCCTGAATTCAGATGACATGCAAATTCTGTCAATGATGCAGTTTATACTGTTTTTCATAATTGTTGTCCTTTTTTTATTGGAAAAATCATTAAACTACTGGTAATGTAAATTTGAAACTACACCCATCAACTACAAAACTCATATTTTAATCAATAATTCTAATTTTCAAGAGCACTGCCCTTAAAGCACCGTACTGTAAAGCATATTCCTCGGGCAGATAAACCTTTTTAATATTCTCAATTGACCTTCAGCAGAGAGTCTACGGCCGGAATGAATTGCACTGTTCAGCCCCACCCAAACAACCTTGGTTCGTTTGTAATAAACCAAATGGAAGTTTAAGTACATTTGAACCATTCGGGCAACCAACCTGGGTTCTCGGAGTAAAACTGGATGCTGGAAAAAACAACCTCGTCCAGATTACGCGCGCCGGTTGACCGGAATTTATGAACCGAATGAAGAAAAAAAAGGAATATTACTATAAGGTATACAATATACAAACAACGACGGTAGCCTACATCTCATCTCCCCGGGACTCATCTTTAGGGTCCCTTCCTCCTCCGGGCTTCATTTTCCTAATGATGTTCTCCAAGCGGAACCCTCTCGATTAATCTCGGCTCCGGCCATTTTTTCCCCCTCCTTGAAGGTCCCGTCTTATCTAAGCTCTTCTTGGGCTATGGGAAAAGTATCGCTGTCGTCGATCTTGAGCAAATTTTCCGAGAATATTATGGAACCGTATGCTGCATTTTCTCTTTCTTCGATGAAATGTGAAAAGTTTTGTTAACGACTTTCACACAAGGTGCGTAATTTTCGGCCGGTGGAATCTCAAGTAACCAAGTTGATTCCACCGAAAAAATTACTGCACGGTCTTTTGGAGGAAATACCATGATATGAGTTCTAATTAATTTGGGAATGAGCTGGACTTTTTCACATACAAACTTAATCCAGCTAAATTCTCTAAAATTTCTCAGTCTATCTACATCTCGTTAGAACTTAAATGATTGTTTATCTGAATTCTCATTCAAGGACTTAGATAAAGGTTGCCAGAATTTAATCACCATGTATCCGGGCCGGACAAATCCGTGCTGTTTTTTTTTTTCAAATCTGACAAAATCCGGGTAGCTGATTTTATAATTGTCGATCAAAAATCAGGGCAATATTCATAAAAATCTGGTCAAATCTCTGGAATTACTCATCAAAAATATAATTGAAAAAAAAACCTTTCATGATTTTTTTTATAAAACTTGCTCAAGAAGTTTCGTTATGAACCCATGAATTTTTCAACACAATTTGTTTTTTTTGTTTTATTTGAAACAAAAAATTCAGCCAAAAACCGGGCCAGACCGGACTTTTCCCAAATTTTTAATTAAATATCCGGGCAAATCCAGATAAAACCGGGTAATCTGGCAAACCTTATTTAAAAAAATGATGAGTTGAAAAATAACGGATGAAAATTCCACGTTTCTCATAGGTGGATGAATAGATTTCCATTGCTTTTAAATTCGTTTTATTTTTTTGACTCAACCTTGTTTGCTATCGACGGTCAAAAATCTGTTATTTTGAAGAGAGAGAGCGTCTCGGAAACGTGACTGTTGCAAAAAAAAACCTTCAACAGGACACTCTGAGATGGTACTACAACCCGGCCCTAAGAGTATGTCTTTGGCACGCATCTTATCTTTCCGGTGCTTTTTGTGTTAGGGATTCACTGTTTTTTTTTTGCTTAACGGTTTATTTAGAGCGAGTCTCCGAATCAAGGGTAATTAATTTATGAGGGTTAATTTCCCCAAACCTACTCAATCTCTTCTCTTTTCCCCTAAGCTCCTTGAGCTTACTACCAAAAGTTGTATTATTTTATCACCATCACGTAATGTGATAAGTTCGTTGATAGCAGCGCGCTTTCAAAAGATGCGATTTCTTTTGTCGTAGGAACGAGAACGACGACATGATTTGGTGAATGGAATTTGCTCCGGCTCCAAACGTTCGATAATTGAGCCTGTTCAATATTTAATCACCGGCAGCCCGCTGAGTCCAATCATCTACGCTTCTGGGTCCTCTGATTCCCGTTGCTGCCTGGCCTTAGCGTAACTTCAAAGAGCAAATCGTGCCAAGTTGTCCCCCTCCCTTCTCGTCTCTGTTGATGCTGGGTCCTTTTTGGCTGTTTCCCGACCATCTCGCTCATTTTTGAACAGAAGCAACTAAATTAGCATTTTAACTGCCCGAAGAGGAATGGGACCTAGAAATTCTAAGCAGCTAAATATCAGTGAACTCGATTCCTTAAAATATGATTCAATGTCCTGGTAGAGCATTGTGAATCATGAGTGATTAAATATTTAATTAATTTAATCTTTCGAATGGGCTTTAAGAAGATTAGGGCTATCCATTGGAAGCCCGAATATTGTTGATTTTGTGCATGAATTGCAGAATTGATAGGTGATTGATTGAATATTGACAATTAACGAAACTGAACTAATTTGAAAAAAAATCAGTGATGTTTTTGAAAATTTTTATTTACATTGAGTAAATGTCTGTTCTAGTAACAATACTTCAAAATTGTAGGCGAAATTGAGAACAGTGCTCGCTTAGTAGTTTTCACAGTCCAATTTGTCGCCCTTCTCCCCTTCTGGGATGTTACGCCCTCCTTCCACTCCTCCGTTAACTGTTAGCTGTTGATGAGTTCAGCAATCCGATGCAATCCTCCCCAGCCGACTTGTTTTAGCTGAGGAATAGCTTCCTTAACTTCACTCATCTTTGAGAGTGGCTCCACCTCATCATTGGCTACCCTGGCGAAGTTTCTTTCCCAACCGTCTTGATCTCCTGCATGTGAGCCGTTCTGATGTACAACGAAGTTCTGCTTCCACGTTTCAAACACACCACGATTGTCCATCAGGATGCCTCAGTCCTTATCCCGGCACAATTCGGATTGTGACACGAAGCCTTTGTGGGATGCTTTGAGCTTCTGATAGAACTTTCGTGTATCGTGTTTTTTTTTCGAGCTTCAGCTCCTGTATCGTTCCCAGGATTTTTGCTACTGTCAACAGTATCCGAAACGGAACTTCCGGAAATGATGAGTTCTGTAAAATAGAACATTCAGATTCTTTCCGTAGCAATTCATTATTGGATTTTTTTCGTTTTATAGTTTCTTTGACGTTTTTCACTTTTACGCTTTATTTTGGATCGGAAAAAAAAAACGTTTTTTTTTAATCAAATTCAATGATATACTAATGATAGACTAAGCTTTGGGAGAACTATCACTTTTCTTGCTCAAACTGATTCATTTTTAAAATTTTAATTTGTAAATTTTTATTAATTTAGCACATTTTATTGGGATTGGGAATTTCTAAGCTTTTCCCGGGATCCGGGAATTCCCGAGCTGTGCACGATGATGCTGATGTTGTAGAAACGTGTTGCGTTATAATTAAGTTTTTAACATGTTCTACCATAAGAGTTAACAAAAACCCAGAGAAATCCTTCGAACGAAGAAATTTTCGGGCTTTTTTAAGAACAAGGGTGGGCTGCAGATGACTTAGCAGTTATGTACCGCGACGACTATTGCCTGTTTGTAAAGTTTAAAACAGACAAATTGATGAAAGACGGTTTACTTAAGCTGGGGCATGCGTTGACTTTGTACACGCGGATGGAACCAAAATTACGGTTGGAGCTCCAGAAGCAAATGGCACCTTCAAATATGTTCGTGTCTTCGGATTGCCTCTAGAATTGGACGACAGACAGGTATCGCTGGTTTTTTCTCGGTACGGCAACATCCAATAGATGGTTCGAGAGCGATACCCGGCAGAGTTGGGATTTCCAATCTGGAATGGCGTCCGTGGTTTGTATATCGAGCTACGTGAGGAGATCCCAGCGCAGATGTTTGTTCAACACATTAAAGCGAGAGTATACCATGAAGGCATGGTTAACAAATGCTTCAAATGCGGATTCACAGAGCATCTGAAAGCAAATTGTCCAGCTCAGAGTATGGTTAATGTCCGGTTGACATCATATGCTCATCCCGAAGCAGGTGGTCAGAGTGGAAAAGTTAACCAACTACAAGTTCCAGCACCAGTAGATGAAGTCGCCTTTCCGGCGTTGGCGAAAGGAGCTGAAAACGTCACAGAAGCCGGACCAAGTGGAGTGAAGCAGTTGATCGTGCGTACCGAGCCAACTGGTAGCCCCAAGTGGAATCGAGTGTCCAAGATCGAATCGGAGAATTCTGAAGCAGGGGAAGCTAAAAGGCTTATGGTTGTATCGGAAGCAACGAGTCTGCTGAAGCTGCAAGCGAGAAGGTCTCGTTCGATGACAACGAGGAATACGGCATCGAGTCAACCGAGCCAACCAACAGTAGAGAAAGTAAGCTTAGATAGAAACACGTGTGAGAATTGAGGTTAGGTGAGTCATGATTAATTATTCATACAAAGTAAGCTCTATCAATTTGAACAGTACCACTACCAAGATAAATCAAAATTTGTTGAAGGATTTTATTATTGATAATGATATAGATATAGTTATGCTACAGGAAGTGGCATATGAGAATTTAAGTTTTGTACCCTCGCACTTTTCAGTGGTTAACTGTGTTGAAGGTACCAGTACTGCTATACTTTTAAGAAAATCATAACTTGACTTAGATGGAAGAATTGTGAATAGGTTTAAACAGTTTCTGCTTTACAATTTTTCTTAAGAATTTAGATTTCTTCGATGAAAATATTGTTTGAGTTTGTGTCGAGACATTGTAAAGTCAATGGTTTCGCAGTGTTGATTGTAAGAGGCCATCATGCGATTTATTGGCCCGTTTTTCGCGTAGTTTGTGCGATAGTGATTAATAAAAAATAAATTTCGATTTCGGAGTTGCCGAGAGGGTGCATAAAAGTTTAATTTTGATAGAATTTCTTTTGAGTCTATACGCTACGAAACGATATCGTTTACAAATGAAACCATTGCATATTCCCGGCGTTCTTTTAGTGTTTGTATGTCAATGAGCATGCAGCGCGCTTTATATGATGGAAGCGGAAATGATGTCCAACCTAATTTACGAAGGGCATATAGTAGAATTTGCTTTTGAACTGATTCTATTCTTTCTTCGTGTGAAATTGAATATGGGGACCAAACAACGCTGCATATTCCAGTAAAGACCTTACATAGGCAATATATAGTGTTTTTATTGTGTATGGGTCTTGAAAATTACAACAAAAGCGCTTTATAAAGCCCAGCATGTTATTTGCCCTATGGATGATAGAATTATAATGGTCTGTGAAAGTAAGTTTGGAGTCTAAGATAATTCCTAAATCCCTGACTCGTTCACATTTTTCTACATTCTGATCTCCTAATGTAGTTGTTATGTTTGGTGTTGTTCTTTTTCTGCTAAATGATATTAAGCTGCATTTTTTACTTTGAGCTTCAGAAGGCTTTTTTTGCACCACAGGTAGAAAATGTGAATTTCACTCTGGAATATGCTGATGTCTTCTTCATTCCTTATTTCCAAATAGAGCTTCATGTCGTCGGCATAAATGAGCATTTTGAGATTTTTGAGAATAAAGAAAATGTCATTTTCATACAGTATGAAAACTAGGGGTCCTAAATGAGATCCTTGTGGAACTCCTGAAATGACTTGAATAGGGAGCGATTTCGTTCCATTGAAATTTATTATTTTTTGGCGATTCGTTAGGTATGATTCAAGCCATTTTTTCGAGTTGAGATTTTATGCCAATTTTTTGTAATTTGAAAAGAAGCATTGGTATGTCTATGCGATCAAATGCCTTACTAAAGTCTGTATAAAGAGCTTCCACATGGTTGCCATTATCCATTGCATTCAATGAAAAGTCTATAATAAATTCAATTAAATTAGTTTTGGTTGAACGGCCTTTGAAAAAGCCATGTTGCCTGTCAGTTATTCGGTTCTTAAATTGGGCAAATAATTTGTCGTTTATAATTGCTTCAAAATGCTTTGGAATGCAAGAGATAATGGCTATTCCGCGATAATTTCGAATGTCAGACTTTCGATCAGATTTGAATATAGGCTCTAAAAATGAGCTTTTCCAAATTTAAGGAAAATTTACTGATTTCAAAGACATATTGAAAAGCCAAAACAATGGAGCTTTCAGTTCCATTGCCAAACTTTTCATGAATACTGTAGGAATTCCGTCTGGTCTTGGACCTTTCGAAGCGTCTAAATTTTTTAGTCCTTGCAGAATGTCCTGCACATGAACGTGATTAATGCTAATGTCCCTTGAGAATTCAGGGAAAAATGAAAAATAATCGCGATCACGATCTTTTTCAATAAATGTCGTATAAATTTCTTGAAAGAAGTTTGCAAAAAGATTGCAAATTTGCTCCGAGTTATAACCGACATGTTCGTCAAGGTGCATTTTTGACAAGCTTAAAACAAACACTAAGGGTACTGTTATAGGTGGTGATTACTACATGAAAGTGATACAAAAGGTCGAGCAAAAAAATTGTGTGCTGGCCTTCAATATTTGATAGATGTATTTGAAATGAAAGATGCCACATAAAAGTAATGGAAAAGGCGGAATTTACATTCTTACGTGGCGACTCTGCTTCCAGATTAAATAGATAGATTTTATGCACCTGATCCCAATCTGAAAGACTAATAGAATTTCGCACAGTTCCAGTCGCATTTTCGGATCATTGTGCAGTGTTTATTAAAATAAAAACTGCTCAAAATGAACTCGTAACTTGTGGAAGAGGTTATTGGAAATTGAACCCATCCTTTTTAGACTGTACAGATTTTGTTTCAAGGTTCAGAATCAAATATCAAATACTTAAACAAAAAAAAATATACATGACGGATCGTAAAACTTGGTGGCACGTTTGCTTTAAGAAAAAAGTGAAGCAATTTTTAAAAAAACGAAAGTTGGATTCTTACCAGCAGAATTAGAGAACAAAAAGCAAGTGAACTTCAAATCAAGATTATCAAGTCTAAATTAATGGAGATTGAGAACTTAAGAATCAAAAATTATGTACGAGAATTGCCAGAAACTTCCTTTGTGCAGGGTGAAAAGATTAGCGTTTTTCAAGTATCCAAACAAACTCATAGAGGAGCCACAAGTCATTCAATGCGAATTAAAAATTCTCAAGGCCTTGATTTAAATAATGAACGGCTAGACATAGTGATCCATGAACACTTCTCAAATCGGTTCAAAATAGATGAAAATGGTGTCCAAGCAAATGATGCAGAAAATTTTTCAGAAAATATAACAAACAAATTGAAAATTGATGACATTAATCTATTGTGTTTGCCAATCACTGCAGCAGAAATTTATAATATTCTTGAAATGTGCAGCAAAATGAAGTCTTCAGGGCCAGATTTGAAGTTTTTTGACATTTTGAAGGAAGTTTTGAATGATATTTACGATGGATATTTCACGGGTGAATATCTGGCCCCTAAAGAATTTTCCGAGGGCATTATAACCTTGATTCCAAAAAAAGGGATCGGGAAAACCTGGATAACTGGCGATCCATTACAATGTTGGCATATAGTCCAGTTACTAGCCCTCTCTAAGGAGCACAAGCTCCAAATCAGAAAGAAGAAGAAGGAGAAGAAGAAGAAGAAGAAGAAGAAGAAGAAGAAGAAGAAGAAGAAGAAGAAGAAGATCCATTACAACGTTGAATACGGATTACAAACTGTTTGCTAAAATATTTGCTACGCGAATGAAAACCCACACAGAAAAACTTTTGGGACCGGGACAAACCGCATGCATTGCTAACGGTTATTGTATAAACAATCTGCAAGATATTCGAAGGATTCTAACAAAATCGATTGAAAATGAAAGAGTAAAAGGTTTTTTACTTAGTTGAAACCTCGAAAAAGCTTTTGGTCGAGTGCAGCATAATTTGCTTTGGAACGTACAAAAATTTGAAATTCCAGAGCAAATGATATTGTGCTTGAAAAGAATCTATTCGTTAGCTTCATCGCAGGTTTTGTTCAATGAATTTCTGTCGATAGAAATAAAAATACAAGCATCAGTAAGGCAAGGCTGTCCTTTGAGCATGTTGTTGTTCATTCTGTATTTGGAACCATTGATCAGGAAAATTTATAGAAGTACATGTGGAGTTGTTGCTTACGACAAGATTCTTAAAGTTATCGCATATGCATATGATCTAAACGTGTTTGTACGTAGCAGTGAAGAATTTGATTTGGCCATTCAAATTATTAACTTGAGGAAATCTTCCTTCCTGAGGATAAATGGATGTTTTATTGGATATAACCTAATACAAGAGACGCATAAACTTAAAATACTTGATATTACATTCAAAACTCAATGGAGTCAAAGCATTGATAAGAATTATGAAAGGCTAGTAGCGGATATAAAACACAAGTAAATTATCATTAAACAATTTTAGAAAAATGAATTTGTTCGATAGAATCTGTTTTGTCAACACCTTTGATTTAGCAAAGCTTTGGCACACAGCAAAAATTTTTCCTTCTAGAAATGTTCATTTGGCAAAAATAAAAGCAGCTGTTGGAGCTTTCATATGGAAGAATAATGTCTTCAGAGTCGATAGGCGTCAATTATTTTTACCCTACGAAAAAGGTGGAATGAATTTTCATGACCCAGAAGCAAAGTGCAAAATAAATTCAATACTTTCATATAAAAAAAAAAATTAAAAAAAACGCCAAAATTTACCACTGCATGTGAACATTGTTAAGAAACCATCATTCGCATACATCCTGGAGCCGAAGCCAGCAAAATAGAAGAAAACTTAGGGCTGATTTGCTGAAAGGCAACTTTGTTGTAAACAGCAAAAATTATTTCCTGTAAAATTACGCAAATATCCTGTTACAAAAAGGAGCAGGTCATTTACCGTAATTTTACAGGTCGAAAAACAAATTACGTGACATTTAATTTTCAGTGAACAACTTTTTTACAGGACATTTGCTATAATAATAAATGAATCTTCATTAACTTTCAAGGAAAACAATTTAAAATTACATGTATTGTTAATTACAGGTTGATTTATTTTAAAGGTTGCAGTTTCAGTGACACGTAATAGTCAAAATTTTTTTCTGTGTATAAAAGTTATCAATTTCTAGTATTCACAGTGAAATTGTATGGAAATATTTTCAGAAAATCTGAATTTTTTCCCAAAACAAAAAAAGCCGAATTAAGCACACACGGTTTGAGGTTCGGCATTTTTGACAACACTCATAATAACATAAATTTCAACATAAACATTGCTCTATATAGCGAATATTGCAGTAGGTTCGATTCTCTCTTTATATATTTTTTTGGGATAAATTATTCAATAAGATGAAAATTCCAGAAAATGGTTTTCTTGTTTCGCTTGAATGTAGTGGTCATGCATAATTTTGCTTGGGGGCTCGGATCATTTTAGCGCATTTCCTACACAGAGATTTGCTAAATCGGCATTTATGTTTTGCAACCTTATCTATGGGTGAATTATACCCGAGCAGACTGTGATGCCAAAATCGATAGCAAATTGATACTAAAATAAGGTGTCGACAGCAAAATGAGAGCATCATTTGGTGTTGAATTTTACGCGATAGCAAAATAAGGCATAATTATAGTTTCAAAAATGCTGTATTGATAGCAAGCTGAGATTAAAATAAGGTATCAACAGCAAACTGGAAGCAAAATGTGATGTAGCTTTAATTTTGAGAGTAAAACAAGGCATCATTAAGGTATCCAAAATTATATGCAATTTTGAAGAAAAAAACATTTCAAATCAAAATTGAATATGGTAGCAAACTGAGGCCAAATTGAGCCTTTGATACCACAATGATAGCACAATTTGGTGTTGTTTTTCTTCATGGAAAGATTACGCTTGACGCATAACTACACCCAACATCAAATGCAAAAGTGGGCATAATCGAGGTAATATTTTTTTTTTTAAATAAAGACTAAATAAGGTTTTTGACAAAATGATTACTTTTCATGTTGTTGTCATTTTATTTTCAATTGAATGATAAATTTCGTTGGAAAAAAAACACAAACATGTGATAAACATGACAAACATGTTTTCTTGATGCATGCAAATACAGACCCCGTTCGTTTTTAACAACATTCGATTTTGGCAACATCCGATTTTGGCACATGTGCCAAAGTCGAACGGTTTTTAAAGCTTAGTTCTTTTAGAAATGGGACAGTTACGAATGCCTGTATCTCAAAAACCATTCGTTTGAGCGAAATACTTTCTATGACGAAAAAGAAGGTAATGTTATGATCTTTTATGAAAAAAATTGAAAAAAAATATTTACCGTTTTTTGTTAAAGAAATTTTTACTTTATTCTTGGTATCTCCCATTGGCCGGCGCACACTTTTTTCAGTCATGGTATTGATCAGTTTCTCCAACTTATACTTCGTAAAATCTATAATTTAGGTGGCAACACCCTAGTTCTTCAATTTCTGATACTTTTTGGTCCAATACTTCTCTGGAAACTGGAAACTGGAAGCATTTAAGTGGATACAGTTGTTTCGAAATGAACAAATTTGATTATTTTTCACCACATTTTTGAAGGTTTTTTTTTCGGTACCGGTTTTCCAGCTTAAGAGCTTAGGAACTATCAAAAAATGGTTGTTTGAGGTTGGATGTCAATGAGTCATCACTAGGCAACACTTTCAGCTTATCGGTGAAAATGTTTTTGGAGATTTCAGCGATCTACCCTTAGTTTTTCGTTTATTGAAAATTAAAAATGCTGGTATGAGACTTGACTTCCTTGATGATCCTTAACCGTTGTTGCCGATCATGTGCTTCACTCCAATGCTTGATTTGAACTTTGTAGACATTATTAACAGTGTTTGCATACTTATCCACCACAAAAACTCAGTAATTCTTTGAAAAATCAACGGTTTTGTCAGCTATCAATTTGATAATGACGAATTTTAAAGGAAACTGTGCAAAATTATTTTTTTCTTTTTCTCTTGTATCGTACATATCTCAAAAACGCGTAAATTTTAAATTTTGAAAAAAATAGGTCGAATAGTACTTTTTACAGGCAACAAAATGCTGTCAAAATTTTAAATATCCAATAACTAGTTAACGAGCTATTAGCAAATGAAAGTGTCCCATTTCTAAAAGAACTAAGCTTTAGAAGCGAGTTTTCTCTAAAGCAGGACCAATATAACACCAGGACAAACACCAAAAATACGTTTTGACGTTCAGAAATGGTGATAGAATACAACAACAAAAACAATTTTTTTTACAAAATTTATTAAGTACTCAAATTACAAAAAGATGAAAAAATAAAAAAAAAATCTAAAACAAATACAAACAAAAAAATTAAAATAACAAAATCAACTTAAAAATGATGAAGAATGACAAAAACAGCAAAAATAACAAAACAAAGACTACAAACAAAACAAAAATAGTGCAAAATGCATCAAAAACATGAGAAAAAAACTATAAAAATTCTAAAAATGGTCGGAATTTGACTTAAAATAACGTTAATAATAATAAAAATAGTTATTTTGTAAAAATAAGAAAACAAATTTTTGAAAAAAAACCGTTCGATTTTGGCAACATTCGATTTTGGCACCACAAAATATAAAATCTCAACCAAGAAACATGGCTCTAATGAGTTGAACAGAGCCTGAATCGAAGAAAATTATACAATAGGATTAAACTCCTGGAACAAATGGGATAAAACTTTTTTTAAAGTACAGCTGTTTATTTTTATCCCTGCAATTCAAAATTTATGCATTTTCGGGTGGCAAAAGTCATCAGCTGCAAGATAATGTACATATATGTGATAGAATAAACATTTTCATGTACTGCGCACAATACCAAAAATTAGGGTCCTTAATATTTAATTGCAGGAAATTTTACACGAAATTTTAGTACATTCTTGTTTTCAATTCAAAATAAAATGCTTAAGAATAAATGGAATTCCGCGCCACACGTAAACATTGAAACAAGTTATCTGAAATGTTAAGAACTTTAGTTTTTGCTAAACTTCAATTTCTAATCGTGTACGTCCAACAGAGTTGTTTTTGACATTTCTTATACGCACACTTGCTGAGCGTGTACAGATGAGACGGGACAATCAACCTCAAAAACTCTCGGTACAAAAAACGGGCAGCCGGTCGACACACATGGTCGTTTTTGAGGTTGATTGATCCAAAACTGAAAAGCGTTGGTGAAACAACCAGCATAATATCACGAACACTACCAGCGGCAAATAGGACTACTGCGTGAACACGCTCGATTTACGTAATCATTCACGGTTCAGAAGTAACCATTTCAGACTTTTACCCAGGTAATTCAATTTCATGACTTCTCCATGAGAATCCATAAAATGACTTCTCAAAGTTTTGGAGAAGCGGAAAAATTTATTATTTAACGTTTATTTCTATCTTATTTGAGAGATTTATCTTTTGAAATAAGAAAAATTTTTGAATGACATTCATATTGTAACAAACAGTTCAGCAAAAACCATAAATGGTTATTTTTAGCTATAAATGTTTATTCAAAAACGAGCGTGTACCGTACATCATAACAAAAACGGAACATAAACAAACAAACAGCGAAGTTTTGCGAATTTGTTTCAAAGTTGAAACTTCGGTGATGAAAGTGTTTTGCATCAAATGCGTGCCTTTGGATTATTTGGATTATATTGCCGCTGAATTGAAGGTATGATTTGAAAGAATTGTTGAATCCGTACAATACGTACATCCGTATTACAATGTCTTCGTTTTTTAATTTTAGCAACAAACGGATGATGCGGTATTGGAAATCGTGCTGTACGGGTTCCGGTGCCGTTCAAGGAGTCCTGCAGCTTTGGATGTAATGGACATAATTTGACGACCAAGATGCCAGAGTATCTAGAAAAAAATGGCAGCCTCTACCGAAACTTTTACTGCAGGAGAAAAAAACCACCTGATGCAGTAAAGATGAAGCATTCCGGCTTCCGGTCTTGCTTCAGATGTGCTGCTTGGCAATTTAAATGTGCGTATAACCGTAAGTATTTCACAACATGTTAATATTTGTTAAATTTGTCTGAACTATAAGTTCTTATACTTATCCGTTAGCGTATCAAAACATGAGGCAGTGAAAATATCACGTTTACCCGTTTTAATTTAATTACTCAGACTATAACAAACACTTGAAATCTGTCCAGCAACTGTAGAAAAGAAAAAGTTCTAACAGTAACGGATGTTTACAACCGATTTCCGATCACCGATTTCACATCTTTTTGTGGCTGTAGCATATGATGTTTAAGACTTATTCGTAAATAATTCATTCCAAAAATGTTAAAAGTTGATTGGATGGTTTCCAACAATATTTTAAATCCTGAAGCAAGTATGCGAATAGCTAATCACAGTGAAACTAGCATTATATTTGGCAATTGCTAATTAATTAATTGCGCATTTAAGTATAAAATCACAAAATTTGATAGAGTGATTGCGACCTTATTCTTGAAAGTAATGGATATTTAAAATCTGAATTTTGCAATCTCAATTTAGTAATGGCGATTTGGCACTTTCTTTACTCACTCTCTCTACCTCACAGCGTAACGCCTGAATTTATACGAAGGTCATAAGACTTATACAAAAATTTAAAATAATGTTATGTTTTTGTTGACAAGCTGTAGAATTGCAATTTTAACGAAGGAAGGGGGAGAGACAGATTTAACACAAAGAACTTATTGAACAATTTCAGATCTAAAACAATGATTGGAAATCAAATTTCAGATCAGATTTCGAAAATTAAAATGAAATCAATTCATTCAAATGATCTAAGTACAAAAAATAAATAATGTTCGCACATTTTTTTTTATCAAATGTCTGTAACTCTTAAGACTCATTGGTAGACAGGTTACCACCCTAAATAGGCCGGGACAAATTTGAAATCCTTCTTTCGTCGCTCGGATTTGGAACATCACGAGAGGGAGGATGAAGGGTCTGTTTGCGAATAAAAAAAAAATTGTGCAAAAATTTAATAATTTGGATCAAGTGGCACGAAAGCTTGTATGCAACAAAATTGTATTCTATATTATTGCACAAAACTTATCAATCAAGTCATTTTTTATCAAAAAATTTAATGGAATCAAGGATACAAAAGGTGATTACACCCCCCTGTTTCACAATTTGTTTTTTGCTTTTGAAATCTTTCGGATATTTATTTAATATATTTTTCGAAATTTCCATAAAATACTTCAAACTTCCTTTATTCATTGGTTGTCGGACACCCCTCGGTCTCAATAGCGTCGGATTGACGAGCGAGTAATGTAGTTTTTATTACGCCTGAATGCATACAATACGATTATTTTAGCTATTTGTTGAGTATATATTCGATGGAAATTTAATCAGCTCTTGAAAAATGAACTTTTGAAATGTGTACAAAGATTTTTGTATATCTTGAGCAAGCCTTTTTCGCTGTCATCCCTTTTTATCAAAATTTGGATCATTTTGCGTTTGCCCTTATCAAGGTGGTAATATGCCATATCCTATGGTGCTATCACGCCTTGAACGGTAAATTTGCTCTCATTTTGCTTAACATACGGTGGTACAGAGCAAAAAAGAGAGCAGGATTATCATTCATGGTAAGCAAAGTGATTGGCATCACTGCTTTTTTCGAGACCCACGCGATACCTCGTTCTTTTTTAATTTTTGAGAGTATATTGAGGCCAAATTTTGCTTTCATTGAAAACAATGCGATGCTTTATATTGGCATCATTGTGCTCTCCAAGCTCTCGGAAAATGAGGTGTAGTTAAGGTCTCAGTTTTAGCAAAATTTGGTATCACTTTGCTAACCAAGTATGGAAATCTTTGCTCTCATTTTTGCTGTGTACCACCTTATGTCAAGCAAAATGAGAGCAAGTTCGGCTCTCAAGGCGTGATAGCAAAATTTGCTATAATTTTGCCATAAAAGTCTGCTCGGGTAACTGTTCATTTAAAACGTTAAAAATCACATTGACATAATCTTGCGAATAGATTAGGTAACAAATGTTTTAGTATATTTGAAGGTACGATTACAAATATACCGATAACGCACTTTCAATGGTGAAAGGTGCCAAATATGTACAACGATTTTGGGGATTCCAACGTGAAATTACAAACGCTCTGGAGGAAACCTGGCGACCGACCCACATTACACCCCCACTTAATAAACCAACTGGTTTAAAATCCCAAACAAAAAAAAAAAAAAAAAAAAAAAAAAAAAAAAAAAAAAAAAAAAAAACACCCCCACTTAAACACTCTCGCCGCCCTCCGAATTTTTCTTTTTCGGTAGGTCCTTCACAGAAATTGACGCCCAAGCGTGGTCGTAAAATGGCTTTTATGCGCTTAGTTTGTTCCGCCGCGCCTCCCCGCCGAAAGCCTTTATGGCAATGTAAATCTGTCAGAAGAGCCACATTGCTAGGGCTATTAGCCGAGGCACGCTGGGCTGTTTTTTCCCTACATCTTCTTCTTCATTTGCCCTTCAGCTGAGCGTGGCTGAGTCGGAACCAAGCGAGCATAAGGTAGGAAGAGGAAAAAAATAACCCTACCCCACCAACCCCTAGAGGGAGCAAAAGAAAAACTTTCCACCGACTCACGGTAATGAAATGAAAATATGTGAACACTTGAAACGTTTCCGTGATGGGTGCAGTGCTGAGTAAATTGGCTGTAACAGGAGCGAAAAAAATTCTCCCGTCTGCAAACAGTTTGCGTTTTCCCGCTCTTAATTTGGGAAGCGGTAGTTCTGTCTGTGGCAATCAACTTGGATTTTTAAATGCATAAAAAACAAAGTTGGACCTCACATTTTAGCTACTGGCCGGTGGAAAACAAATCAAATTTGGTGGGACTATTTAAATAGAAGTTGGGAATGAAGTTCAAGTAAGGACTGTTTTATTTTCGAGACGAGATAAAGTCGAATGGTTTAATATAACACAGTTAACAGTTGTTAGGTATTTGTCTCAAAAATTGTCCAAGCAGTTATTGCAACTTTAAAAAAAATGGTGTCAAAAACATTGCCTGTGTTTCGGAAAACATTCGATTGCCATAACTGTTCTTTACATTGCGGCCTAGGAAACTGCGATTATTTTAAGACTAGAATAATTACTGAAGTTTTTATTTTATGTTTTCAAATTTTATAAAATTCGGGATTTTATTATTTGCAACACCGCACTAAAATGTTAGATCAAAACCTTTTCGAAAAGTGCTACTTTTTGAAACTGTTTTGATTTGAATGCAAAAAACTACAATATGTTTATTCATGTTGAAAAACTTGATTCTGAAGAATATTTTACGGTATTGCAAAGAAATATATGTAACTCCTTACAAACCTTTGATCCTGACGTCTCTGCGTTCTCTGCTCCTCAGTTGGTCCTACCGCTTTATGTTTTATATTATTCAAATGTTATTATGTTAACTCACATGATCAAAAACAAGATAATTTACCAAAAGTTTTATAATCCTTTAGATCATGGCCGTAGAAACGCGGGGTGTTTTTGGGGTTAACCCCCCCCCCTCTTAAAGGTCCAAAAAATGTCAAGCAAAATGTTCTTCTCTAAACTCAAAATTTTAAATTCATGATATAATTTTGATAAACGACTAAAGTTAATCAAGGGTCTCAGAACTAAAACCAAAATCTAGAAATCTTACCTCAGTTCCAAAATTCTACTAAAGATTTTAGATTTTTTTTTTCACTTGTTGTTAAACTTAAAGATTGTACTCAATAAACGCTATCAAAAATTATTCACAAAAAAAATTGATACATGAATTCTGGGTACAGTCCTTAGTCTCCAATAACGAATTTTCAATAAGACTCACTAAGGTCGCTTGATTGTCCGGATTTTGCCCGAATGTTTTAACTTATTTGCAAAATCAAAGCAAAATTTAAATTACGTGATCATAATTTTGTTTTTTTCATCTAAAACCATTTGTTTTAAACAAAGTTTATCCAAAAAAACTGGTAGATGTGTTTCGATGAAAACAAACTACTTTTCGAGTTTCTTCTTCTTGATTTTGATTGAAGAATTCAAAATTTTTCCTGGATATTGCCCAGATTTTTGGTAGTAAACTTTGAAATCGAATGCCCGGATTTTGCAAGGTTTTTAAATTAAAAAAGTCTAGATTTTTCCTGCCCGGATAAGTGCGGAAAAATATCTGGTGAGCTTAGCTAGGAATGATTTCCGATTTTTTGATTTTTTTTCAACAATGTTAATTTGTTGCCTGTGACCTGATTGAGGAATTTGTACCAATTCGAGTGGATAAAGTTGTGCTTCGAACGTCATTCGGAATACGGATTAGGCGCCGCCGCCCAGGCCAGATTATAGTCCGACCGACGATTGATGAACGCTTTAGGAGCGCATCTGTTTCGGACTATAGCACGAATGTTCGATTCCTTGAAAAATATTAAATTTTAATTCGAAACGTTCGATGAAAAACACATAAAAAAAGTTATAAAATCTTGACCGAAAGACCAAAAGCCGAAAATAACCTTTATATATTATTCCCGGTTAAAAAATAAATAAAAAGAAATTCTGTTGACCAATTCTGTGTATTCCGTTCATAATTATTGGGAATTTTTGTAAGGACATTATATTCTGAAATTTATTTTACAGGATAGGAATTCGGAAATTGTATTGAGGTTCAGAATTCTGAATTCAGATTCAAAATAAAAAATTCGAAATTGCTCGGAACAAAACATAAAACAGTTAATAAACCACTGTTGTGCAATAAGATCTTTACTCATTTTCAAAACTGAGTTTCTTGAAAAATCTAAGTTTCAATTTTTCACAGGATTTCAATTATGAAATAAATTATTAATGATGGTTTATTGTTGATAAATTAACTTGTACTTTATCTTCGGGTTCAGGATATACATATATTTTATTAGTTTGTTGATTAACGTTATTTATATTGTAGATCCTAAAAAAAATTAAACAAAAATAAGATAAGATCAAACTAACATGAAAAACAAATATGATCCTGAATCTGTTTGCTATCCTCCAATCAATTTAAGAATCATACTTTGCCTAGGTATTCTGATTTCAGAGATTCAAAAATCTTAAAAGCAAAATTTTATGCTGGAAATTCGAAAGGATATCATTACAAATATTTCTGACATTACTAAAATAAATCATATAAGATTTTAATCAATTGAACACAATTGTTGGAGACTACAAAAAAATTTTCTTTTGTTTTAAAAATATCAAAAATTCAATTTAATTGATAACCTCCTCTAAATTCGTAAAATTTTCCGTCTTTTACAGAATGGGGAAAAAGTAAACAAAAACCAACTGCTATAACTTTCTACTCAGAAGAAAAGTGGCAGTCTTCGGGAAAGTTGATCATTGATTTAAAACTTTTGTTTTGATTCTTTTTTACAGTTTAGTCCGAAATGTGCTGAATTTTCCTCAATGATGTTCACCTGTTTTAGCCCTATCAAACAACACAAATCAAAATTCGAATACCTTCGCTTGGATATTATTGAGAGATGTACTGAAAAATATTATAGAGATAGGAAGAAAATAGCTTAAGGTTACGATTAAGGTTACTAATCACGATATTTTAATGTATGTGTGAGATACCCAGACAACCATTTGGTGGGTATATCAAATTTGCAACACAAATATACGTGCAAATATACGTGTAAACATATCGTATATAATGCAGCAAAACCAGTATTTATGCACATATAATTTTGGAGATAAAATTAAAAAAAATAAATGGAAAAATTTTCTGCATTTTTAAGGTATAATAAGGCAATTTTTATATTCTTAAAATAAACTAGCTGACCCGGTAAACTGTAATGTTTTACTTCATCTATATAATTTCTTCGAGCTCGTAAATTAGTTTTATGAAAATCGTCTTAAAGTTGTTCGTGTTGTGTCCCATTTCAATTTGAATTTGTATGGAAGAGAGATTTTCGAAGCTTTTATAAAAACCATCTATGGCCTGAAAAAAAACCCCCGGATACCAAATTTTACTTCATTCCGACAAACCGTTCATACGTGATGATGTTACAAAGAAAACGTCTCCATTTTTATTTATAAAATTAATTTTCCCGAGTTCTATCTGTTATACAAATAAATTTGTTAGGATTTTGAAGAATGGTTGGGAATCGTGGGCCACCAAATCCGAATTGACTAGATATCGTGCAAAGTTTATGAGTTGATCCAAAACTGGAATTTCATAATTCATTTAGTTATTTTAAAGCAATTTTAGATGAGGAAAAGAATAAGAGAGTTGTGTGTGATTCAATTCATAGTTTTAGCAAATTTCTTTTAATGGATGGACAAAATACATTTTATAACTTTTAATTTGGCACAAGCAAACTTAACAGTAAAGAAAAATGTATTTTAAGTTCTGAATGTGTATAAAAACATAAAAATATAGGTGGCCCACCATACCAAACAAAATGTGGCCCACGTTTCCCCACAAGCTATGATTTGCAAATTGGTTGCGTTTCTGTGACTTATTGATGTTTCATCATAAATTTATTATCCACGTGAAAGAACATGACAAAACTAAGATCATAAACGTATGAGCATATTTTTGTTATGAATTTTAGGCTCCTCATCAATGCAATTAGCGGGTGCTTTTTTAATAATGTAAGTAATTTTTTATATTTTTTAAACTTGATAAGTAAACAAAGCATATAATACGTATTTAAGTCAACAACATATAGAAAAAAATGCTTACGCATAGCGACAACGATGACAGTTGGATTGAGATTTTTATCTCAACATATTTACAACTGAGATATTCAGAGTGGCCCACGTTTCCCCATGGGCTACTTTACTCCACTCTCCCCGATCAAATAATTTATGTTAGAAGAAAAGAACGTAATTTTATCACTTAGAGTTTCTCAACACCCACTAATAATTGACGGACAAGTGAACAACATGCGGAATCTGAGAAAATATGGCTACTTTGATTGGAAAACATGTTCATTGCTTTCATTGTTGTGCGGTAACTTTTACCTTTAAATAGAACGGCACTTGCGATAATCGGGTCATTTTAAATCGAATTTTGTGAAGTTAACATGAAGCGGAGTAAGCGACCTTGAGAAGACGGCCTTTGGAACAAGGATACCCCTCTGATTACGACAACTGCGTGGTAATGGACGACGAAAGCTGCATCAAAGCTGACTACAAGCAGCTTCCGGGACAGGAGTTTTATACGGCAAAATGAAGGGGAAAGGTATCAGATATTTTCAAGCACATGAAACTGCCAAAGTTTGTGAAGAAATATCTGGTTTGGAAAGCCATCTGTACCTGTGGCTTGAAAAGCAGCATATTCATAGCTTCCGGGACTGTCAACCAAGAAATTTACGTGAAAGAGTGTTTGAATAAACGTCTGCTGCCTTTCCTGAAGAAACACGGTTGTTCCGTACTGTTTTGGCCGGATTTGGCATCTTGTTATTACGGTAAAAAGGCCATGGAGTGGTACGCCGCCAACAACGTGCAGGTGGTTCCCAAGGACAAGAACCCTCCCAACATGCCAAAGCTCTGGCCAATTGAGAAATACTGGGCTATTGGTAAGCGGAACCTAAAGAAGACCAAAAAAACTGCTAAGAACGAGCAGCAGTTCAAGGCAAACTGGCTTTCTGCGGCGAAGAAGGTGGACAAGGTGGCTGTACAAAATCTGATGGCAGGGGTTAAACGTAAGGTCCGGCAATTCGGATTTGGAAAAGCGGAAGCCTAACTGAATATTTTTCCTGAATTTAATACTTATTAAACTTGAAAAAGAAATTTAATTTGATTTTCTAAATAAACGATTTCATCGATTTACACGCGTTTTCCCTCGACCAAATTTTGACCGTATTACCCTTTCAAGGCCATACTTTCACTAACGACAAGGATTTCTTTTTTAGCTGTGCTTCCAGAGAATCACCTCTCGGGGCGTATGGTATGATCCTGATGTATCTGCGTTCTCTGCTCCACAGTAGGCCCAACCAATTTATGTTTTTTTTACTATTTCAATATTTTTAACACACATGATAAAAACCAACATGAATAACAACAAGCGTTTATTATTCTTCAGACAAAGTTCTGGCTGTGGAAGTTTAAATAGTGAATAATGTGTAAAAGCCACGCATTTTGAGCTGCTGTGTATGTTTCCTATGTATTTGCTGTGGCTACCGTCATAAGTTGGAATGATAACATATTCACAGAAAGTTTACGTAACTTTTCACAAAATGTTGGATAAGTGTTCCACAAAAACATCTAAATTTTGTCATTTGAGCAAAAAAGAAACAAAACAAAGCTTCTAAAAAATGTATAATAAAACATTATTTGGTTTTGAGAAGCTAAAATTGTTTTTAAAATTATTGACAAAGTTTCTATTGTAAAAAATATTTACCAAATTTCTACATAAATTGAAAAATTTAAACAAATTATTTTCAAATTAATTTGAAGATTCTTACTCTTGTTTGCTAAATTTAATCAAAATGCATGTTTACCGATCATTTACATTCAACTGTTCTTTAACCGGTTGTATGGTGGGAAAAAATCTCCCAAACAAAAGAAAGATATGCGTTTATGGAAGCATTTCCTCGTGTATGTTTGTATATGTATTTCGGCTGCCGTGTGCAATATTGTTCACATTCTTTTTTCTTACTTTTTATTTGAAATTACTAAAACGACCCCACCATTTTGGTTTCTCAACTGGAAGCAATGCTGCTGCTGCTGCTTATCAGAAAGAATGGCAACATTCGGATTCCGCCTCAAAGAATTCGGTTGGACTCTAAATGGGCCCTGCTATACAACAACCCATCAACAATATCATGACAGTAAACCATAATCTTGCCGGTTTTACATTCCTCCTGGCAGCGGATCAAGGAACTTTACCAATTGTTGTTGCTTCTGATTTTTGTTTTTGTGTTGGAATCGTATCGTAAAGAACCTTGATGGGGATCCAAGTGAGGGAAATGTGCTCGTTAACCGTAATCAACCCCTTCATCATCTGGCTCAAAACAGAAACCATACCATATTCCGATTTGTTCCGTCAAAGTCGCCATTATCAGGCCATGGGGGGCTAAGCTCCAAATGGTTTTGGGGTCTCGATAATGGCATTTGCACATTTTGGTGTTTAGATTTTTAACAGCTTGTTAAACAACACCCAATAGCAGTTTAATTAAAACATCACCCAATAATGTGGCAAAAGTTTGACTCAAATGGCACACCAAAAGAGTTTAATTAACTTTGAAATGGGCTATGTTTCAACAGCTGATATAATGTTCGAGGATAACAGTTGAGAAAACATGAATTGCTTGGTTTGTTGACATGTTTGTCAACAAACATATTGTTCAAGCCAATGAAAATTCAGAAGATTATACTTAAAAATGCAGTGTTTTACTCATTAAATGAAATATTTATTGAAAGATTTCTTAATCTCAAAAATAGAAACCGTTCAATTTTGCTGTCTCCTTCCTACAGTTTTAAAGCATTCAAATAGCCTTCCGATCACAAAACAAGTTTCTGATAAAATCAGTCAATTACAAGACATCATAAAAGCAAAAACCTTCAAGCGTTCTGATGAGGTGACAAGCTTCCGTTTTAAATTTCTCACCTCATCGTTCTACCCATTATCAACAAGATTTAAAAAAAAAAAAAAGACGGAGGAAAGTGTCATTTTCCATTGTATCCAGCCAGGCAGAAGTCTCTAGAACTGGAAGCTGCTAACTGGAATCGCCGGAAGCACTTCAAAAGATCGTAAGCCAGCCAAAGATATAGTTACCAACCTACCTTTCACTTGGTCACGTTTTTTTTATTCATTCACTTTATTCACTTGAACCACTTTAATGACGGGTAGCGTTTTAATTAAACTCTAGTTTATCTCCGTGGCTCTCGGTTGCTGTTGCCAAGAAAAACCGAACCATCTTTGGTGGAGCTGGCTGCGTTTGCATGCCAGTGAGCCACCCACAATGAAGCGGTGACGAAGAAGTTGAAGCAGTTGGGAAAAAGAGTGGATTGAAAATGACAGTCTTCATAACGCACGTTGGTGACCGAGGTGACACAAATCTGAAATTAAAGAGTTTTAGAGCTTATTTTAATCCGATAATGATTTTGGAATTTCTAATGAAGGTTCAGAAACAAAAACAAGAGTCATATAATTTGAAGAAAAATTGAAATGAAAAATGCAGTTTTGATCTTTCTAAATTTCAAACTAAGAGTTCAGTCATTGATGTATGGAAATGGGTATTAAAATGCGAATCACACTAGTTAAATAAAATATGTAGTTCTTAAATCAGCAAAAAAAAAACTGTGAGAAACACGAGCACCGCTTCTGTAAAAAATGTCTTTAGTAAAAAAAATACAAAATATAATTCATAACAGGATTTCTCTGGAATAAAAAAGGAGAAATTCTACTAAATGATTGAAAATATCCGTGATTTTATGTAAAGTTCCAAAAATTTACACGGCTTTAGTTGGAAAATAGATCAGATGAAAAAGGAAAAATTAATGTTTTACGTTCATATGGTTAAGACTTCATTATTTTTCTAAGAAAATCAAAATGGTTAAAAAAAGAGTTAAAAAATGGGATTGTTATTCTGGAAACCTAGTTCATAAATTAAAAATAACAACAAATCAGTAAAACCAAATAACAAAAATTAGCACTAATGGTAGCACTATATGCACATATAGAGCTACTATATAAAGTAAACAAGCATTAAGACTGTAGCACTAGAACTTCCTGTTAATGCTGATATAAAGCTTTTATAAAGTGTAGAAATGTCAAACCCGCGAATGTAAACAAAAGTGATTTTCTCATTTGCTACGTGTGAGTTAGCAAGACAGCAAACGAAAACAATCAGAGCGGGCAGTTGCAGTTGTCTTCTCCCAAAATTTTCCAATACATTTCCAAACCTTCTCACGCATACATTGTATATGAAGTTGTGTGACCCGAACAGTGCTTGAAGTACGGGTTTTTTCACCTACCTTATCAGCATTAAGAATGATCGAAGTGGTAAAGGCGCAAGGAAAGATAAAGGCTGCTGAGGGATCCTCGGTTCGAGACTCATCAAAAGTAATTCATAATTCAATTATAATCACTTCTCATTTCATAGAACACTTCATTAAGCAAGCATAATCCTTCATTCGGCAGGTTGATTGATGCTGTAGATAATGATTTTTGTATTTAATTATTGTTCATTTTGATAAATCGAAGAATAATTTCCAATTTTGAATTTCCGTTTCACATCAATCAATCAATCAATTAATAAATCAAAAGGTGTTCTAAGTATGCATCGTTAATGCTTTTATACGGCTGGCGAAAAATGACGTAACTTGAATCTTGCTCAATTTGATTAAATTTTGACAGCATGGAGCATTCATTTGTCGGAAAAATCAGATTTATTTAATTAAAGCATGTATCACTACAAATCTGGACGCATTAAAAAGGGTCTATCTCGAAGCTATGTAAACGAAATAAAAATGGTTTGTGCTCAAATTGTAGGGTTTTTAATGCACTTTTAAGGAAAATAATAAAAAAATTATTCCGATGTTGTTTTGGTGAAATTTCGTACTTTTCGTCGAGAACCACTAATCTTAGTTTGGACACCCTATTCACTGACCTCAGCGGCCATTTTGTTCCATAATCTCTTCATCTCTGTTGCATCCCGATTCGTCCTACCATTCTTCTTCATCTTCTGATTAACAATTGCTCAAAATTTTTCGATAGGGCGTAATTGAGGGCAGTTGGGTGGGTTGACGTCCTTTTCGACAAAATCCACCAGTTGGCCCGATACCACTGTAGTACCTCTTCGCTGTAGTGCCAGCTAGCTAAATCTAGCAAAAACTTTACTGGTTCTTTGAGAGATCTAACAAAAGGAAAAAAACATTTTCAGGCACTCCTCCTTGTACATTTCGGAGTCCATGGTCTTGTTTTTCACATAAACCGGAGTTTTTCGGCCGCAGCTCCAAATATCTTGCCAGATCAAACACTTTTCTGCAAAGTTATTGACAAAAACGAATTTGAACTTGATGGGGAAATCACTCCGACCAGTGGCTTTATAAAGTTTTTGGTCAGGAAGCCTCCTCAAATCAGATTTCGCGATTTTTGAACCAGACCACATCGGGTTTTCGAACGTGGGTGTCCAAAATTAATTTTCGTCTCGCGGCTTCTATCACGTTTAACTTTTTTGGAACAAACGAATCGTAATGAAAATTCAGCACTGATAGAGGAAACATTTCCAAACAAAGTACTGTCAAAAAATTCCAGATCCGACAACTAGAAGCGCTATGGTATAATAAACAGTGCGTCCAGATTTCTGATGATCCATGCTTTAGGTGTTTAACAAGGGAATTGAAAACAAACAGCAAAATTTTTTCGTTACCGGAATAGTACGTGCATTTTTGAGTGATGATGTTTCAGTCATTGCAAAAATAGGTATAATTATGCTATCATTATTTTGAAAACTGGAATTACACCTATAGAGACCTCCTTTCTTCTATCGAATTATTTCTTACAGTTGAGCTGCTGCGGTACACAGTGAGAAGGAGATCACAGATATTCATACTTGATAAGCAAAGTGATTCTTAATTTTGGATAAAACTAAGGCCGTAACTTGACCTTTTTTTCGAGAACTTGGAGAGCTAAATTATGCAGATATATTGCTGCTTTCAAATCGATCGAATAATGCGGTGTCATTAAGAACTCAGTTTTTGCAAAATTTGGCATAACGTTGCTAACCGAGCACCAAAATTTTGCTTTCATTTTTGCCGTGTACCACCTTATGTCAAGCAAAATGTAAACAAATTTTACTTTGCTTTAATTTTGCCGAAAAATTATGCTCGGGTATTAAACATTGAAGAAGATAATGGAAGCCTCCATCTTAATCAATTTTTTTCTCGTTATTTTTTTACCCGTTGTTGTATTGATTTCTTCGTTTATATATCGTCTTTTCTTATATTATTTTTTTTAGTTTGTTTTGCATCCTTTTGTTTTTTTTTCGGATTTCTGTTGTTTACGTTATTTGTTTACATTTCCATCATGTATAATTTCATTGTATCTAAATCTGTATTTTTAACCTTGTTAAAGCATATTGAATTATGTTTTATTCTGTTTAATTTTTTTTTTCTAATATATTGTATTAAGGTTTAAGGATGTTTTCGGTGGTTTCAGTCTACCTTTTTTTTACAGTAGACTGAAACCGCCGAAAACATCCTAAAACATTGATCATACAGTCGAGAGGAAAATTTAAAAATATTGTATTAAGTTTTTTCATGTTTATCCTTCTTTGCCAAGTTTTTTTTATCTACTGTGGTTTTGTTTTATTTTGATTATATAAAAATCTATCTTGTTCTTCCTTTTTTCGAGTTCACTAGATTTATTTAAATTTTCGCTAGTAGATCTTTTGTCATTTTTTGTCTTTTTTATCCAGTTACTAGCTGATCCCGTACGAACTTCGTTTCGCCTTAAATCATTGGTACGTCAAAATAAGTTTAGAAAATGAATTCGAAACATTCTTTCGACAATTTTGGGGAAAAAATTAAACAGTGTTTAAAGTCGCTACTATTACTATTACTTGAAATTCAAATTAAACGGTTGATTGGCTTTTTATTAAAATTTAAGTGAGAGTGCTCGACCTTCACACTTAAATTGGTATCAATTAACTGCTTCCAACAAAATTATTGCACAAAACATTGAACTTTCAATGAAACCCTCTTTTCCTGTCCCATGGCCCGAAATTAGATAACTGAAACCAATTTTACGTTCCTCAAAATTTCCTTGTGCCATTTTTTCTTTTCAAATTATATGTAAAATAACGTCAGGAACTTGAAAACAGTGAACAGTGAATATAGACGCCCATTTCGCCGACCCTTGACACGGAACATGCTACCTGGAGTCAATTGCTTATAGTTTATAACCCTCATCTGAACATTTTCATCTCAATCCGATGCATGATCACGACAGTATCGCGAAAACAGTGAGCAACTAACATGGACGGCCTTTTTTTTACCACGATTCAAAACTTGACACCTGAAGTCAATTATCTTTTCTGTTAAACTACCATGTGTCATTTTTCATTACAATTCTATGCTCTATCAAGAGAATATCGTAAAAACAGTGAACAGATAATAATCCCTTTTGCCGACCCCTGAGGCAAGATTTGAAACCTTAAAGCAAAAGAGCGTCCCTCAAAACTCCTATGCGGAAATTTTCATCTCAATCCAATGTAGAATAACGTCGTAATCGCAAAAACATTAAAGTTGGGTATGGACGACTCCTTCAGCCGACTTCTGATCCGCAATTCGAAACTTGAAATCGATTGCTCGTCCCTCAAAACACTCATGTGAAAATTTTCATAACAATCCGATGTAAAATAAATCCAATATTCCAAAAACATTTACCAGTGGATATGCACGACCCTTTTTGCCGACCTCTAATATAAACGACCCCTTTGGCCGACCCCTTTGGCCGATCCCTGACCCTAAATTTGATAACTTTAATCGACTGCTCGTCTTTCAAAACACTCATGTGAAAATTTTCATCACAATCCGATGTAAAATAAAGCCAATATCCCAAAAACATTAATCAGTGGATATGGACGACCCCTTTGGCCGACTCCTGACCCTGAATTTGATAACTGTAATCGATTGTTCGTCTCTCAAAACACTCATGTGCAAATTTTCAACACAATCCGACGGAAAATAACGTCAATAACGCGAAAACAATATTTGTCTTTTATGAACGACCCCCTTCGGAAGGAGTCATCCAAAAATCTGTAACATTTTTCATCATTCCTGGTCCTAATGAGCATCCATGCCAAATTTCAGATCTCTAGCTCTTAAGACGGCTGAGTCTATAGAGAACAAACAAACAAACAAACAAACAAACAAACAAACAAACAAACAAACAAACAAACAAAACAAACAAACAAACAAACAAACAAACAAACAAACAAACAAACAAACAAACAAACAAACAAACAAACAAACAAACAAACAAACAAACAAACAAACAAACAAACAAACAAACAAACATACAGATAATTGCTTTTTATATATGACCCATTCCAGCGTGACGTCACAACGTTTGCAAAACAATTTTTTGGTATACTGTATGTAAGTTTTACAGGTCATATCGCACATTGTTAAAAATTGTACATTATAAGGTCAAAATTTAATTCTCTACAACTTGAAACCAAAAGTATTTGTATAGAATAAATAGTTAACAAAATATAAGCAAAAGGAGTCGTGACGTCACAACGCGCCTCTTTTCCCACTTTTCAGTTTTTTTTACAGCGCCGCAATTTTCTGCTCTTCTATTTGATCAAATTTTTTGAAAATTTCAGGAAAGTATCGATTTATTACAACCAACAATTTGCCGTTTTTGATTTTTTTCAAATTTTGACTTCAATTTATTTTAGAGCGATTCAGTTTCGTGACGTCACAACGCACCATTTTTTTAAAGCAGGGTTTTGCAAAGCGTTGTGACGTCACGAAATTTGATGGTTAGCTACATGAAATAAATCAAAGTATAATCTTAAAATGAATACTTAATTTACTTAAAATGCTTAAAAACTTAATATAGAATGTGATTTGGTGATGAAATCGATCCATTTATTCCCAAAAATTAAAAGGAATTAAATCTCAAAGGCCCATATAAGCAGATAAGGTTCGCAACACTGCTCACATCAATTTTATTCGAAGTTTTTTTGTGCGATCATGTGAATATTATTTAGGACAAAACTAAAACTAGTAAATATTTATTCGTAAAAGCGTTGAAATGTGTTTCTGAATCTTTTTAATCTTTAATTGCAAAGGAAAGGAAAAATAAATGATAATTTCAAAGCCTTTGATCTTTTCAAAGATAGTTAATCGACACTAGAGTGCCTAAATCAGCCATCTAATGAAAATCTTATGAGTTGCAAGTTTAAATAGATTCTAGGCCTAACACAAAGTCCAGTGCCAAATTTGGGGATTGGCCCACGGAAATAGAGGGCACAATGAGCTTGAAATTTGTATGGAATTATGAGAAATTGGGTTTGGAAGGACATTAAAACCAAGTTATGCACAAATTTCTGGAGTCCCTATCGGCTGATTTGGTTTAATTATAGTCATTCACAAAACTTTCATTATGACAAATAGTTTATCTCAAGATCCCATTTCGACAATGATTTAGTTAAAAAGGTTTTTGAGTTTCAAAAATTAGCTTCTGATGGGTCAAATACAAAAAATACCTGAATGATCGTTAATCGACGCTAATTTTGAACGTTATAGCTGTTTTATGATAACTCTAATCGAAACGCGTTCCTCAGATGAAGTATTGTCATAATCAAAGCTCTGATATACTCAAATTAAATGAAAAATTGGTTGATAAAGACCTAAATTATTGACGAAAAACGGTTTTTTTTATCTTGCCGAAAAAAATCTACATAATTCCATACAAACTTCAGGTGCGTTGCGCAACCACTTCCCTTAGAATAATCTTACCCAAATTTTGCATGAGACCTTGTGCTAGTACATATTTGAATTTATTTAATTTTGTAATTCAGTTCAAAGTCTCTTTTGTGAGATTTTATGTGAACACGGGGTTCGATTTGGATTTTCTAGTGACATTCTTTGAGGTGGAAATTTCAATAAGGGCAGTTTTCTATTAAAATAATTTTATTAATTTTATTAATTAATTTTCTATGAAAATCTTATGAATTTTTAATTAAAAAAGTTAATCTATTAAGTTTACCATGTTCAAAGATTTTTTGAATCTCATTACATTTATTTCATGGAACTTATTTTGTTTCAACAAATAGAACGAAATAGAAGCTACTAGCGGTGTTTTTCATTCTAACATAGATATATGAAGAACTTGATCTTTTGCAGGATTTTTATTCAAATCACAGATAACTACCTGCTTTATGATTCACAAATATTCTTTTACAAAATCGATGAGGATTTCATTTGTTTGATAGTTTGTTTATTCTTGAATCAAGCGTTTCAAAGCGCTGTTTTATATGTTTTATTAGAAATGTATAAAAGCAAATAAGTTAATGCAAAAAAAAAATTTGTTTCTTTGAAAACTTGATAATAGAATTCGTTTATTGAAGCACATTGTTGTGTTGAACTTGTATTGAAGAAATACTATCATAGTGTTGAAGTAAAAAGTCTTGAACGTTTTCGAAAAAAAGTAAATAAATTTTCGTGACGTCACAACGCATTCTTTACCCGGGTGCAACTCACAACCTGCTAAACCGATTTTCAATCTAAAAATAGCATTAAATTCCACTCAAAAAGTTTGAAGAGACCTCCAGTTTTCGACAATATGTGAAATTTCAGAAAATCAGAAATTTAAAAACAGTAGAATTTTCGTGACGTCACAACGCTTTAAAATAGATACCTTTATCAACGATTCTAGAGCGTAAACTTGCAATAACTGTTATTCATCTTATATCATGCTTAAAAGATGGATTTTCTACCATCATTTTGCAGTATTTTTTTTGACACAGCTAGATTTTTGACAAAGTTATGTTATAAACAAAGAATATTTGCAAAAATCAATTTAACTGCATACTAAAATTTTTAGATTTCAACGTTAACATACTCAATTCTAAAAAAAGGTAGCCGAAAATCTTTTAATGGAAAATGACACTCAAGAAATAACCTTTCTAACGCTATGTAATTTATTTTTGGATAAAGAAAAATAAAAATCGGTTCTCCAGTTGAGGGGTGCTTGGAATGGGTCATATATAGATATCTATTTGCCTCGCAGTCTAACCAGCTTTATTTTGTTTGGGATGCATTCATGGATTTTTTCTTGCTTTAAGGTTCCAGCTTATGAGCGTATTTAAATTTTTCCCTACACACGCCGCTTGTTCATAATTACTCCGTTGCCTATAGGGTACATAAGTATTCAAAATATAGCAATAAACTGGATGCAGACTTTTTTTAAAGGTTTGAAAGTTTGAGGGCAAACTCAAAAAAGCACCTTATGAAGTAAAATTCAAACATGGTATGAAATTAAAGGGGGGGGGGGGGGGGGGTAGGGTCTAACGGGTATAAACAAAACACCATTTGCACGATTTTTTTTTCTAGAGCTATCGTTCAAACAAATGTATTCAAATTTTTTGCATTATGCAAAGCATTATTAAAAGAACATTTAGTAATTTTTTCGTAGAAAAATATTGAAAAATAAGCCGGTGACGGAGCACTTTCACGGATGCCTTTAAGAAAACAGGATTTGCGGTGGACACTGTATCTCAGCACAGAATCATCTGAAGTCAAAAAATCAAAGCAAAATTTTTTTAATAGATGTTTTTCTGGACCCCAACGATTTTATTTAACTTAAAATTTTTTTTAATGGAATTTTTGTGGCTGTTTGAAGTAAAAACTACGATTTTTCACGAAAAAATCCGCCATTTTTTATCTGTAAAATCTCCCCAAAGTAAAAAACCAAAAAAAAAACGTTGGGGTCTGGTGTTTTATATGCAGAAAATATGTTCCAAATTTGAAAAGAATCGGATAAGTAGTTTTTAAAATGACGATAACCACGGACTTTAAAAATGTGCTTTCGAGAAAAACGCGTTTGAAGTTTCTGCTCTTGCTTTCTTGCAGTATTAGATAGGAGGAGATAAAGGCCTAAAATTTCTACAGTTTTGCTTCAATTGACTTAAAAATTTGACAGAACTTTTTTGAAATATTTTACAATAAGAAAATAATAATAAATTAAAAAATCGATTTTTTTTAAGTGTTAGACCCTACACCCTAAGGATACGAAGGTCTTCGACAAAGTCATTTAATAGAAAACTCGATTTAAAGAGTTCAAGAATTGAAAAAATGATTTTGTTCGTTTTTGAGACAAAAAAAACAATACCATAAATTTCTAAATATTTACTCATAAAAACTTTACTTTAAAATTTCGCAAAAAACATGAATGAGTTTTGAACAAAAACGAATCTCTCTAGACAACAAACTTAGAGATTTAAAAACGACCCAAAATTGACGCAATCTGATGCCATGTGCCATGTGATAAAATGTATTTTCTAGGTTGCCAGAAACTATGAAACTCTTATAAAAACTGTATATAAATGGCAGAACTCACTATTTCATCATTTAACTTATAGGATGGAAAATTTAAAAGTTTATATTAATGTTACTTTTGACTTGATGTGGTCACTTTTTTTTCGCTTATTTCATTTAAAATAAGGTTACCAGATTATCCGGTTTTGCCCGGATATTTAAGACACAATTTGAGAACAATCTGACCTGACTCGGTTGTCCTGATTGCGTCGAAAAATGCCGAAAAATGATGGAATTTTTCAATAATTAAAAAAATATGGTATTGAATTTATAAACTACAAGTTGACCCAGTGTGCTTTGCACACCTTCCAAGAATTCATTAACTTAGTTTTATTTGATTTTTTGTAGGCATTATTTGAAATTAAATTTCACATATGTCAGCCAATCTCCCATTTCGGGAAGGAGGTAAAAATCTCTAAAATTCATACCCTTTTTTGTTCACTATCCCCCTCTTCTCACAAAGTGATTTCATTGGATGAAGCTATTATTAAGCAACTAAACAACATTTATATGGAATCTCCTTCATCCCTCTTCTTTCCAAACTGCCAGGTGGAAAGGTCTATAACAATTTAATCTCGTACTCAAATACCTTATCGTGCCAAATTTGGTTTAGTTCACACATATTAGTTCCAAAGTAAGGTAAACAGATTTTTTTCAGAATGTTTCCGGGCCAGACAAATCCTGGCAATTATATCTAAAACCTGGCAAGATCCGCGAATTTGATTTCGAAATTGATGACCAAAAATCCGAACCTTATACGGGCAAACTTTGTCAAAACCCAAGAATCATTCAACAAAAAACAAGGAAAAAACCCGTAGAGATTTTATTCCAACAACAATTGTCAGCAGATTCAAAATCTTATTTAAGACTTCCAAAAAACTTTTATGATTATTTTTTAAAAACTTGTTAAAAAATTTTCAGTTTGCACGCATAAATAAAACTTTTACAACAGAATTTTTGTTTTTATGATTTGGCAAATTTGGCAATACTTTCCCAAACTTTTTTGGGCAAACCCGGATAAACCCGGTCAATCTGGCAACCTTATACTAACTAAAGTGATGCCAACAAAATAGTATTGGACCACCAATCCCTCCTCCTTATGTAATCTCTTAATAAAATATAATAATAATTGTTTGTAAACCCCCTCCTCTTTCCAAACTCCCCACTGGAAGGAAGGAGGGGTACCAAATATTAATAGAAACATTTCTCGGACCAAATTTGGAACAATTTGGTTGATCAGTTCTTGAGCTATGCAAACATTTGTCGGAGAGAAAAATTGAAAACATTGAATCATCTAATTGAGATTAACAATTTGATTCACTCAATAATTTAACACAAAAACTTTGATCCGTTGTTTAAATAGTAGATTGACAACAATGATAGAAAAGTTATGTTCCTTGCAAATCATTTATTCATTTCCGAAATATATCACCGAATCAGTAGAGCATGTTCATTTGTGTCACATCGGTCATCGTCATGCAATTGACATTTGACCGTACTGTAGAGAGCACTTCTAACAAGACAAACTTTCAGTTCGTTATCAGTTCCCTGATGATTTTCTCCTTCTCTTCTACGCACCAGCTTCACTTATTAAAGAAGATATGGCACAATAACTAGCAAATGGATTTGTATTTTTTTTTTTATTTTAGTCTTTATCCTTTTTAACGAAAAAAAATGTCAAAAGTGAAAATGTAATAGAAAATTATGATTTGCGAATATGTTTCTTCCAAAATTAATTTTTCGAAAATAATTTGGAATATGTTACACTCCAAACGTTTTGAGCTCCAAACGCAATTATATTTTTCAAAATATAGATTCAAACTTGAAATTTTCTCGCCTTAGTTTCAAATTTTGTGTAGAAGCAAATCAAAGAAAATTTTATATTAAGAAGAGATTAAATTTTCTTTTTTTCTCGCTTAACTCTTCTTTTCCCTTGAAAAAAAAAACCAGAACAAAGAAGAGACAACCCATTGCTGAAAGCTGCTCCCAGCATAAATGATGCCTCTAAGAAAATACTCCGTGACGGGATCGTACCTTTGTTTTTATCACGAACTGCTGCCCTCCTTCGATGCGAATCATGATGATGATGATGATGAAGTGATGCACTGCCATGGCTCTCCTATTTAGCTAGCAGCAGCTCTCCTAGCGCTTTGATTTCCTCCAGGACTTTCCTTCCCACGCCTCAAGTTTGGATTTACTCTCTGGAGCCACCTCGTCATATTTCAATCAACCCCCAGCGCCCTGCCATGGATCCATTCTAAATGGATTTACGCTTATTACTCATCATTGTTGATCCGGGGTAGTGGAGCAAGATCGTAGATTTCTTCCAGTGTTCTACTTTTTTGCCTCCCTTTCATAAAACGGATGCAGTTTTCAAAACAGAGTAAACATGAATTTGTTTTTTTTTATTTCATCCTTCAAAATGAGTGTTTCTAGTAAGTTTAATGACACATTAAGAGGTTTGTTCATAACATTCAAAAGAAAATATCGACCACTTGAAAAATTCCCTCAGTCAATTCTATGGTTTCCGTTGATGAAGACTACATTTTTTTTTATCTCATTCGCTTACCTCTTTTAAATATTTCTCTTTCTTGCGAAGCCGAACGAACGAATGGGGGACGGTGGGGTGGAGATATTTTTATGATGGCTAGCAAAAACAATGGAAACAATCGATTTTGTTGCAGTCTTTCGAATGGATTAATGATCGGTGAAGTGAAAGATATTTTCTTGAGCTTTTTTCGTGCTGCATATAAAAAAACGAGGGAAAAACGAGGGTGGATTAAAATTAATGGTCCTTTCCCTCCTAACGAAGGGGATTTTAAAGCTGGAGTTTGTTTACCCTTTGCCGACAGGATTAAGGGGGCCATTTAGCATCTTTTGTCTAGATAAACGATGGAGAAGTTTGACAGAATAAATACCAATGATAAGTTCAGTTGAATCGTGGTAAATCTGTGTAAAAATTGTTTCAAAGATTTTCTACTCTAAATTCAACTGATCTTTCATGACCTTCAAAGAATTTAAAAAAAAAACAGTTCATCTAGGAAAATCAAAATAATTCAGACATTCTGAAATTATTTTAATGCAGATAAAATAAATATAAAAAATGACTTCCAAATATTTCAATCAAGGAGATATCTCAAAAAGATGATAATTCAAATCATAAACTTTTCAAATCAGACATGACAAATGCAAGATATATCTAGTATTTGAATTTTTTCCCTTTGTTAATTTATTTATAAAAACATTTACTACATAGCCCTCGTTTCTTAAGGCTTAAACAAATTGTATAATATTGGTTTAAAAATGAAAAAGCCAAAGAATTTATTTTTTTAATCGTGTTTGTTTCTTTTGTAATTTACTAAATTTTAATATTTTTAACGACAATTTGCGGCCAAAATACAATCTTTGAACCGCAATCAGTATTTCGTTATGAGTCCAATCGGTTTGCAGTCTTCGGATGATGTATCGCTGTCATAAATCACCTTTTAGGTTTTAAGAAAAATATTGATAGAAGCAATCAGTCAATGAAGAAAAATTTATCAATGAAAAACCAGTATTTTTTGCTTCTCTCGAGCAAAATACCTTAAAATCTCATTCACGCTTAAGAACCAAGCAACCCCTCCACATGGTCAGATCTTACTTAAAATTCAGCGTTTTACCATTTGGTGAGGAATTGATTAATCGATGATCGAGTGAGATTTATCATGTTTTCAAAGATCCAAATTTTATCTAAAAATAACATGTTTTATTATTTTTTTTCTATTACGACTTCACTAATATCAACAATATTCTTGATCATACGCAAATATGAAGTTCAGATGATCGATATCAACTTTATTTTCCTTCAAAATGCAGGTAGGAAATTTTAAATTAATATTTTGCAGACCGATATATTTAAACATCAGAACAATTTTTTAAATTTTTTACAAATTTTGTGTTTCGAGCATATTTTAAAAGCTGTTGTACTGAGATAGTTACAATCTTCACTCATGTCTGATGATAAAACCTCAAAATCAATCTCAGTTTCAGAATTCAACAACAGTTTTTTTCTCACTTATTGATAAAAATTCATTTCTGAATGCTAAAAAAGTATATTCAATTCATTTCAGAGATTCTGGTCCCTTATAATCAAAATTGAAATTATATTTGTGTTTTCATATTTAAGATTGTGTATCCAGTTTAGAATTCTTGATTTTCGGTTTGAATCAGCATAAAAATTTAAAATGAAAAACTGTGTTCCAAATCGTCGTTTTAATTTGGTTTTATTTCCTTGGAAATTTAATGCATGAGTTTCGAAACTCATACGCATTTTTTTCAAAGTTCATGAACTTTATTCTAGTGCCAAATTCAAACATAACAAAGCTTCAAAATGCCCATAAAGATTCATCAATTGAAATTAGATTTGCAAATCGGATAAGAAATACATAACTTAAATTGAGAACAATCAATGAAACCCGAAACTTCCAAATAATAACTATGGTTTCATTATTGAGGGCTCTGAAACAGAATTTAAAGGCTTATAATTCTGAACGTTATCCTAAATCTGTTTGTTTGCAAAATTCAGCAGAAAATAACAAAAATTAAGTAGATTTTGAGTTCATTTTGTTTGTTTTGTCTCAGGAAAAACTTATTTTAAATAAACCATCCACATGAATTTCTTTTAAAGAAAGGTAATTCATACCAAAGAAATATGTATCTTTTCTAAAAGAAATTCTTGAAAGAATGTTTTGGCGTTTTGTTCAAGAAAATTTATTTATTGCATTTTTTTTCAAGAACCAAATTTCAAACTTAAATTCTTGACTAGGATGGAATTTGCATCGATCAGATTTGAACCCCGATAATTTCAATCTTTTACTTTTCAAAATTGGACTAAAAAAATTTTTTCGAAATTCAAGGCTTTCTTAAAAAATTAAAGTAAGTTCAATCCAAATACGAAATATTAAACTGGTCAGATTACTCGGTTTTACTCGGACCTGCCTGGATATTTAGAAAAAAAAAATGGAAAAGGATGTCCGGATTCATTTTTTTTTTTTTTTTGAAAATCGGACGAAAAATTCTAATTGCACCATTATGATTTAAAATTTTGGAAACGATTTTTTGGAAGTCTGAATACGATTCAAAATCTGTGAACTATTTAGAGACATTTTTGCTATGACTGATTGATAAATGCTAGTATCGAGAGATAATCCTACCGCAGTGACTCATCCAAATGGAATACTAGTAAAAGCTCTATTTTTTTCTATTTTGCTTATTTATAAAGAATTTTTACAAGCTTGATCATTCGTCCTCTGAGTAAAAGTTTTTACGTGATTTACAAATCATTAAAAGTGAGTAAAACACCAGTTGTGGGCCTCTCTAGTGTCGTTTTTCTCAGAATGATTAAAAAAAATTAAAATCGAATGGAATAAAATTGGGAAAGGTTGTCCGGATTCATTCATATTTTGTTTTGGAAAATCAAACAATAAATTCAAATTACATCCGATTTTGGCACATGTGTCAAAATCGAAAAGTTTTTTGAAAAAATATAACCTTTTAGTTTTCGCTAAACTGGATTCATATAATTAAAAAAAAACCTTTTCACGTTTTGTAAAGGTGATGAAATACAACAAAAAAATAAAAGTTTTTTGAAAAATTTCTAAAGTACGTACTCAAAAATTACAGAAAGATTAAATTCAAAAAATTAAAAAAAAAAATACAAACGAAAGACTTCAAATGATAAAATTCAACAAAAAATAATGGAGAAACAAAAACGGCAAATATGACAATAAAAAATAAAGATTATAAACAAAACAAAAAAAGTGCAAAATGCATCAAAAATAGAAGAAAAAATAGTTAAACATCTTTTGAAAATGGTCGCAAATAGCCAAACAATATCATTGATGATAATAAAAAAAAAAGTAATTATGAAAAAAAGACAAAAAATTTAAGAAATTAAAACTGCTCGATTTTGGCAATACAAAATGTTCGGGCATGTTGCCAAAAACGAACGGAGTCTGTATATTATTATTATTTTAGATTTTTTACGCCTGAAATTGAAACTTTCAAGTTAGAATTATTAATAAAAACATAAACGATTTTTTGGAAGCCTGAAATACGATATAAAATCGGTTAATGTTTTTTAATGAAAAAATAATGACTCAAATGTTTTTTGTTTCTCGTCGGATAGTTTTGGATTTTTTTCAGAATTTTCCGAATATTGGCAATGGCAATTGGTATCTAAATTTGGAAATATAATGATCAAATTTTGCCAGGTTTAAAATAAAATTGCTTTGATACATGCTGAAGTACATCTGGCAATCTTAAACTAAGTTCACCAGATTTTGTTGCAAATTTTATGATTTCAACAATCGATGAAATTTAATTTCCTTTTTCGTTACATAAGCATTCTTTATACAAACTCTAATCAACTTTTGAAAGATTCAGGATGTATTTTCAAAAGTTTCTATTCAACACGAAAAACTATTTTCGTTAAAAAACACTTAAAAAATGAATAATTATATGGAATTTCAAAATCATTTTTTAAATTTTTATTATCCATCCATTGTTTTCAGAAAAAATGTCATAGAAGAAATTGGTCACGTTGCTTTTTTAGTCGAATATTTCAAAATGGACTAGAGTTCGCTTTATTTTGCAGATTTTTCTTTTGTAAACTGTCTTGCAAAGGTTCTCAAGCATATTTGGAATTACAAAATGTTTAACAACTGCGCTATTTCAAGAAATATTAAGCAATGACTGCCCGAGCAGACTTAAATTTTATGGCAAATGTTTACCTTATTTTGCTATTATGCTTTGAAAGTAAAATTTGATATCAAACCCGAATAAAGAGGGCCAATATTTGGGTCTCACTTTTCATATACGGATACATCGATTATCCCAAGTGTAGGTTGCGTTT